>NW_027507789.1:19320629-19408129 GCF_037356315.1 Lithobates pipiens
AACCTTGTTGAAGAAGCTGAAAATATTACCTTTTTTTTATAATTTCATTCACATACCAAGAAAAAAAAAAAATATATATATATATTTATATATATAAACAAAAAAAAAATATTATACTTCTATGTGTGATAAAGCTGCATATTAACAGTTTTGCCTAAATATGACAATTGTTCAGCACCTGTTTTTAGTTATTTTTTACTGTAAAGTCTTTTATTATTTTAAAGAGACTAAAACTATAGACTAACTATACTAAAACTATAGACTAAAACTAAGAGACTATACCATGTGCTGGGAATTGAAGAAAAAAAAAAAAATAAAATAAAAAATATGACTGAAAAACCAAAAAAAAAAAAAAAAAAGTATTATAGATAACTTTCCCATGATGTATAAGACATTTTTGGATGTTATACGTTTTTTTTGTTCTGCTTTATGCTACAATATCAGATATTGAATGCAGATATAAATCTATTACTTTCAATAGACTAAAACATTTAAATTTGGTGTTTGTTATACCATGTGCTTGGAATTTAATAAAAACAAAAAAACAAAAATAATAAGACTGAAAAACCAAGAAAAAAAAAAAAAAAAGTATTATAGATAACCATCCTGTTATGTATGCGATATCTAAATATCAGTTTTTGCTTCTTTTTATACTGTCGAATTATAATTACGATTTTTTTTTTGTAAAGATCTCAAAGGCATTGCCTTGGAGTCTATAGTTGACTCTCCCATATAAAATGCTCTGTGAATATTCGTGTACAGATTACACACCTTGCTACTGTAGATTGAAATAAAAAAATAAGAAATTGCGTTATATTGATGAAAATATGATCTGTTTAAATCCAGAATCACATTGTCCATTTTTTTAGGCCAGTTTTTAATGAGAATTTTATATATTTATATATATATATATATATATATATATATATATAACAAATGTATTATGTTTCTATTGATTTTAATGGAAAATGCAACCGTTGAAAATGGAAAATGTGGTTCAGACAAATGTGGTTGTGACTATGGGCACTGGGAGTAAATGCAGGGGGGATACGAATGCATCATCGGAACCTGAAAATGTTTGACTGCCTTTTATACTTTTGTATGTAATGGATTTTTCGGAGTTCAGATCACGCAGCACGGACAGACAGACATATATGATCTGACTCTAGTGCAGCTCACAGCCGCCCCTTGAGTCCACTGTTCTTGCTGTTTCTCCCCTCCCTTTTCCTCAGTTGCCTGTAGGGATATGCTGGATGTGAGCACCAATGAGTAAAATGCACATCTCTGGCGTCTTTAGTTAACTGACCATCAACAACTATGTGAATTGCCAGTTGGTGGGGATGACTGTAATATAATGCATGTGTGTATATATACACATTTTTTTTTTTTTTGCAGAGTCTATTTTTTTATAATGCAATAAAAGATTAAATATTCATGTCGTCTTAATTACTTTGTCTTTATCTGGGTGTAGTTAATTTATGAGATTTTTTACAGCCCCTAAAGCGGACCTTCAGTCTTTTTTTTTTTTTTTTCCATCTTTCCATCTGTTAAATCTTCTGCCCTTGTTTGGATAGTAAAACTTTTTTTTTTCTGCCAGTAAATACCTTATACAGCCCACTGTTTCTTGTCTGGTCATTGGCCTAGGCTTATGACATCATGCACAGCTTTCACTCTCAGAGTTTGCCAGAAAAAAGGAAGGGAGTCATAAGAGGCCCAATAAGAGCTGCAGAGCTGGAGGTGTGCCTCTGTGTAAATCCAGGAAGTGAACAGGCAGCAGCTTCAGCTGCCCACAGTTAAAATGGTGGCAGCCAGAATCAGTGGAGGGAAATTTATTCAGCCTATCTGGCCAGTACAGAATCGCAGTATATATAAAATAATATGCAAAGTGGTTGGAGGGAAGCTTCAGAATGGCAAAGATGTTTTTATTACTAATTATGGGAGCAGACTGCAGTTCCTCTTTAACCAATTCAGCTCCAAAAGGTCCCCCCCCCCTCCCTTGTCCCAGTGAGAAGCTCTCATACCCAGAAACAGTTCTGTCCTGTGCTGCCATGTTCTTTCTAACTTAACCGGCCAGCTGGATTTTCCTGGTTCAGCAGACAGGCCTCCTGATGGTGTACCGATAGGCCCCCTTCCCTTCCTGAGATGTGCCTATCCCTAGAGGCATAGTGGGCAGCGTGCACAGCATTTGCCTAAGGTGAATGTGGAAGGAATACTACCCCGTCGTTGGTGTCAGTGGGATTAATAATGCCTCATCATTGGTGTCAGTGGGAGGAATAGTGCCCCATCATTGGTGTCAGTGGAAGGAATAATGCCCTGTATTTTGTGTCAGTGGGAGGATTAGTGTCCCATCATTGGTGTCAGTGGAAGGAATAGCATACCTCCCAACTTTTTGAGATGGGAATGAGGGACACCCATCAGCAAAAGTATGCAGGCATAAGACACACCCCTTGCCACACCCCCTTAAAGGAGAAATGTACAGAAAAAAACCCAAGATTGGTTAAATCCACAAGTGCTTTTTTTTACCACTACTATTCCTTTATATTGGCTTTTGAAATTTACAAATGCAGCAATTTAGAAATCAGATGAAAGGTTTAGCATTGGAAAATACTTTTTGATAGATAGAACATGCATTTTATATACAACTATACAGATCAGACCAAAATTAGGGACAAATGAGGAGGAATGAGGGACAGAGGGACATTGCTCCAAATCAGGGACAGTTGGGAGCTATGGGAATAGTGCCCCATCATTGGTGTCAGTGGGAGGAACAGTGCCCCAAGGACCAGATAAAAGCAAGCAAAGGGCCGCAGTTTGGAGACCACTGGTCATGTCCATATAAGTCTGCTACTGCATCTAACACTACTACCCTCTCCCCAGACTGACAATGCTGCTGTACTGTCCAAGGGTGGCACAAGAAAGCCTTGCTTACCGGGCACTTACACCCCCTTTCTGCCCAGGCCAATTTTTAGCTTTCAGCGCTGTCACTCTTTGAATGACAATTGCGCTGTCATACTACACTTTACCCAAATGAAATGTTTATCATGCTTTTCACACAAATAGAGCTTTTTCTTGGTGGTATTTAATTGCTGATGGTTTTTTTATTTTTTTGCTGAATAAAACGAAGGACCCAAAATTAAAAAAAAAAAAACTGTTTTAGTTTGTTATAAAATTTAGAAAACATGTAATTTTTCTCCTTCACTGATGTGCGCTGATGAGGCAGCACTGAGAGGCATTGATCTTATTGCATGTAAATCCTTGTTATTTTTTTTTTAGTCTTTGGGAACTTCAACTGCTGAGCTGGGTGACAGGCAGGATAATCTAGAACCTTGTAGTCCTTTCAGCTCAGCCTATGATTGCATGTAGTTCCAATCTTTACCTTATGTGCAGGTTTGGTTGCCACAGCCTTATCCTGGATCTGGGAAGCCTGTGAGTTATCTGACCGGGGACATGCATGACCAAGTGGTCGCTCTGCTATTGCGTCCCCTTCCCAGGCACAGAACACTCCAGCAGGAAACTACATTAGGTGGACTTCACTGGCAGGATGAACATGTACTGTATCTGTATGCCTTTGCAGGAGTTTGAAGGGAAAACTGTAAGTGCAGAGGCAATTTTAATGAAAGTGTATCTATACCCCCTTTTTTATTTACGTTTGGACCAAATGGGAAAGGTTAGGACCCCTGTCAGATTTTTCTGCTACAAGTGCTCCGATAAAGAGATTTTCCCCAACTTTCTGTTTGGGGGATGTTTTACTAGAATCCTGTCAGTGTTCAGACCATACGCCGCACACCGCATCAAATTGGTCTGCATAGCTGTTATCCCAGAAGGAAGCCTCTTCTAAAGATGATGCACAAGAAAACCCGCAAACAGTTTGCTGAAGACAAGCAGACTAAGGACATGGATTACAGGAACCATGTCTTGTGGTCTGATGAGACCAAGATAAACTTATTTGGCTCAGATGGTGACAAGCGTGTGTGGCGGCAACCAGGTGAGGAGGACAAAGACAAGTGTGTCTTGTCTACAGTCAAGCATGGTGGTGGGAGTGTCATGGTCTGGGGCTGCATGAGTGCTGCCGGCACTGGGGGGCTACAGATCATTGAGGGGACCATGAATGCCAACATGTACTGTGACATACTGAAGCAGAGCATGATCCCCTCCCTTCAGAGACTGGGCCGCAGGGCAGTATTCTGACATGATAACGACCCCAAACACACCTCCAAGACCACCACTGCCTTGCTAAAGAAGCTGAGGGTAAAGGTGATGGACTGGCCAAGCATGTCTCCAGACCTAAACCCTATTGAGCATCTGTGGGACATCCTCATACGGAAGGTGGAGGAGCACAAGATCTCCAACATCCACCAGCTCTGTGATGTCATCATGGAGGAGGGGAAGAGGACTCCAGTGACAACCTGTGAAGCTCTGGTGACCTCCATGCCCAAGAGGGTTAAGGCAGTGCTGGAAAATAATGGTGACCACACAAAATATTGACACTTTGGGCCCAATTTGGACATTTTAATTTAGGGGTGTACTCACTTTTGTTGCCAGCAGTTTAGACATTAATGGCTGTGTGTTGAGTTATTTTGAGGGGACAGCAAATGTACACTGTTATACAAGCTGTACACTCACTACTTTAAATTGGAGACAAGTGTCATTTCTTCAGTGTTGTCACATGAAAAGATAGAAGAAAAGAAGAAAATATTTACAAAAATGTGAGGGGTGTACTCACTTTTGTGAGATACTGTATATTCTAAACAAAACTATTTAAAATTTTGAATACAATTTTTTGCTGTGGACATTTGTTACAGGGGATACATTTTCTTGTAGGTGTCATATTATTTTATCCCACCCCCCCCCCCCCCCCCCCTGTCTGCACTTGTGGAGTTGGATTGGAAAGTTGTATATTTTTTTTTTTTTCAATAATGTTTTATTCAATTTTGTCAGGTATACAATATTGATAACAGTATATTAATATTAACAAAAGATTGAAAGCAGATTGGAAAACGTAGATCTTTACAAACAGCAATCTACGGAGTTGTAAAACAAAATAATTAGGTTTAGCTTTGAAGTAAACGTTATGCTAAACTGCAACATTCAATATCAAGAGTTACAAAACAAAATAAACTGAGAGAAAAGAAGAGAAAAAAATAAAAAATAAATAACATATATATATAAATATATATATATATAAAGACATACATATATATGAAAGAGCTTATTGTGAAACCTCGTGGGAGGGGGAAGGTGATACTATAACTATTTCAGTGACCATGGGTAATTCATGTATGTTAGATAATGAAAAAAAAAAAAAAAAAAAAACAGTATCCAGTCACCCCAAATGGGAACTCACTGTGACCGGATACTATAATATAGCATAGGATCAAAGTGTATGAAAAGTTGGTCAAAGGAATAGTGTGTAGGTATGAAGTTAGGACTGGAAAGTAATTACATAAAATAAACAGAATCTGTAACAAAACTATGTGCCTATCATAAGGATCCAAAATTATCATATGTTGGAGGAAGAGAAAAAAAATAAAAAAATAATAAGGAGTTTGAAAGGTCTATCTGAGAGGGGGAGAGATAGTATCGTTGGAGAGAAGGTTTCTTAGAAGGAGAGTAATATCCAGGAGTGTTGGCAGATATCAACAGGTATAAATATGGTAGGAGTCTCCCAAAGGAGCTCAGTGTATAATACAACAGTTGTTTTCTAAAGTAAGGAAATGCGACTATATATTCAAATATAAAAGGTTAGTAGAGGTGTGAAAAGGATTCAAGCATAGTCATGACTTGGTAAATCTATTTAAATAATGAGGTAGATTTCCTTCATCCAGTAAGCAAAGCGTGATATTCTTGTGTGGTGGTAAAGTGTTGCCAGCATGACCATGTTTGTACAAATTTGGAAGGGGTGTCTCTTGCTTGATGGATCAATTCTTCCATTTCAGCAGTTCTTTGGATGCGCTCTAACCAATCTCTTATTGATGGTGGGGTAGATGAGCGCCACTTTCTAGGGATACACATGTTAGCTGCCATGATCATGTGCATAGTCAATGAGTGCAGGTAGGTACGTTTTGGTTTTGCAGGATAGTGTAAAAGAAATTGTGCTGGTGTGTAGTCTAGTTTGTATGTGGTGATGGTTTGTATTAAAGCTTGAACTTTCTTCCAGAAAGGTTGGATCTTGCTGCAAGACCACCATATGTGCAATAAAGAGCCGTGTTCATTTCCACATCGCCAGCATTGTGAGGATACAGAAGGAAAAATATGATGGAGTTTGAGAGGGGTTCTATACCATCTGGTAATGAGTTTATAAGCATTTTCTTGTGCGTAAACATTCAGAGACCCTTTGTGTACAATTGTGTATATTGTTTCCCAATCTCTACGTGTGAAGTTAATAGATAACTCATTGGACCATTTCATGGAGGTCCAATCATTCCATAGCATTTGAGATGGGAACAATAACGCATAGGTAAAAGAAATTAAGTGATTATGTGGTTCAGATTTTTGGCACATATCTTCAAATGGGGTGAGAGCCCTGGACCATTCTATGTTTGGAGATCGCGAATCAAGGAAATTTTTGATTAGAAGATTCGTTTCGTATGTAATTGTGTTTGGTCTAAGGAGGTTCGATAGTTCATTATAGGAAAGTAGATTGTCGTTTTTAAAGAAATGAAGGGCCCGGATCTGTTTGTAAGGCCATTGAATCTTCAGTAAGGGCTCCCGCATTCCCTGAGCAAATGCAGGGTTGAGTATGATCGGTGTCATTGGACCTGGAATGGATGAGATATTATATTTTTTGCAAGCCTTTCGAAATGTAAAAAGCGTAGAATGGATCAAGGGGTGTGTTTTGTGTAATTTTGGAGTGTGATTGCATGTTATCCAAGGTAGTTGTGCAATTGGAATTTTAGATAAGGAATTTTCCAATTGGACCCAATCTTTGGTGGAGGTATGTAGATTCCAATCTACGATTCTTGTTAAATGGGCCGCTTGATGATATTTTTCCACATCTGGAAGACCAAGTCCTCCACTAAGCTTGGGCAAAGTTAGTTTGAGGTAGTTCAATCTGGGACGTATGGAACCCCAAATAAAATTGGTGCATATTCTTCGATATGTTGAGAAAAACGTGGATGGAAGCTTGATAGGGATCATTTGAAAAAGGTATAAAACCCTTGGTAAAATGTTCATCTTGAGTATAGCCATTCTCCCAAACCAAGAGAAAATACCAGCAGACCATTTTTTAAGGTCATTGGTAATATTACGCAGTAAAGGTAGGTAGTTTGTGTCATAAAGATCTTTTAGAGAGGACGGCAGTTGGATTCCTAAATATGAGATGGTGTGAGCGTTCCATTTGAAAGGGAAATTGTTCTGGCACTGTGAGCATTGTTCAGAGGAAAAGGTGATATTTAGTGCCTGGGATTTTGTAAGATTAATTTTGAGATGGGATAATTGGTTAAAGTGATTGAGTGTTGTCAAAAGATTCGGTAGGGTTGTCAGTGGCTCTGTGAGGAACAAAAGTACGTCATCTGCGAAAGCAGCTAGTTTGTAAGTACGAGAATGTATATCGATGCCTTTGATATCTGGATTTGCTCTGATGCATCGAAGGAGTGGTTCCAAGGTGAGTACAAAAATAAGCGGGGAGAGGGGGCAGCCCTGTCGTGTGCCATTGGAAATGGGAAAGGCGTTCGATAGGTGGCCATTAATGCGAATTCTCGCCGTGGGATTGGAGTATAGCATAAGAATATAATTAAGCATACGATCTGGGATGCCAATTGTTTTCAAGGATTCCGACATATAATCCCAGGCCACTCTATCGAACGCCTTCTCCGCGTCCAACGACGGAAAGTTGTATTTTTTAATGGGTAGGCATTGAACGTCTACATGTCCTATTGTCCTCTCCGAATCGGCTGCTTTTCCTCCGTAATCACACTCTTGCTCGCGCGGTGAACGCACGCGCCCCCTAGTGTCTGTTATGATAGAGTTGGCCTTCCAGTTCCTAAGTTTCATTTCACTAAAAACGAAACTTATTTTTTTCTTTTCTTATTTTACTTTTGCCCCTCCTACAAGTGACTCACAGCCTTGTATGTGGCTATAGAAACACTTAACCCCTTCACGAGCAGAGGCATTTGATCCCCCAATGCCCGGACAAAATTTAGCAGTGTCAGTGTGCTTTAGTTAACCTGATAATAACTATGGCTGCTACTATACCTACCTAAATAATTTGTACACTTACGGCATTTATTGGGTACAAGGTTGATTAACTTGCTCTTGCTTTTTATTTTAAACTGAGAAATTAACAACATGAAAAAAAAAAAAAAAAGCGGATACCCTCTTTAGAGGCATCCAGCTCCTATTTCCTCCCGGGACTCCGAAAGGAAGTTCAGCTCTTCCCCCCTCCCTCCCTCCCTGCAATCTACTGGGACACATTACAGGTCCCAGAAGATTGCCTGGCCATTCACAGTGTGCGGCTCGTGCAAGTGCAGTGCATGCCTGGCTGTGAAGCCACAGCTGGGCTCCCACAGTAAGAATGCCGGCGTTGCGGAGAGGAGAGGAGCAGGGCTTCGTACGCCCGCTTCGCTGGACCATGGGACAGGTGAGTGTCTGATTATTGCAGACACTCACCCATCCAGTGGATCCAATGTTGTCCCACTGAGAAGCTCTCATACCCAGCAACATTTCTGTCCTGTGCCACCATCTTCTTTCTAACTTCACCGGCCCGCTGGATTTTCCTGGTTCAGCAGACAGGCCTCCTGATGGTGTACCAATAGGCCCGCTCCACCCTCCCTTCCTGAGATGTGCCTATCCCTAGAGGCATAGTGGGCAGCGTGCACAGCATTTGCCTAAGGTGAATGTGGGAGGAATAGTGTCCCATCATTGGTGTCAGTGGGAGGAATAGTGCCCCATTGTTAATGTCAGTGGAATTAATAGTGTCCCATCATTGGTGTCAGTGGGAGGAATAGTGCCCCATCATTGGTGTCAGTGGAAGGAATAGTCCCCCATCATTGGTGTCAGTGGGAGGAATAGTGTCCCATCATTGGTGTCAGTGGGAGGAATAGTGCCCCATCATTGGTGTTAGTGGGAGGAATAGTGCCCCATCATTGGTGTCAGTGGAAGGAATAGTGTCCCATCATTGGTGTCAGTGGAAGGAATAGCATACCTCCCAACTTTTTGAGATGGGAATGAGGGACACCTATCAGCAAACGTAGGCAGGCATAGGACACACCCCTTGCCGCACCCCCTTAAAGGAGAATTGTACAAAAAAAAGCAAGATTGGTTAAATCCACAAGTGCTTTTTTTTACCACTACTATTCCTTTATATTGGCTTTTAGAATTTACAAATGCAGCAATTTAGATGAAAGGTTTAGCATTGGAAAACACTTTTTGATAGATAGAATGTGCATTTTATATACAACTATACAGATCAGACCAAAATGAGGGACAAATGAGGAGGAATGAGGGACAGAGGGACATTACTCCAAATCAGGGACAGTTGGGAGCTATGGGAATAGTGTCCCATCATTGGTGTCAGTGGGTGGAACAGTGCCCCAAGGACCAGATAAAAGCAAGCAATGGGCCACAGTTTGGAGACCACTGGTCATGTCCATGTAAGTCTGCTACTGCATCTAAAGCCGCGTACACACGGGCGGATTGTATGGCCTACTTAGTCCGCCGAAACACATTTCAGCGGACAGTCCGCTCGTGTGTGGGCTTCAGCGGACTTTTTCAGCGTGCAGTCTGGCGTACTAAGTATTTCGGAATTTCCGTAATACTGTCCGTCAGACTTTGGTTTCAGCGGACAGTCCGCTCGTGAGTAGGCTAGTTCGACAGACTAAGAATGGTGCATGCTCAGAAAGGATTTACACGGCGGAAGGTTGCATTGCTGTGTATTGGACTTCCTATTTCTAGTCCCGTCGTACGTGCTGTACACGTCATCGCGCAAGCTTTCGTCGGACTGTTTGTGCATCCGTGTGTGGTCAAGTCCGTTCATTCGAAAGTATGACGGACTGTCCGTCGGATTGTATGACGGACTAAGTAGGCCATACAATCCGCCCGTGTGTACGCGGCCTTACACTACCCTCTCCCCAGACTGACAATGCTGCTTTACTGTCCAAGGGTGGCACAAGAAAGCCTTGCTTACCGGGCACTTAAACCCCCTTTCTGCCCAGGCCAATTTTTAGCTTTCAGCGCTGTCACTCTGTGAATGACAATTGCGCTGTCATACTACACTTTACCCAAATGAAATTTTTATCATGCTTTTCACACAAATAGAGCTTTCTTTTGGTGGTATTTAATTGCTGATGGTTTTTAATTTTTTGCTGAATAAAACGAAGGACCCAAAATTTTGAAAAAAAAAAAATGTTTTAGTTTGTTATAAAATTTTGAAAACAGGTAATTTTTCTCCTTCACTGATGTGTGCTGATGAGGCTGCACTGATGAGCGGCACTGAGAGGCATTGATCTTTTTGCATGTAAATCCTTGTTATTTTATTTTTTAGTCTTTCAGAACTTCAACTGCTGAGCTGGGTGACAGGCAGGATAATCTAGAATGGAGATAGGCAATTAGCGGACCTCCAGCTGTTGCAAAACTACAAGTCCCATCATGCCTCTGCCTTTGGGTGTCATGCTTGCGGCTGTCAGAGTCTTGCTATGCCTCATGGGAATTGAAGTTCTGCAACAGCTGGAGGTCCGCTAATTGCATATCCCTGCGAGTCTAGAACCTTGTAGTCCTTTCAGCTCAGCCTATGATTGCATGTAGTTACTTAGCTTATGTGCAAGTTCGGTTGCTATAGCCTTATCCTGGATCTGGGAAGCCTGTAAGTTATCTGACCGGGGACATGCATGACCAAGTGGTCGCTCTGCTATTGTGTCCCCTTCCCAGGCACAGAACACTCCAGCAGGAAGCTACATTAGGTGGACTTCACTGGCAGGATGAACATGTACTGTATCTGTATGCCTTTGCAGGAGTTTGAAGGGAAAACTGTAAGTGCAGAGGCAATTTTAATGAAAGTGTATCTATACCCCCTTTTTTATTTACGTTTGGACCAAATGGGGAAAGGTTAGGACCCCTGTCAGATTTTACTGCTACCAGGGCTCCGTTAAAGAGATTTTCCCCAACTTCCTGTTTGGGGGATGTTTTATCTGACCGGGGACATGCATGACCAAGTGACCTGGTCTCTCTGCTACTGCGTCCCCTTCCCAGGCACAGACCACTCCAGCAGGAAGCTACATTAGGTGGACTTCACTGGCAGGATGAACAGGTACTGTATCTGTATGCCTTTGCAGGAGTTTGAAGGGAAAACTGTAAGTACAGAGGCATTTTAATTAAAGTGTATCTATACCCCCTTTTTTATTTACGTTTGGACCAAATGGGGAAAGGTTAGGACCCCTGTCAGATTTTACTGCTACCAGGGCTCCGTTAAAGAGATTTTCCCCAACTTCCTGTTTGGGGGATGTTTTATCTGACCGGGGACATGCATGACCAAGTGACCTGGTCTCTCTGCTACTGCGTCCCCTTCCCAGGCACAGAACACTCCAGCAGGAAGCTACATTAGGTGGATTTCACTGGCAGGATGAACATGTACTGTATCTGTATGCCTTTGCAGGAGTTTGAAGGGAAAACTGTAAGTGCAGAGGCAATTTTAATGAAAGTGTATCTATACCCCCTTTTTTATTTACGTTTGGACCAAATGGGGAAAGGTTAGGACCCCTGTCAGATTTTACTGCTACCAGGGCTCCGTTAAAGAGATTTTCCCCAACTTCCTGTTTGGGGGATGTTTTATCTGACCGGGGACATGCATGACCAAGTGACCTGGTCTCTCTGCTACTGCGTCCCCTTCCCAGGCACAGACCACTCCAGCAGGAAGCTACATTAGGTGGACTTCACTGGCAGGATGAACAGGTACTGTATCTGTATGCCTTTGCAGGAGTTTGAAGGGAAAACTGTAAGTACAGAGGCATTTTAATTAAAGTGTATCTATACCCCCTTTTTTATTTACGTTTGGACCAAATGGGGAAAGGTTAGGACCACTGTCAGATTTTACTGCTACCAGGGCTCCGTTAAAGAGATTTTCCCCAACTTCCTGTTTGGGGGATGTTTTACTAGAAGCCTGTCAGTGTTCAGACCATATGCAGCACACTGCATCAAATTGGTCTGCATGGCTGTTGTCCCAGAAGGAAGCCTCTTCTAAACGTGAGGCACAAGAAAACCCGCAAACAGTTTGCTGAAGACAAGCAGACTAAGGACATGGATTACTGGAACCATGTCCTGTGGTCTGATGAGACCAAGATAAACTTATTTGGTTCAGATGGTTTGAAGCGTGTGTGGGGGCAACCAGGTGAGAAGTACAAAGACAAGTGTGTCTTGCCTACAGTCAAGCATGGTGGTGGGAGTGTCATGGTCTGGGGCTGCAGGAGTGCTGCCGGTGTCCTATCAAATATGGTCCCCCATCGGATAGTGTCTGCTTGTATTGGGGGGCTAACACACAGATTCTGAAAATAGCCGAGGATGAACGGTGCCTGCGCCGTGAGTCCAGGTTCTAGCCCCACCATCCAAGTGGACATAGAGTTAGAATAAAAAGAGCCGAGTGCGGCGAGGCCGAGCCCGAAGCGTGGAGAGCGAAGCTCGCCCGCGAGGGGCCCTCTATTTTTCACAACCCTGTGTCCGCTTGGATTGGGGGGCTAACACCTCCACTCACGACGCAGGCGCCGTTCATCTTCGGAGATTTTCCGAAGCTTCGTCTGCCCCGTGCTGCACATGCGCAGTACGGGGCGGACACTATCTGCCAGAACACCGGCACTGGGGAGCTACAGTTCATGGAGGGAACCATGAATGCCAACATGTACTGTGACATACTGAAGCAGAGCATGATCCCCTCCCTTCAGAGACTGGGTCGCAGGGCAGTATTCCAACATGATAACGACCCCAAACACACCTCCAAGATGACCACTTCCTTGCTAAAGAAGCTGAGGGTAAAGGTGATGGACTGGCTAAGCATTTCTCCAGACCTAAACCCTACTGATCATCTGTGGGGCATCCTCAAATGGAAGGTGGAGGAGCACAAGGTCTCTAACATCCACCAGCTCTGTGATGTCATCATGGAGGAGGGGAAGAGGACTCCAGTGGTGACCTGTGAAGCTCTGGTGACCTCCATGTCCAAGAGGGTTAAGGCAGTGCTGGAAAATAATGGTGGCCACACAAAATATTGATACTTTGGGCCCAATTTGGACATTTTCACTTAGGGGTGTACTCACTTTTGTTGCCAGCGGTTTAGACATTAATGGCTGTGTGTTGAGTTATTTTGAGGGGACGGCAAATTTACACTGTTATACAAGCTGTACACTCACTACTTTACATTGTAGACAAGTGTCATTTCTTCAGTGTTGTCACATGAAAAGATAGAAGAAAATATTTACAAAAATGTGAGGGGTGTACTTACTTTTGTGAGATACTGTATATTCTAAACAAAACTATTTAAAATTTTGAATACAATTTTTTGCTGTGTACATTTGTTACAGGGGATACATTTTCTTGTGGGTGTCGTATTATTTTATCCCTCCCTTGTCTGCACTTGTGGAGTTGGATTGGAAAGCTTTATTTTTTAATGGGTAGGCATTGAACGTCTACATGTCCTATTCTCCTCTCCGAATCGGCTGCTTTTCTCCGTAATGACACTCTTGCTCACGCGGTGAACACACGCGCCCCCTAGTGTCTGTTATGATAGAGTTGGCCTTCCAGTTCCTAAGTTTCATTTCACTAAAAACAAAACTTATATTTTTTTTTTCTTATTTTACCCCTCCTACAAGTGACTCACAGTCTTGTATGTGGATATAGAAACACTTAACCCCTTCACCACCAGAGGCATTTGATCCCTCAATGCCCGGACAAAATTTAGCAGTGTCGGTGTGCTTTAGTTAACCTGATAATAACTATGGCTGCTACTATACCTACCTAAATAATTTGTACACTTACGGCATTTATTGGGTACAAGGTTGATTTACTTTCTCTTGCTTTTAATTTTAAACTGAGAAATTAACATCATGGAAAAAAAAAAAGCGGATACCCTCTTTAGAGGCATCCAGCTCCCATTTCCTCCCGGGACTCCGGAAGGAAGTTCACCTCTTCCCCCCGACCTCCCTGCAATCTTCTGGGACACGTCACAGGTCCCAGAAGATTGCCTGGCCATTCACCGTGTGGCGGCTCGCGCAAGCGCAGTGCGTGCCCGGCTGTGAAGCCACAGCTGGGCTCCCACAGTAAGAGTGCCGGCGTTGCGGAGAGGAGCAGGGCTTCGTACGCCAGCTTCGCTGGACCATGGGACAGGTGAGTGTCTGATTATTGCAGACACTCACCCATCCAGTGGATCCAATGTTGTCCCACTGAGAAGCTCTCATACCCAGCAACATTTCTGTCCTGTGCCACCATCTTCTTTCTAACTTCACAGGCCCGCTGGATTTTTCTGATTCAGCAGACAGGCCTCCTGATGGTGTACCGATAGGCCCGCTCTACCCTCCCTTCCTGAGATGTGCCTATCCCTAGAGGCATAGTGGGCAGCGTGCACAGCATTTGCCTAAGGTGAATGTGGGAGGAATACTACCCTGTCGTTTGTGTCAGTGGGAGGAATAGTGCTCCATCATTGGTGTCAGTGGGAGGAATAGTGCCCCATCATTGGTGTCAGTGGGAGGAATAGTGTCCCATCATTGGTGTCAGTGGGAGGAATAGTGTCCCATCATTGGTGTCAGTGGAAGGAATAGTGCCCCATCATTGGTGTCAGTGGGAGGAATAGTGCCCCATCATTGGTGTCAGTGGGAGAAATAGTGTCCCATCATTGGTGTCAGTGGGAGAAATAGTGCCCCATCATTGGTGTCAGTGGGAGGAATAGTGCCCCATCATTGGTGTCAGTGGAAGGAATAGCATACCTCCCAACTTTTTGAGATGGGAATGAGGGACACCTATCAGCAAAAGTAGGCAGGCATAGGACACACCCCTTGCCACACCCCCTTAAAGGAGAATTGTACAAAAAAAAAAAACAAGATTGGTTAAATCCACAAGTTCTTTTTTTTACCACTACTATTCCTTTATATTGGCTTTTAGAATTTACAAATGCAGCAATTTAGTTGAAAGGTTTAGCGCTGGAAAATACTTTTTGATAGATAGAACGTGCATTTTATATACAACTATACAGATCAGACCAAAATGAGGGACAAATGAGGAGAAATGAGGGACAGAGGGACATTGCTCCAAATCAGGGACAGTTGGGAGCTATGGAAATAGTGTCCCATCATTGGTGTCAGTGGGAGGAACAGTGCCCCAAGGACCAGATAAAAGCAAGCAATGGGCCGCAGTTTGGAGACCACTGGTCATGTCCATGTAAGTTTGCTACTGCATCTAACACTACTACCCTCTCCCCAGACTGACAATGCTGCTGTACTGTCCAAGGGTGGCACAAGAAAGCCTTGCTTACCGGGCACTTACACCCCCTTTCTGCCCAGGCCAATTTTTAGCTTTCAGTGCTGTCACAGTTTGAATGACAATTGCGCTGTCATACTACACTTTACCCAAATGAATTTTTTATCATGCTTTTCACACAAATAGAGCTTTCTTTTGGTGGTATTTAATTGCTGATGGGTTGTTTTTTTTTTGCTAAATAAAACGAAGGACCCAAAATTAAAAAAAAAAAAAACTGTTTTAGTTTGTTATAAAATTTTGAAAACAGGTAATTTTTCTCCTTCACTGATGTGCGCTGATGAGGCTGCACTGATGAGGCTGCACTGAGAGGCATTGATCTTTTTGCATGTAAATCATTGTTATTTTAATTTTTAGTCTTTCAGAACTTCAACTGCTGAGCTGGGTGACAGGCAGGATAATCTAGAATGGAGATAGGCAATTAGCGGACCTCCAGCTCTTGCAAAACTACAAGTCCCATCATGCCTCTGCCTCTGGGTGTCATGCTTGTGGCTGTCAGAGTCTTGCTATGCCTCATGGGAGTTGTAGTTCTGCAACAGCTGGAGGTCCGCTAATTGCATATCCCTGCTCTAGAACCTTGTAGTCCTTTCAGCTCAGCATATGATTGCATGTAGTTCCTTAGCTTATGTGCAAGTTTGGTTGCTATAGCCTTATCCTGGATCTGGAAAGCCTGTGAGTTATCTGATCGGGGACATGCATGACCAAGTGACCTGGTCGCTCTGCTATTGTGTCCCCTTCCCAGGCACAGAACACTCCAGCAGGAAGCTACATTAGGTGGACTTCACTGGCAGGATCAACAGGTGCTGTATCTGTATGCCTTTGCAGGAGTTTGAAGGGAAAACTGTAAGTGCAGAGGCAATTTTAATTAAAGTGTATCTATACCCCCTTTTTTATTTACGTTTGGACCAATTGGGGAAAGATTAGGACCCCTGTCAGATTTTACTGCTACCATGGCTCCATTAAAGAGATTTTCCCCAACTTTCTGTTTGGGGGATGTTTTACTAGAAGCCTGTCAGTGTTCAGACCATACGCGGCACACTGCATCAAATTGGTCTGCATGGCTGTCGTCCCAGAAGGAAGCCTCTTCTTAAGATGAGGCACAAGTAAAACCGGCAAACAGTTTGCTGAAGACAAGCAGACTAAGGACATGGATTACCGGAACCATGTCCTGTGGTCTGATGAGACCAAGATAAACGTATTTGGTTCAGATGGTGACAAGCGTGTGTGGGGGCAACCAGGTGAGAAGAACAAAGACAAGTGTGTCTTGCCTACAGTCAGGCATGGTGGTGGGAGTGTCATGGTCTGGGGCTGCATGAGTGCTGCCGGCACTGGGGGGCTACAGATCATTGAGGGGACCATGAATGCCAACATGTACTGTGACATACTGAAGCAGAGCATGATCCCCTCCCTTCAGAGACTGGGCCGCAGGGCAGTATTCCAATATAAAGGACCCCAAACACACTTGCAAGACGACCACTGCCTTGCTAAAGAAGCTGAGGGTATGGGTGATGGACTGGCCAAGCATGTCTCCAGACCTAAACCCTACTGATCATCTGTGGGGCATCCTCAAATGGAAGGTGGAGGAGCACAAGGTCTCCAACATCCACCAGCTCTGTGATGTCATCATGGAGGAGGGGAAGAGGACTCCAGTGGTGACCTGTGAAGCTCTGGTGACCTCCATGCCCAAGAGGGTTAGGGCAGTGCTGGAAAATAATGGTGGCCACACAAAATATTGACAATTTGGGCCCAATTTGGACATTTTCACTTAGGGGGTGTACTCACTTTTGTTGCCAGTGGTTTAGACATTAATGGCTGTGTGTTGAGTTATTTTGAGAGGACAGCAAATTTACACTGTTATACAAGCTGTACACTCACTACTTTACATTGTAGACAAGTGTCATTTCTTCAGTGTTGTCACATGAAAAGATAGAAGAAAATATTTACAAAAATGTGGGGGGTGTACTTACTTTTGTGAGATACTGTATATTCTAAACAAAACTATTTTAAATTATGAATACAATGTTTTGCTGTGGACATTTGTTACAGGGGATACATTTTCTTGTGGGTGTCGTATTATTTACCCCCCCCCCCCTTTGTCTGCACTTGCGGAGTTGGATTGGAAAGTTGTATTTTTTAATGGGTAGGCATTGAACGTCTACATGTCCTATTGTCCTCTCCGAATCGGCTGCTTTTCCTCCGTAATGACACTCTTGCTCACGCGGTGAACACACGCGCCCCCTAGTGTCTGTTATGATAGAGTTGGCCTTCCAGTTCCTAAGTTTCATTTCACTAAAAACGAAACTTATTTTTTTTCTTATTTTGCCCCTCCTACAAGTGACTCACAGCCTTGTATGTGGATATAGAAACACTTAACCCCTTCACGACCAGAGGCATTTGATCCCTCAATGCCCGGACAAAGTTTAACAGTGTCAGTGTGCTTTAGTTAACCTGATAATAACTATGGCTGCTACTATACCTACCTAAATAATTTGTACACTTACGGCATTTATTGGGTACAAGGTTGATTAACTTGCTATCGCTTTTAATTTTGAACTGAGAAATTAACAACATGGAAAAAAATAAAAATAAAAGTGAACTTTTTTTTTTTTAACCACTTCAATACCGGGCACTTATACACCTTCCTGCTCAGAACAATTTTCAGCTTTCAGCGCTGTCGCACTTTGAATGACAATTGTGCGGTCATACAACACTGTACCCGAACTAAACTTTTATCATTTTGTTCCCACAAATAGAGCTTTCTTTTGGTGGTATTTGATCACCTCTGGGATTTTTATTTTCTGCTAAACAAATATAAAAAAAAAAGACCGAAAATGTTGAAAAAAACAATGTTTTTTTTTTGTTTCTGTTACAAAACTTTGTAAATAAGTAAGTTTTCTCTTTCACTGATGGGCACTGATGGGGCTGCCCTGACGGGCACTGATAAGGTGGCACTGATGGGCAGTAATATGCGGTACTGATGGCTACGGATAGGCGGCATGGATGTACAGTAATTGATAGTACGGATGGATGGCAATCAGACATGTGTGCCGTCAATAAATTTGTTTTGTTTCATTCCCTTTCATACAAAAATTAATTCGTATTTCGTAATCCGTGTCCGAAATTCAATTCAGATTCGTACGAAATATGAATTTACGTTAGATTCGTAAACTTTTTCATAAAATAACGAAAGTTCGTTGAATGATGAATTTTTCATTATGAGGGGTTCCCACCACCCCTGTGCTGTGCTGACTTCCTCTGATTGGTGAACAAAACAGCAGTCACTTTTCAAAAAGCATAGAAATTCCCATGGGGTTCCCACCATCCCTGTGCTGAGTTCCCAGGTCTGTACACCTCCTGTGCCCATTATGAGGGGTTCCCACCATCCCTGTGCTGAGTTCCCAGGTCTGTACACCTCCTGTGCCCATTATGAGGGGTTTCCACCATCCCTGTGCTGAGTTCCTGGGGTTTTAACTTTTAGGTTCGTTAACTTTTCGTAACAATTACGAATTTTCGTTATGAATTTGGAATTCGAAATTCTTAAAACAAAATTTCGTACAGAATTAGTATCCATAAAATGTTGTATTTCGGATTCGTACAAAGCTAATCACACACGTCTACCAATCAGTGATGCCCATTGTGGGCACTGATTGGCATCCATTGTGGGCACCAATTGCATCCCTGGTAGTCTAGGGTGGCATACCTGGTGGTGACATCCCTGGTGGTCCTAGTGGTGTCCCTGGTGGTCCAGTGTGGGCATCCTTGGTGGGGGGGGGAGTCTAGGGTTGCCACCTTTTCTTCAAGTCTAACCCGAACACTTTTGTGGTGCACAGCAATTTTTTGTATAAACTATACATATATTTTGCTACTAAATAACATTTCTAATCATATGAAGTTAATAGCAAGAGTTCCCCTTTACATCAGAGTCAACAGAGTTCCCCTTTTACATCTGAACTCGCAGAGTTCCTTTTCACTGTAAGGGAGGACTCTGCAGACTCTGATGTAAGGGAGAGCTCTGGGGCTTCTAACATAAGGGATGCTCTGGGAACCCTGATTTAAGGGTGAACACTGAGAACTCTGATGCACAAACAGGACTCTGATGTAAGGGGAAACACTACGGCCGCTGGTGTAAAGGGGAACTCTGATGTAAGGGTGCTCTGAGAACCCTAATTTGCCTTAGTGTACTTACTAAAAGGCAAGAGAGAGAAGGGGGGAGACTTCAGTCACAGACCGGGATGGATGGTGAGCTCACTCACCCCTTAGCAGTCAGCACCAGATGGATCTGAGGCTGCTGGACTTCAAATTTCCGGCTCCCACTTTCCTTTTCTGAGGCACAGCGCCGGGGATTGGAGTGTGGGCAGACACAGAGGGGTAGGGGTTGAGCCCTCTCTCTTCTCCCATCTGTATGTGTTTGGGGGGGGGGGGGGGGGTGGTTTGTTAGTGCTGGCTTTAGGGCCTGTGAAAGAGTGTAACAGACACTCTCAGCTGAGACAACCACTGCC
The DNA here is from genome assembly GCF_037356315.1 of Lithobates pipiens. Taxonomy (NCBI): domain Eukaryota; kingdom Metazoa; phylum Chordata; class Amphibia; order Anura; family Ranidae; genus Lithobates; species Lithobates pipiens. The sequence continues at coordinate 19,340,573 of NW_027507789.1, forward strand.
AGCAATTCTGCTGAAAAGCCATAGTCCAGTCTAAATAATGTGTCCGGGTTTCAGACAGTCTGAAACCTGGACACATGAACCCAAACCCGAACTGTCCGGGTGAATCCTGGACAGGTGGCAACCCTAGGGGAGTCTGCACTGATAATGAATCAGCAGAGACCCCCCTCTCTGTGAGAGGAGCAGCCGATCGGCTCTCCTCTACATGCATCTGACACACGCGAATGCGGAAAAGCTGATCAATGGCTCTTCCTGTTTACACTGATCAGCAGTGATTTGTGATCGGATCACGTGGAAAAGAGTCTCAGTCAGAGACTCTTTACCAAGATCGGTGTAGCGGTGCATCAGACTGACACACCACACCACCGAGCGTGCAGCGACTGTTATCCTGCTGGATGTCATATGACGTCCGGTCAGGCTATTGAAACCACTTTGCCGCCGTTATTTTGCTATATGGGGGGCGGCAAGTGGTTAAACTAGGTTTCAAATTCTGTGCTGCTTCAGCTGTCACCACGAGTCTCCCTGTGAGAGTGAAAACCAGCAGGTAAATCCACTTAAAGCCGTGGTGGCCACTCATGCAAGGTGCAGGAGCAGCGTCCAACCCCCTAATCTACATGTGGGGTGCCGGACGCATGGATTTCAATAGGCGTTTCTGCCGCTTGTAAAAAAAAAAAAAAACACACACAACTAGGGTTGCCACCTTTTGTTCAAGTCAAACCCAAACACTTTAGCGGTGCACGCCAATTTTTTTTTTTTAGTAAAAACTATACATATATTTTGCTATTAAATGATATTTCTAATCATATGAAGTTAATAACAAGAGTCCCCCCTTTACATCAGAGTCCACAGAGTTCCCCTTTTTACATCTGAACTCGCAGAGTTCCCTTTCACTGTAAGGGGGGACTCTGCAGACTCTGATGTAAGGGAGAACTCTGGGGACTCTAACATAAGGGATGCTCTGGGAACCCTGATGTAAGGGGGGAACACTGAGAACTCTGATGTACGGAGAGGACTCTAATGTAAGGGGTAACACTGTGGCCTCTGGTTTAAAGGGGAAATCTGATGTAAGGGGAGCTCTGAGAACCCTGATTTACCTTAGTGTACTCACTCAGAGGCAGGAGAGAGAAGGGGGGGAGACTTCAGTCATAGACAGGGATGGATGGTGAGCTCACTCACCCCTTGGCAGTCAGCATCTCTCATCCAGGTGAATCTGAGGCTGCTGAATTCTTTCCTTTCCAACTTTCCTTTTCTGAGGCACAGCGCCAGGGATTGGAGTGTGGGCAGACCCAGAGGGGTAGGGGTGGGGGGAAGAGGTGCTGATCAAGCCCTCTCTCCTCTCCCATCTGTGTGTGTGTTGGGGAGGGGGGGGGATTGTTAGTGTTGGCTTTGTGCAGTGTGAAAGAGCGTAACAGACACTTTCAGCTTAGACAACTGCAGCCAGCAACCCTGCTGGGAAGCCATAGTCCAGTCTAACTAATGTGTCTGGGTTTCAGGCAGTCTGAAACCCGGACGCATGATTCCAAACCCGAACTGTCCGGGTGAATCCTGGACAGGTGGCAACCCTACACACAACACCTGTAAGGCAACTGTATAATGTGCTAGTATGCATTGCATACTAGCACATTATGGAATACTTACCTTAAAACGAAGCCCTCCCATGGCGCAATGTCACCATGGAGAGGGAAGACATCTTCCCCCGGTTTTTCTTCCGGGTTCACACGCTCCAGCTGTGCGATTGGTCGGAGACGAGATGACATCACTCTAGCACATGCGTGCAGGAGCCCCACGGTTTCCGGCAGGAAGCTCTGAAGTGCCAGCCAGGTATGCCGGACCTTCAGAGTTCATGCGCCAGTGATGCACGCGGGGTGACTATCTCCTAAACGGTGCAGGTTTAGGAGATAATACCTACAGTTAAGCCTCATTATAGGCTAACCTGTAGGTTAAAAAATAAAAAAGTGGGCTTTACTACCGCTTTAATTGCAGGGGGTCGAGGGGAAAAACTTTGGTAGCTTTAATACAGCATCTGTGGACATTTTACTAAAGCGTGTTTTAAAGTGGAGCGCCACCCAAAAGGGGAAGCCCTGCTTGTTCGCACCCTCCCTCCACTGCCACATTTTGGGGGAAGTCAGTTTTGACAGGTACCAGCCCCCACTTCCCGGTAAGATCGCCAATCTACCACATTTCTGGCCCCTCCTCCTTCCCCCTGCTGCCTTCTGGGAGACACACATACTATACATGGTCACTGTACTAATGACTAATGATTTTTTGCTAAACAAACAGAAAAAGATCGAGAGTTTTGAAACAAACAACAACTTTTTTTCATTTGTGTTATAAATTTTTTACAAATAAGTAATTTTTCTTCTTCACTGAGGAGCAATGAAACTGCACTGATCGGCAACACTGATGAGGCCGCACCGAGGGGCACCGATAGGCAACACTGTTGAGGCCGCACCGATAGGCGACACTGATGAGGCTTCACCGAAGGGCACCGATAGACGACACTGATGAGGCTGCACCGAGGGGCACCGATAGGGGACACTGATGAGGCTGCACCGAGGGGCACCGATAGGCGACACTGATGAGGCTGCACCGATAGGCGACACTGATGAGGCTGCACCGAGGGGCACTGATAGGTGACACTGATGAGGCTGCACCGAGGGGCACCGATAGGCGACACTGATGAGGCTGCACCGAGGGGCACCGATAGGCGACACTGATGAGGCTGCACCGAAAGGCGACTCTGATGAGGCTGCACCGAAAGGAGACACTGATGAGGCTGCACTGATAGGCGACACTGATGAGAATGCACTGAGGGGCACCGATAGGCGACACTGATGAGGCTGCACCGAGGGGCACCGATAGGCGACACTGATGAGGCTGCACCGATAGGCGACACTGATGAGGCTGCACCGAGGAGCACTGATAGGTGACACTGATGAGGCTGCACCGAGGGGCACCGATAGGCGACACTGATGAGGCTGCACCAAGGGGCACCGATAGGCGACACTGATGAGGCTGCACCGAAAGGCGACTCTGATGAGGCTGCACCGAAAGGAGACACTGATGAGGCTGCACTGATAGGCGACACTGATGAGGATGCACCGAGGGGCACCGATAGGCGACACTGATGAGGCTGCACCGAGGGGCACTGATAGGCGACACTGATGAGGCTGCACTGATAATCAGTGTAAATGTGTGCTATCACAGGATAGCCGACTATTGACTTTCCTTTCCTCACACAGTGACAGTGTGTTGTCTTTATTCCATTGTGTGAGCCCTACCTTTTTTCCCCTCTTTTCAAGGGTATCGTATTTTCTAAACCTCTCAGATGTGCCTGGCCCCGAGTCCGTCCACTATCATCAGCTTCGATTGGAAACCTCTCCTTTGGTATCTTTTTTGACAGTATCGAGATCCTGGTGCTAATAAATCTGTCCTGTGTATTTGCATCATTTTTGTTTATCTTTACTTCAATAACATTTGTGCGAGTATATTTCTTTTTGCACAGTGTGAAATAATGCAAACACATATACTTTTCTGCTATAAACGTATGAATTAAAAATTTCTTAAAACTATCATTACTTTGTTATGACATGGTCTTTTCACAGGTATATGCAAAATTCAATCTTGGCTGACTCCTGAAGAAGGGGGCACTGTCCCTACGAAACGCGTAGGCATCACAGCCCTTATGAATACAGAATCACATGTTCTAGCACCTATATGTTATCGATGCCCCAAATCCCGACCACGACACCATCTGCCTGGTGTTTGCATGTTCTCCTGTGCCTGCGTGGGTTTCCTCCGGGTACTCCGGTTTGCTCCCACATTCCAAAGACATGCAGGTAGGTTATTCTGATCCTGTCTAAATAATAATTGGCCCCAGTATGTGTATGTGTTTGTAAGTGCGTCAGACCCTACGGGGTAAAGAACCGCCCTATATCAAGATGCAACTCAACTCATGTGGTACTTTGTACATACATGTTTGTACATACATGTTTGATAATGAAGATGCTACCAAAATTGTATGCGTTTATGTACTTTGAAATAAATTTTGTATTTTTTTTTAATATACTGTTGTACCATTTTATCCAGCACCACTCACAAAAGTCCCACAGGCATATTCCTTTTTGGTTCCACTTAGGAAAGGAAATGCCGAAATCCACCATTTGTTTACATGATATCAGCTGTGATTGGACCAGTGGCAGCCTGTCTATTAGGAGTTCACGGGTCCATGCCGCTGGCCCCCTGATCTACATACAGGGCACCGGACTATAGATTCCAATAGGGGGGTGTTTTTTTGTTGCACGTGATTAAAGCCAGAGGCTCAGATAGGCTTCAAAAAAGGGTGGGCTCGGGGCACAGAGCACTGCGCCCCGATCCCGTCCAGTTGTGTGACCATAACGAATAAATATTCGCTATTTTCTCACAAAATTTCCTCCCCGCCAATCAGGAGGCGGGTTGTGAGACCCGTTTCCCCCGATTGGCCAAAACGTTAGGGGATCTTTTTGGACACGTAGGAGGAAGAGAGTGGAGACACACGGCGGAAGCCGCTGGAGGAGCGGACACCAGAGCCGCTGCCCACACCCCACCACCTGCCACCTAGATGGGGGGTCCACCCACCATGCTGGAGGACACTGGAGCCGCTGCCCGCAGTCCGCACATAGATGGACCGACCGTTGGTGGGGGGGGGGGGGGTTGTTTCCTGAAACCTCCATGATAAAAAGGTTAAGGACTGGTGTATATACATTACTGTTATGAAAGTCGCCCAGACAACAGTCAGGGATATGGGACTCTCCCTTGAGCTGTATGATGTGACGTATACGAGGATGGAATGCAAATCACACTGCTTGCTCTTCCCGTTTCCAGGCTGTATACAGAATCCCCTCCTCTGTACAGATCAGTTTCTGTTTCCTAGTTTCAGTAAGACTGGAGACATTATCTGGTCTGAAGACGGAAAGAACGGCGCAGAGAACAAACAAGACCATTGATTCAGGACTGTCCGTCTGAAGGTAGGGCTCTCTTATTTACCATTGCTAGATTCTGAATAACACAAGCAAATAAGTCTTCCTCTTTAGTAAGTAGGGGGACATTTTAATTACTAAGGAATTTGGCTTTCTGCTTCTGACAGTAGAAATAGTAATATGATTTAAAGAATGATTTTCTTCCTGATTGTACTTACCAGTCATTTTGTCTTAAAAAAATAAAAAAAATATTTTAAAAAATATATAATAATAAATATTAAAAATAAATAAATATAAAAATAAATAATAAATATAAAAAAGAAATAATAATAATATTATACATACACACACTAATAATAATAATAATAAAAACGACTTATTTTGCATGCTCAGTAAAGTTATTATACTAGTATTGTTAATAGAATAATTATTAAAGAATAATAGAATATTATTGTCAAAATGTTTTTTTTAACCATTTCAAGACCAGGCTTATTCTGGCATCTATTTTTTTGCTAAAACATTACTTAGAATCTCCAAACATTATACATGTTTTAGCAGAGGCCCTAGAGAAGAAAGCAGGGGTCATTGCAATTTGGGGTCTGCCCCATCACTAATGCCTGTCAGTGATGCCTAACATTGATGTCAAACAGTGCCCATTAGTGATGCCTGTCAGTGCCTCCTCTGTGCCGTCTATCAGTGCCGCCTTTCAGTGCCCATTAGTGATGCCTGTCAGTGGCTCCTAATCAGTGCCGTCTATCAGTGCCCACTAGTGATGCCCGTCAGTGCCTCCCCATCTGTGCCCACTAGTGATGGCCGTCCATGCCTCCTCATCAGTGCCACCCATCAGTGCCCACTAGTGATGCCTGTCAATGCATTCCATCAGTGCCCATTAGTGATGCCTGTTAGTGCCTTCTCATCAGTGCCGTCTATCAGTGCCTCCTCATCAGTGCCCACTAGTGATGCATGTCAGTGCCTCCCCATCAGTGCCCACTAACGATGCCTGTCTCAGTGCCATCTATCAGTGCCCACTAGTGATGCCTGTCAGTGCCATCTATTAGTGCCCACTATTGATGCCTGTCTCAGTGCCATCTATCAGTGCCCACTAGTGATGCCTGTCAGTGCCATCTATTAGTGCCCACTATTGATGCCTGTCAGTGCCATCTATCAGTGCCCACTAGTGATACCCATCAGTGCCATCTATCAGTGCCCACTAGTGATGCCCATCAGTGTCATCCATCGGTGCCTCCCCATCGGTCTTTTTTCGTTTGTTTAGCAATAAGTAAAAAAAAAAAAAACTGTGGTGATTAAATACCGCCATAATAAAGTTCTAGCTGTGTGAACAAAATTATAAAAATGTCATGTCATAAGGGTACATTGTTGCATGACCGTGCAATTTTCATTCAAAGTGTGACAGCGCTGAAAGCTGAAAATTGGCCTGGGCAGGAAGGGGGTAGAAGTGCCCAGTACTGAAGTGGTTAAACTGGCAATTGCGCCATCATGCAACATTGTACACAAAATACATTTTTTATCATTTCTTTCTTCACACAAATAGCTTTCTTGCAATATAGACAAAAAAGGCTGAAAATTTTGAAAAAAATAAAATAAAACTGTTTCTACTGTTATAGAACAAAAAAAAACTAAAAAAAAAAAAAAAAATCGAATTTCCTTTTAAAATTAGGCCAAAATGTATTCTGCTACAAAGTCTTTGTTTCAGGTACATGATCCGGCGGGGCCAGAGACAGCCAAGCAATTAGCATTTTCAAACTAAGTCGCCATGGCAGCCCCCATAGCCAACGCACTAACGCAGTACTAGTTTGTTGGTTAAAATCATGCCAGCTAAATTCAAAGCATGCTTTTTTTTCTTTCCCATAGAAAAAGAAGAACATGGAAGCAGAAAAGAGACAAAGGTAACTTTTTTTTTTTAATCGGGTACGGTAATTTTGGTTTTGGGTTGCCATATTTGTTAGAGTTTCACTTCTCAGATAGGATTTTTGCCTCTACTCTACTTCTATGTGATAAAGAACCCCCTTTGACCTCCAAGCCAGGATTTTGGGCTTTCAGCCATTTTGCCAAGCGGGCTGAATTTCTTATGCGATCACACGATCAGAATTTTGGTCGGAAGAAGCTCTGATGGTTTTCCCGACAGAATTCCGACGGGATTTCGCTCAAGCTGTCTTGCATACACGCGGTCACACCAAATTCCAACCGCCAAGAACGCGGTGATGTACAACACGTACGACGGGACTAAAAAAAGTCAGTTCAATACCCAGTAGCCAATAGCTTCCATCTCGTAGTTGAATCTGAGCTTGCATGAGTTTTTGCGTGTCGGAATTGCGTACACACGATCGGAATTTCCGATAGAAAGTTTTTCCGTCGGAAAAATTGAGAACATGCTCTCAAATTTTTGCTGGTGGGAATTCGGCCAGCTAAATTCCGATGGAGCATACACACGGATTTTCCGACGAAAAGCTCTCATCGGTCTTTTGCTGTCCGAAATTCCGATCGTGTGTACGCGGCATTACAGCAAACCAGATTCCACAATGTAACTAAATAACCTGTTGACGGCTGAAAGGTTCCATGGAGCAGTCTCAACTCGTAAAAAAGGTGGTTGGGTTATAATGTTCCGAGTTAAGTGAGGTACACACTAAGAAAATTGGGCGAATGCTCGTCCGATTTTTCTCAATGTTTCATAGCAAATTGAAACCGATGAAAGAAAAATTTCTACTACATTTTTACAAATATTCCCGTACTACAAAGGCTTTTTTTGTTGTTGTTTCCGATCATGCGCAGTCTCTCTTTTCTGATTTTTCTTGTACGCAAATGGTACGCATTAAAATGAAAATCATACGTTCTGCTCTCGTACGAGAAAAATTTAGGAGTTTGTCCCTTCAGGAATTTTCGTGCACAAAATTCATAATCGGCTGTCGAAAGTTGTGTAAACACTATAGGAAAATTCTTTATACGAAAATTCTTTATATGAAAATTGGGCGAACATTTTCATCCAGTGTGTATGATCCTTAAAGTGGAGGTCCACCCTAAAGTGGAACTTCCGCTCATTGGAATCCTCCCCCCCTCCGGTGCCACAATTGGCACCTTTCAGGGGGGAGGGGGGTGCAGGTACCTGTACAGTACAGGCATCTGTACCCACTTCCGTCGTAGATTCTGCAGAAGGTACTCCCCTTTCCGCAGAATCTACGCCCCTTTCCGAAAGTCCCCTGCTGCCTGCTGGGAAACACACAGATCCCAGAGACAGCAGGGATCATCCTTATTGCGCAGCGCGAGTCGCGCATGCGCAGTAGGGAACCGGGAAATGAAGCCGCAGGGCTCCACTTCCTGATTCCCATACCCAAGTTGGCGGCGGCAGCACCCGAGAGACGATCGAGAGATCGGCTTCGGGTGACGACATCGCGGACGCGCTGGGCGAGTAAGTGTCACTATTTTAAAAGTCAGCAGCTGCAGTATTTGTAGCTGCTGGCTTTTAAAAAAAAAAAAACGGCGGACTCCCGGCGGACTCCCGCTTAAACACTTTTGTTGTGTTTTAACCACTTGCTTACTGGGCACTTCCCCCCTTCCTGCCCAGGCCAATTTTCAGCTTTTAGCGCTGTCACTCTTTGAATGACAATTGCGCGGTCATGCAACCCTGTACCCGAATGAAATTAAACATTTTTTTTCACACAAATAGAGCTTTCTTTTGGTGGTTTTTTTACTTTTTGTTGAACAAAAAACAAAACAAAAATTGTGAGCTGATGGGCTGCACTGATAGGTGGCACTGGTGGGCATTGATAGGCAGCACTGATAGGTGGCGCTGCTTAGCTGATATGCACTGGTGGACACTGGTAGGTGGTACTGCTTAGCAGTGCTGATATGCACTGGTGGACACTGGTAGGTGGCACTAGTTGGCAGCAGTGGGTCTTGAGTGTGCCAGACTGATGTCCCGTTTACTCCAGACTGTAATGAGCTTTTTTATTCTCCTTGCGCTATCAGCACAAGGGAAAAATAAAGCCAATTTAACAGCTCTGTTTACATCATGTGATCAGCTTTCATTGGCCGACATCTGATCACATGGTAAGGTGCCCTTTACTCTGATCTGTGAGTCTCATTGACTCACTGATCACAGAGCGAGACGCGCACATCCCCCAGGGACATGAATGACCTCCCGGCAATTTAGGCCCACATTGTAGCCATCCTTCGGCTATAGCGCAGGCAGCCAGAGGTTAAAGTTGAAATATAGTCAGAACTTAGATTATAACCTGTCATATAATTTTTTTGCCATCTGTGTCCTATTGAGGAGATTTCCCTTCACTTCCTGTCCCATAGCCAAAGTAAGAAAATGGGTGTAACATCCTAAATAAAAAAAAGGTGAATTTATCCTTTAATGACTGCTATAAGCGAAAGAATATGTTGTCATCGCAGCAAAAGATCCTTAAAAATAAGTCCAAGCATTTATTCGGTAATAAAATCATTGTGTTGGATGTAACATTTCGAGACCACGTAGGTCCCCTTTGTCAGGCATGTGATATCGTAACACATGCCCAAAGAAGGGGTCCTATGTGACCCTGAAACATTAAGCCTAACATTGTGATACGATCACCAAATAAACGCTTGGAGTTAATTTCATGGATCCTTTGGTGCAAAGGCAACATATACTTTGGTTTAGGAGGTCTTCAAACTATGGCCCTCCAGTTGTTCAGGAACTACAATTTCCATCATTCCTAGTCATGTCTGTGAATGTCAGTTTTACAAGCCTCGTGGGATGTGTAGTGCCACAACAACTGGAGGGCCGTAGATTGGAGATCCCTGGATGGTCTCAGTCCCCAGTTGACAGATGCTGCAGGACCTACCAAGTACCGGATGCAAGCTCAATAAAAATTATTAAACTTATGATTTTTTTTTTGTTTTCCTTTAATGGTCATGCAGTTAAATGACCAAAAGAAAAATATGGAAACGGTCTGTAAAAGCAAAATAAACGAAATACATTATAAGGGCAGGTTTATTCTCTTTGTAATTCCCGTAATTTTTCATTCCTCTTTGTAGGAAGAAAATGAGCATGGCAAAACATAAGAATTACTTGAGACAAATTATCAAGGCTAGTGGAACAGCTTTTCTCGACGTCTTCCAAAAACTGCTGGAGGAAACCAATGCTACAAAGGACGAAGTATTCCAGTATCTGCAAAGGGTAAGTATTTCTGTAGTGGAAGGTGGTGGGGGTGTATTTTACCACCCCAGGAATGTGTTGTGCGCACAAATACGTTAAAGTCACACTAATGCCGCGTACACGCGATCGGACAATCCAGCAGACTTGGTCTGGCGGACCAGAGTCCGCCGGACAATCCACCCTTGTTCCCAAAATTCCGGCGGACTTAGAAAGAAGTTTTGACTCAAAATTGTCTGCCGGAGCAAACCATTCAAAGATGGCACAATGCAGGGAGCGGAGACAGCGGTTATGCCGCGTACACACAGATTCCGGCCCCCTACCCTATGTGAATGAGTATAGGGTACATGGTACCCCTACCCATTCACCTGGGGGAAAAAAGTATACAGAAAAAAAAAAAACACAACACAGTTTTTTAAAATACTTTATTTGCACTCTCTCCGGGGGTCTTCTCTTCTTCCGTCTTCGGGGGTCTTCTTCCCGGACTCCGATATCTTCTACTCTTTTGCTAGCTCTTTTACTAGCGGAGAAGCCAGGCTTTCTTCTTCGTCGCCGCCACCGTCCGGAGGTCTTCTTCTGACTTCGGGGGTCTTGTCCTGCTCTTCGGTTCTTCTTGCCGGGCCTCCGCTTTCTTCTTCCAGTTCTTTAATTAGTGTTGGCCCGGTCTTCTGTGGCTGTTGCCGCCGCCTTCTTCTTCTGCTTCTTCTCTTCTTCCTTCTTCAGATGTTGAGACGACGCTCTCTCCGGCCGTAATGCTGGGGACGTGTTGTGCAGCGACTTATATAGGGACAAGGGGCGGGGTCACCGGGTGATGTCACATGGTGACCCCGCCCTTATGATGTCACAGTCCCAGAGGATGCTGGGATTGTGACATCATAAGGGGCGGGGTCCTCCTCAGTTTAGGGAGAGCAGATCGGAGGGTAGTCAGGTGTAAATGGACAGTGGAGTCCATTTACTCCCAGCCGCCCATACAGCAGAGCAAGCTCTGTCCATGTCTGCTCCATCTAAATGGAGCCGACACAAATAGGTCATCTGCCCTCTATGCATCAATCGGCAGAGGATCTGAGCTGATCTCCTGCTGATTGGAACAGAATCTGCTCTATGTGAAAGGAGTTCCAGAAAAGCAAACATCCAAAAAGATGAGGGCAAGGGTTGGGGGGGATGGGGGGGTAGGGCAAAAAAAATTGTTTTCCATGGTCCCACAGTATGCAGGGGTGTATCTACCATGAAGCAAACACAGCATTCGCCTTGGGTGGTATTGCAGGGGGGCGGCACCACCCCCAGGCAGAAGGGACCAGTGGCGTCACAATTGCCCCCCATGTGCCCCCCCTGCTAGGATGCAGGCTCAGTGGTCTTGGCTGAGCTCAGCTCAGGTGGGGGGTGGGCCCGCAGTGGGGGGGCGGGCCGCTTGCCACCTTTTATGAATCACAGCAACAGCCATGACTGGCTGGGGAGGCGGGAGTGCTTCCTGGCGCCTGGAGCCTCAGGGCTGGGTACTGTTGTCCTTCCATCAAATCATCTACTACAGGCTTTCTCAACCTTTTAACCCAGAGGAACCCCAAAAATAATTTTCATGTCTCGAGGAACCCGTACTAAAACCAAATCAGCAGGGCTCAATAGGAACAGTGCTCCTTATATCGGTGGCCAGTAGGAAGAATGTCCCCCTTCAAGTGGTGTTCAGAATGCCACCCTTAAAGACAGCTAAAAAGATATTTGGTGTCAAGATGCTGGTTTTGCTAAGTGGTACTGAACCTTGAAGTTTGTAGGCATCATCAAATAGGTGGTCCATCAGCCACACCTCAAGGAACCCCTAGTAACCTCTGGAGGAACCCCAGGGTTCCACAGAACCCTGGTTGAGAATGGCTGATCTACTATACAGAGAGGTAAGCAAATGGAAAGCATTACAGGAGACTTTTCTATTGCCTTTGATGACCATGAATGATCATTACTGGGGAGGGGTGTAAGCAGTCTCTGACCATCTCCTGTATCCTATGCGCAGTCTCTGACCATCTCCTGTATCCTATCCGCAGTCTCTGACCATCTCCTGTATCCTATCCGCAGTCTCTGACTATCTCCTGTTTCCTATCCGCAGTCTCTGACCATCTCCTATATCCTATGCGCAGTCTCTGACCATCTCCTGTATCCTATCCACAGTCTCTGACCATCTCCTGTTTCCTATCCGCAGTCTCTGACTATCTCCGGTATCCTATGCGCAGTCTCAGACCATCTCCTGTATCCTATCCGCAGTCTCTGACCATCTCCTGTATCCTATCCGCAGTCTCTGACCATCTCCTGTATCCTATCTGCAATCTCTGACCATCTCCTGTATCCTATCCGCAGTCTCTGACCATCTCCTGTATCCTATCCACAGTCTTTAAACCAACTCCTGAGGTGGATTTTTTATTGTAAATATTCCACTGTTGTATCAGTGGGACTGTAATGGTTAACATTTTGTGCTCTTTGTTGAAACCCCCTGTTTTTGTGTGTGTGTGTGTGTGTGTGTGTGTGTGTGTGTGTGTGTATGTTTTGGCCCAGGTCTGGTCATCTCCACCTGTATCCAATTAATGGGTTGATTTTTAAAATTAAGTGAATTTTTCCCTTCATACCTCACAAGGGCTGCTTCACTTAAATATATGTTTTTAATGTTATATTTTTATGCTTTTGATGAAGGCCTAAGGTTTTTAGATGAGGTTACTACTGTAATGCTTAAATATTTTCTATGGAGAAGCTGTCCAGTTGCCAGTGTTGTGCCATATAGTGTCCGGCCATCATATAGCGTCCGCCCCGTACTGCGCATTCACAGTACGGAGCAGACGAAGCTTCGGAAAATCTCCGAAGTTGAACGGCGCCTGCGCCGTGAGTGGAGGTGGTGGCCCCACCATCCAAGCGGACATAGGGTTGTGAATATTAGAGGGTCCCTTAATGAGCCAGAGACCCAACTACTCTACACACCTACTATACTATATAGCGGTAGAGCTTGGGTGAGTTTTTCCTCTAACTCCTGAGGTGGAGCCTGAAGATAAATGGGGTGGATTTTATCCTTGCCTTCACCGATCTATAATTCATCACTGTTTATTTTTTTCTGCAAACCGCTGACTTTATATTTTCTTCCCCCTAGGTGTATCATGCCATATTCTTTTTTGGACACATAAATAACCCACAAGTCAATCCCAGGGATTTTTTTCCTGCCAATGCATGGAATAACATACAGGATACGTTTCAAAAGCCTTTAGCAGAATACAAGACACACTTGCCATCTCAGACTCCATACTCCATCCTCCTGGAATATGTAAGTATATTGCTCTCCGCCATCCCATGTTTAGTAGAGCATTGCCTTTCCATACACACAAATAAATGACTACAAACAAATCAAAGATCAATAGGGCTTTTTGCTATGTAGTGAGCTTGCTGGGCTAGTTGATGGGTTAACAAGCCCAGTGGAAGCAGGTCTGAGTATTTTAGGTTCTATAATATATCTATATATATATAGGGCTCAAGTACTGTAGGAACTCATGGGAACGGAGTTCCTGTACTTTTTCCACAACAGGAATTAGTTCCCGTTAAGCCCCATACACACTATCAGATTGTCTGCTGATTTTTTCCTTCAGGTTTACCAAAACCATGTAGTACAAGGGCCTGCCTGATTGCATACACATTGAAACCCCTAAGGTTTGACCTCATATTATATGGTTTTGGTAAATCTGATGGAAAAAATCAGCAGACAATCTGATAGTGTGTATGGGGCTTTAGCAGCCGTGTCCTGCAAGACTTTGAAGTATGCGAGCTGTGTGGCAGGTGCTACACGAGCAGCCGCCGACACAGCTCGCAATAGTAAGTGTTGCACACCTGACCATTCAGGCATTGCCAGTAGGGGGCCCCATGACAGCTTCCACTTCGATCTACCTGTCAATCACAGCTAGTTGACGGGTAGATCAGGTCTAGGTCTAGCTGACGGGTAGATCAGGTCTAGGTCTAGCTGACGGGTAGATCAGCTATTCTGCACACAGGACATGCAGGGAGAGAGGTGACCTGAGGGAAGAACATCAGTTTGGGGTGTTAAGCTGAGCACAATATCTAGCAAAGTTTAAGTGGAAATATGTGAAGGGTTAGAATAGCAGTGAGTGTGTGTTGGAGCCCTGCAGAGTTTGCAGCCCCCCAAGCCAACATACATCTCCTAAGAAGGAACACATCACTATCTCCCCAAGCATTCTGTGAATTAATTTTCAATGAAAAGTGTAAACTCACCACATAAACACTCTATATAAAAAATAAAATTCCCCAACATGATGTTCACATTTGCATGGAAGCACAATTGAATGAATGCTGATCATTCAGAGAATTACTGTATTTATGTTTATTGAGGATTGTTTTGTTTTATGTACTAACAGTTAAGCTTCATACACACAATACGAAAATTTGATGAAAAATACCACTTTTGAAGCATTTGTGTATATTAGCATATCATTTTCTATTTTTTTGGGTGGGGGAGAGGGTCTTAGGTGGGAGTTCCCACACTTTTTTTCCCCAGGACTTGACCCCTGTATATATATATATATATATATACACATTTGTGCAAAATAAAAATATCCCCAAAAAATAATTGTAGGTAATAAAGATGTGCAAAAATTGATATTCTGAAAATGTACGTGATCAAATTCCACCACCTAGTGTAAGATGGACTCTTACCAGAGTTGCAAGACTCTATTACGGAGTCAAATGCACTCAGTAGGATATATAATCCTCAAACATCACATATCCTTCAGGAACGAAGTGTTCAGTGCTCCAAGTATATATCTGGGGGGATGTAGGGAAGAGAATGTGCATCGTGAATATAAAATAAAAGGAAACATCCACATAGTGTAAATTCGCAAACGCTCTTTTATTATTACAAGATGGACTAAAAAGGTACACAACATTTCATCACGTAAAATACGTGCAAAAATTCAATCCAGGGAAGATATATCATGCATGGAAGTAAAGATTTGTGTACACAGCAAACAGCATGGCAACGTCACGCATGTAGACTCTGTCCTACATGTTTTGTCACAAGTGACGTCATCGGGGGTGTTGTGACGAAACATGTAGGGTGAGGCCTACATACGTGCCGTTGCCATGCTGCTTGCTGTGTACACAAGTCTATCTACTTCCATGTATGATATATCTTCCCTGGATTGAATTTTTAAATCCAGAGAGACGTCCCCTCCCAGTGCCTGTAAAAGAAATCCAGTGGCTACTAGGACAGCTTTTACAGTGTAGGGAATCACTGAAAAGAAGGATATCTGGATAATGCCTGGAGCTGCAGGCATCATCCAGATATCTCCACGTCAAGTCCAGGATGTCATATGACGTCCTACATGCTGGAAGTGACCTCTGCAACAAAAATGTCATTTTTGGTGACATACTCCCAAAGGGTTAATTACACCTACTGTGTATGGATACAGACATTGCAGATTTTTTTAAACAGAGCACTCGAAGTGCACCAGCTGATAAAAGTTAGTCCCTCCCATTCAGAATCAATATCAAAAGAACTTGGTGAAACATACAGCTGTTTCCTTCAGAGCAGAAACAGGTAGGACTTTTTTTTATCAACAAAAGTGGAGTTACTTGTTAAGACCACAGATAAGCTAACTGAATTATACTGTATGTCCTTCAGGGAGCTTACCCAACCCCAGTGCGTCTGGCGACATCATTGTCGCCATAAAGATATGGATGAGCGAGTTTGGGGTGGAGGAACTTGACTGGCCTGCGCAGGGTCTTGACCTCAACCCAATAGAACATCTTTGGGATGAATTAGAGCAGAGACTGCGAGCCAGGCCTTCTGGTTCAACATCAGTGCCTGACCTCACAAAAGCGCATCTGGAAGAATGGTCAAAATTCCCATAGACACCCTCCTAAACCTTGTTGACAGCCTTCCCAGAAGAGTTAAAGCTGTTACAGTGGCAAAAGTTGGGCCAACTCGATATTGAGCCCTGCAGATTAAAGCGGAGGTCCACCCTAAAGTGGACCTTCCACTCATTGGAACCCTGGCATCTTTCAGGGGGGAGGGGGGTGCAGGTACCTGTATAGTACAGGTATCTGCACCCACTTCCGGCGTAGATTCTGCAGATGCCACGCCCCTTTATGCAGAATCTACGCCCCTTTCCGAAAGTCCCCCGCCGCCTGCTGGGAAACACACGGATCCCAGAGACAGCGGGGACCATCCTTATTGCGCAGCGCGACTCGCGCATGCGCAGTAGGGAACCGGGAAATGAAGCCGAAAGGCTACACTTCCTGATTCCCATACCCAAGATGGCGGCGGCAGCACCCGAGAGACGATCGAGAGATCGGCTTCGGGTGCCGACATCGCGGGCGCACTGGGCGGGTAAGTGTCACTATTTTAAAAGTCAGCAGCTGCAGTATTTGTAGCTGTTGGCTTTAAAAAAAAAAAAAAAAAAAAAAAAAACGGCGGACTCCCGCTTTAAGACTGGGATGCCATTAAAGTTCATGTGCGTGTAAAAGCATGTGTCCCAATACTTTTGGCAATATAGTGTAGCTGTGGAATATGTTTTGATAGAACATACTCTGCATCTCTTCAATTGGTATGAGATGCACTGACCAGCTACCTTTGGAAAAACTGTAGTTGAGCTTTAACCATTTGAACCAGGTATGGCATTACTTTTTGTTTTGTTTTTCATTAAGATTACCGAGTTTTATGATGGAAAGAAAGAGTCCATCTTGGAAGAACTGGAGAAGAGGAACAAGGAACTTTTGGTAAATTTTTATAAAGACGAAAAAAATCAACTTCAACCCAAGAACTTTGCACTGTCTGCTACTGTGATTTCTCACAGCTGTGTTAGCAACCCCTACAGTGCCAACGCTTACGGGGCATCGATAGCCTACAAAGGCACTGTGCCCAGACAGCTAATGATTGCCATATCTGCCCTGCTTGTGTGGGACAAGGTTATTTCATACGAAGTGAGATGTAAAGAAAGTGGTCGTGGCATTCAGTTCCCCCATGGCGTGTGCGGTTATTCCTACAAGTTTAATACTAGTAATAATAAATATAAGCCGACCCCCCCATGTACCAAATGTTACACATCGTATATTATTAAATTTGATCCCAAGTTTGTGAAAACCAACAAACAAGAGGATTGGCCACATGGAAACTGTGCAGAAACAGAGTCTTTAAGTAATCTGCTACGTCATAACGAGAACATAAGAAACGCGGTACATACTTACGATGATAATAACGAGATTGTGGATAGAGCGACCATAATAAAGAGATTCGCCGATGAACACGAGGATGAATTGCAGAAAGAGATCAGAAGCCTCCTCGAACCTCGCAGATTCTACATAAACCAGAATGGCTTAGAATTATTCACTCCTGCTGCCTTTGCTTAAATTTAACCACTTGCCTACCAGACACTTTCACCCCTTCCTGCCCAGGCCAATTTTCAGCCTTCAGTGCTGTTGCACTTTGAATGACAATTGGGCGCTCATGCAATACTGTACCCAAATGACATTTTTATATATATTTTTTTGAGAAAGATATCTTTCCTTTGGTGGCATTTGATCACCACTTGTTTTTTTTTATTCGCTAAACAAATATTTTTCTAAATAAGTAAATTTTTCTTCTGAGGGCTAATGAGGCTACACTGAGGGCACTGAAAGGCTGCGCCTATAGGCACTGATGAGGCAGCACTAATGGGCACTGATAAGCGGTGTTCCATCAGAATCGGCGACCAATCAGAATAGGTAACGGGACTGACACCGCAATGGCCATCTTGCTACACCCCACCAACGCTGTATCCTGGCCCAGGCCTAGAGCAGCACTTTGCAGACGGGGGGGGGGGGGGGGCGGGCAGCACTGATAGATTCCCCGCCGGCTTGCGCTACACTGTTAGTGTAGCGCCAGTCTTAGCCCCTGTACACACGGTCGGAGATTTCGACAACCAAATCCGTCGGATTTTGTCCGTCGGATCTTGTCCGAAACTGTTGCATACACACGGTCGGATTAAGTTGTCGAAAAATCCGATCTTTCAGAATGTGATGACGTTATTTCGTTACGATGGGACTACATTCAGGCTAGTAGCCAATAGCTTTGATGTAGGAATTTGATCTGAGCATGCGTGGCACTTGGTCCGATCAAAATTCGCTACACATGATCGGAGTATGTCCGACCGGCCCAGTTGGTCGGGAAATATTTCCAACATGTTGGAAAATTGGGTCCGACGGATATTCCGACGGAATCAGTCTGATGCATACCTCACACAGTCGGATTATCCGACGACACGGTCCGATAGGACACATTCCGACGGATTCTCCGACCGTGTGTACAAGGGCTTATGGGGCAGACTGGGCTGAGAGGCAAATTAGTCTAGCGCCCCATAAAGTGGCCGCACCACTTCAGGTATGGGGGTGACCGGTATTATGCAACTGTGGGGGGGGGGGGGGGCGTTGCTTCTGATTTTGACTGTCCTCTCATCCTGGCCCATAAACCTTCCTCGCTGTGCTATATGTTTTCTGCTGCACCGTTGGCATGGTTATATCTTCTTAGGCCTCTCCATAAAATGATCAGAAATTTGTGCTTAAAGTAGAACTATAGGCAAAACTTTTTTAATTTTGGATAGAATAAGGGAGAGTTATAGCCCGTCAGTTTTTTTTTTTACCATCCCTGTCCCATTGCAGGGATTTCCCTTCACTACCTGCCCCATAGCCAAACAGGAAGTGAGAGGAAATCTATACAAATTAAGGGAATCCATTGGCCCTACCCCCCCGGCCCTCAGAACTAGTGTCCCCATTTGAAAATTTCAGGGCGGGTCTTAAACAGGAAGGGGTGTGGCCTTGAAAGGAAGAGGTGGGTCATATTTAAATTAGGGGGTGCACGAGTTTAGACAGGCCTAGGGCAGCACAAAACCTAAATACACTACATCTTTTTACACCCAGCCAATTCTCGCATTTTGCACTTATTTTTTACCAGTTACCTTATATAGTGAAACACAGTATTTGGAAATTCTTGACACTGTTTTGATGCTGAATTGTAAAAGCAGCGGCAAGCCTGCTGATCTCACAGGTTTACTAATCTGACAGAACACTTTGAAACTGCAAAATCAAAAAACAGTCTGATGGATTTCCAAATACAGTATTTCACTATATAATTTCAGTTTACTGGTAAAAATTAAGTGTGAAAATGCACTTGGCTGGGTGTAAAAAGATGTCCGCTGCCACCTTCTGGCTGCAGGCTTACTGCGGCAAAGTACAGGGTGCACCAAGATGGCCGTCACGGTGTAGTGACGGAACATCACTTCCGTTACCTAATCTGATGGATCGCCGTTTCTGACGGGACAGCGGCACTGATGGGCACTGATATGCAGCACTTGTAGATGGCCCTGACAAGCATCACTGATGGGTACTGAAAGGCAGCACTGTTGGGCACTGTTGGGGCTGCACTGAGGATCCGTGCCCTGATTGTCAGTGCAGATGTCCCCACTGAGGAATGGCTCTCTTCACGCACTGTTTACACTGTGATCAGCTGTGATTGGACACAGCTGATCACATGGTAAAGAGCCTATGTCATAAGCTCTTTACCGTGATCGGTGATGCCTTGTGTCCAAGGGCTCCTGCGGGTCTCATTTTACTATACGGTGGACGGAAAGCAGTTAAACTCATCATGTCATGCTAATGTAAACATCTATTGTAAATTGAATGCCAACATCTATTGTAAATTGAATGCTAACATCTATTGTAAAGTGAATGTCAACATGTAGTGTAAATTGAATGTATCAGATTATTCATAGGACCAGTTCATCTTTCATCCATTTTTGTCTCTCTACACCTTTCAACTGCTAAAAAAAAAAAAAAAAATCAAAAAGAAGAAAAGATGGACACAGTGATGTATATTCCGAAGCAATGCCGGCTGATTATCACATTTATAATATAATAATAATATTAAAAAAAGAACCTTGTATGTTATAGTGACTTCACAGAATGAGGTCTGGTCATTACTGGAAAATTAAAAGGCAAGCCATAGCTGGAAGAATGGTGCCTGGAAGAAAAAGGTTGCACTAATCAGCAATATAGACTGGCAATCACCTGCTACCTACAGTCACCTACCTACCACATGGTGTATTCATTGTATTAACAGTCAACACCAATAAGGCGCCAGTATAGAAGCCTCGGCACTGCTATGCTCAATGGTTGACTCTTGAACGCACCGATATGGACCTTATTGTAATGGCATTTCTTTCACTCTGTATGCAAGGATTGTACAAAAATCTGTAAATAATTTTATATGGAATCAACTATTTATAGCAAAATTATACTTTATGTTCTCAAGGTGCAATATTCTTAACTTGACCTCTAAAAGGTTTTTACGCTCCTTCATTACCTGACCATTTTTTTGGTATTCAGCACTAAGCTACTTTAACTGGTATTTGCATTTGGTCGTGCAACTATGTATGCAAATAAAAAAAACTGTTTTTTTCACACAAATAGAGCTTTCTTTTAGTGTGAATTTGATCACTGGGTTTTTTTTTAAATATATAAAACAAATAAAGACCAAACATTGAGAAAAAATAAAATAAAAGTTTCTACTTTTTATAAAAACATATGCAATAAAATCAAATTTCTTCATAAATTTAGCCCAAAATGTATAATTCTACATATCCTTCGTAAAAAACAAAAACAAAAAAAAACAATAAGTGTTATTAATTTGTTTGTGCAAAAGTTAGTGTCAAGCTATTACAAATATTGAATATTGATCAATTCCGATGTACTGATCTCATTTCTTGAGGTCCTTAAATGCCAGGACAGTACAAATACCCACCCAAATGACCCATTTTTTGGAAAGTAGACTGAGGCATGGCGAGATTTTTGATATTTTAATTTGTCAGCATTTGAGAAAATTAAGAAATTACCGGTAAATAAATTTTTTTTTTTTTTTTACATACTGTCACCAGTGCAGTACAGGTTTTTTGTTTTTTTTGGGTGGAACTCCACTTTAAGTGATAACTGTATTTGCAAAGGTATTTGGTGCAAACAAAGTGGATTTATATTTTCTATGGCCATTAATGTAAATGATACCTTTATTCTCAAAAATAATCTATATATATTCAATACTTATTGGTCCTGTATTTTTTAATGAAAATCAGTTCTTTCTGTCATGTCAGTGCATTTATGGTTCCTGTTTATTGTGGCACTTTGTCTTGTAAAACCCAATAAAAAAAAATAAAAAAATTGTATATTTTCTAATAATAAAAAAATAAAAAAACAGTTCTTACTGTGTTTTTCTGCCTCCTTGTAACATTCCCCATGAGCTTTAGAACCTCTCCTTTTCTCCCTCACATCTGTTGGAACAAGCAGTGCTCTCTGCACACTACACATCTCATAGCCTATTTCAGGAGAAAGCAAGGCAGTGTGGCTACCTACACCCTACACACAGTGACAGCATGGAGATCAAACACATCCACCCTCTAATGCCGCGTACACATGATCGGACTATCCGGCGGACTTGGACCGGCGGACCAGAGTCCGGCGGACAATTTGCCCGTGTGTGGGCTCTGG
Source organism: Lithobates pipiens (assembly GCF_037356315.1). NCBI lineage: Eukaryota > Metazoa > Chordata > Amphibia > Anura > Ranidae > Lithobates > Lithobates pipiens. The sequence continues at coordinate 19,362,221 of NW_027507789.1, forward strand.
CGGACATTTTCTTCTGAAAAGTCCAGTGGACTTTGAAAGAAGTCTTGACTCCAATCCGCCCGTCTGTGTGCTAGTACGCCGGACTTTTGAACTGAACGGACTGGCCCACACACGGAGATAAGTCCGTTCATTTTGAACGTGACTCCAGGTAGATGGGACTAGCGAAGGAAGTTTATGTTGCCGCCTCCATCGGTGAGATAGAGGCCTTGCTAGCCCCGTTGCCTGGTATGGATTTAAAGGGGAACCCCTACGCCGAAAAGACGGCGCGGGGTCCCTCCAAAGTCCACAACAGACCCTTATCCGAGCACGCAACCCTGCCGGTCAGGAAAGGGGGTTGGGACGAGCGAGCGCCCCCCCTCCTGAACCGTACCAGGCGACGTGCCCTCAACATGGGGGTGCTTTGAGGAAGGGGGGGACCTGCAGCCCCACCACCCCAAAGCACCTTGTCCCCATGTTGATGAGGACAAGGGCCTCTTCCCGACAACCCTGGCTGTTGGTTGTCGGGGTCTGCAGGCGGAGGCTTATCAAAATCCGGGAGCCTCCTTTAATAAGGGGGCCCTCAGATTCTGGCCCCCTACACTATGTGAATGAGTATGGGGTATGATGTACCCTACCCATTCACCTGGGGAAAAAAACTGTACATACAAAAAAAGAAACACAGCACAGGTTATTAAAGCACTTTATTAGACAGCTTCGGGGGTCTTCTTCCGTCTTCAGCGTCGGGGGCGACAGTGACAAGACTGGGTCAACAATAGTTAAAGAGCTGGAAGAAGATAGCAGAGGCCCGGCAAGAAGAACCGAAGTGCGGGACAAGACCCCCGAAGTCGGAAGAAGACTCCCTGGTCGGCAACAACGACGAAGGAGAAAGCCGGGCTCCGCCCTTAGTAAAAGAGCAGAAGATAGCAGAAGAGCCTGGCGAGAAGACCCCCGAAGATGGAAGAAGACCCCGGAGCTGTCTAATAAAGTACTTTAAAAACCTATGTTGTGTTTTTTTTATGTACACTTTTTTCCCCAGGTGAATGGGTAGGGGTACAATGTACCCCATACTCATTCACATAGGGTAGGGGCCGGAATCTGGGGGCCCCCTTATTAAAGGGGGCTCCCGGATTCTGATAAGCCCCCCGCCCGCAGACCCCAACAACTAACGGCCAGGGTTGTCGGGAAGAGGCTCATCCTCATCAACATGGGGACAAGGTGCTTTGGGGTGGGGGGCCGCAGTGCACCCCCCCATGTTGAGGGCACGTGGCCTGGTACAGTTCAGGGGGGGGGGGCGCTCGCTCGTCCCCACCCCCTTTCCTGACCGGCCAAGCTGTGTGCTCAGATAAGGGTCTGGTATGGACTTCGGGGGGACCCCCACGCCATTTTTCCGGCGTAGGGGTTCCCCTTTAAATCCATACGAGTTGACGGGCGTCAATCTCAACGATGGAGGCGGTGACATTCACTTCCTTTTCTAGTCCTGTCTACCTGGAGTCACGTTCAAAATGAACAGACTTTTGTCTGTGTGTGGGAAAGTCCGTTCATTTTAAAAGTCGGGCGGACCTCCGCCAAAAGTCCGGCGGACTGTCCGCCGGAACCTAATCCGCCGGAAAAGTCCGGTCGTGTGTGGGCGCGTGTTGACAAGTCCGCTCATTTGGAAAGTCCGGCAGGACCTCCACTGCAAAGTCTGTCGGATTGTCTGCCGGATAGTCTGATCGTGTGTACGTGGCATAACAGGAAGCAGGAAGAAATAAACATAAAAAAACTTAAGGATACTGTACATGCCTTGAAAAAGTATTCATACCCCCTTAAAATTTTTCCCATTTTGTCATGTTACAACCAAAAATGTAAATGTATTTTATTGGAATTTTATGTGATAGACCAACACAAAGTGGCACATGATTGTGAAGTGAAAGGAAAATGATAATTGGTTTTCAAAGTTTTTTACAAATAAATATGTGAAAGGTGTGGGGTACATTTGTATTCAGCCCCCCGGAGTCAATACTTTGTAGAACCTCCTTTCACTGCAATTACAGCTGCAAGCCTTTTTGGGGATGTCTCTACCACAGTGGAAGCTGGTGAAGTTTTAGGATGGGGGGGCGCAAGACCCCGCCCCTCTACGTTTGGCCCATCCCACTTCTCATAAGCCACACCCCTTATATAATCCACCCGCTCCATCCCCTGTATTCCACTTGCTTCCACTCATAGTGTCAAGAGAATATAGCCCCAGCATCACAAATCATGGTATATAGTGCAGCCTTACAGATCGGCGCAAACAAACTGAAAAATGCCACTGTTAGTTTAGTGTAAGTTTAAGATATAGGTATGGCTGCCAAATCCAAGTGTCTATTTCATCAAATGTAGCCTCACTGTGCACATCATATGCAGACTCACTGTGCCCATAATGAGGGGTTCCCACCATTCCTGTGCTGAGTTACCAGGTCTGTACACCCGCTGTGCCCAATATGAGGGGTTCCCATCATCCCTGTGCTGAGTTCCCGGGTCTGTACACCCTTTGTGCCTATTATGAGGGGTTCCCACCATGCCTGTGCTGAGTTCTCGGGTCTGTACACCCACTGTGCCCATTATGAGGGGTTCCCACCATGCCTGTGCTGAGTTCCCGAGTCTGTACACCCACTGTGCCCATTATGAGGGGTTCCCACCATGCCTGTGCTGAGTTCCCGGGTCTGTACACCCACTGTGCCCATTATGAGGGGTTCCCACCATGCCTGTGCTGAGTTCCCGGGTCTGTACACCCACTGTGCCCATTATGAGGGGTTCCCACCATCCCTGTGCTGAGATTGTGGCTGGCTTTTATACTGCCAATAGACTTCAGAGAACAAGTGTACTGGGTACATTATGTAGGTTGAACCACATTTTTTCAAGCTGTTCTGGATGCATGTTTATTCAATATTGCCATGTGAAAAACACAGCCATAAACTTTCAGTTTATCTTGGAAAAACAATAGCTATCAGTTGTTATTTTGGGGTATTTCCCTTTAGATTGCACACTTGAAAGGAAGTATAGACTAGGGGTCTCCAAACTATGGCATGAGAACCACATCAGACCCACTACAAGATTATACCTATTTGATCTAACAATTTGGCTGGTTCTGAAGACCGCTTCTTGATGACATCTCTTGACTAATTGGATTGCCTTACAACTTGATCTGGAGCCCCCATATTTTGGTGGTTGCAATATAAGCCTTGTCGACTCATTGAGCATATGCCCATTTGAGTCTTCTCACTCCGGTAAACCTCCTCACTAACCGGTGGTGATTCTATTGTCCGTGTCCTCACCTCAACATTGATGTGACTTGGAACCCCACTTCTAGTTACACAATTTGTTTTCACCATTTATTTAAAGCCTGCTATGTTTATGTATTAAAACTTTTGTATGATGGCACATGGACTACAGTTTGGGTGTGAATTTCACATCTCATTTTCATTATTAGTTTTTGTGGTCATTGTACAGTGTACATTAGTTTGTATACATACCTTAGAGTGTAAGCTCCTTGAGGGTAGGGACTGATGTGAATGTACAATGTATATGTAAAGTGCTGTGTAAATTGACGGGCACTATACAAGTACCTGAAATAAATAAAATAAATATGCATTTCAATGCTTTGAGCGCTGCACATAATTTCACTTTTTACTTTTTTTACCTTTTTTTTTTAAACATTTTTATTGATTTTTCTTACAATACATACACAAACACAACAATGTGCAACACTGCCCCGGTGGGCAACATACCTGCCCTGAGACTGGCCACGCAGGGCCGAACCATTAAAGAGGAAGTAAACCCTGATGGGTTTAATTCCTATTTGTTTCTCTGCAAAGGCAAAGCATAATGGACTACTATAGTAGCCCATTATGTGTCACTTACCTGACACAGGAGCCAGCGATGTCCACGATTACCTCACCGGCTGGAAGCATCCATCTTCCTTCCGGGGTCACGGACTCGGGCTCTGTGACTGGCCGGAGTCGCGTGACGTCACTCCCGCACGGGAGCCGCCAATCATGGCATGCCGTTTAATGAAAACGGCACACCGTGACCCTTCTAAAGTGCACATGCGAGTACATCGGCGCATGCGCAGAAGAAATCCTTGTACAGGGAATTGTAAATATCTCCTAAACCATGTAGGTTTAGGAGATATTTACAGCACCTACAGGTAAACCTTAATCTAGGCTTACCTGTAGGTGAAAGTGTGTTGTAAGAGTTTACAACCACCTTAAGAACAAGCCTAGTTCAACTTGCATATTGTTGACAATGGTTTTGCAAGATCTTCCTCCTTCAAAATGGTCTCAAGTGTTGAAGGAAGAAATTCCACTCTTCGTTCACTGAACTGCGCTTGAAAAGTGTGACGCGGCTGCAGGTATCGAAAAAAAGATGGAGTTTGGTAGATTATGTCTTGCCTTCAGTTGATCGAATGTGACTTTTTACTTATTCCTTGATTTACACTTGTCTTAGTGTTGTGCTGGCTGCTGCTAGATATAGGTGTAGTGGCGGCTCCTGAAGAGCATGCGCTATGCGTTTTTTCAAGGTTAATGTTATGCTTGAACTGCAGTTTGGTTTGGGTACAATTGTCTAAATTAGACTTCGGCATCAGTCTGACTGGACTGCGAGATGTTCAGCCTGGCCACAGGGGGGCACTCTTTTTTGGCAGGCATGGAACTATGGTCTGGTTAGGTGCTTAAGTTTCTCTCTCTCGGAGCCCACCCCGCTGTGCTTTCTGGGAGAGGGTAATTAAGATGCGGACGTCACATGGTTTGGGGTTCCGGTCCAGATGTACTGACTTCATGGTCCTGGTCCTCCTGACCAGCCCCCAAGAAGGCTATGGCCTGGGGTGCGGATTCACCCGATTTTGATGTCTCGGGGCTGGCTAGTCCGAGGCAAGGAAACTAAAGGAGGATTCTGAGGTGGTTGGGTGCCATCCCCCCATCCCCGGTTTGGGAAGAGACCCAGTAACTTCAAGCATTCCAGGGGAGGACTCTTCAGAAGAAGACCACATACGGATTGGTTTCTTAGTAAGAGCCTGGAAGGGCTGAAGTACCCAAGCGAATCTGGTCTTGTGGATATCGCCAAGCTGGCTGAAAGATTCAGGTATCCTATGAGTGTTCGAGTTAGTTTTCCTACGTGTTCTACAACAACATCTGTGGCAGAGACATTATCTTGTACGTTCTACAACAAGGTCTGTGGCAGAGACTTGTTCCTGAGTAAGCACCTTGTTAGCTGCTAGGCCTTGTGAGAGAGGGACTGTCCAACTTGAGTGATCATCCAGTTGCGAATGGCTATTCTCTGGATGCAGTCAAAGTAAGCAAGTTCTTCAACATTTTGACTTTGACGCTTAGCGCTTGTACACACGGTCAGACATTCCGACAACCAAAACCGTAGGATTTTGTCCGAAACTGTTCCATACACACAGTTGGACAGTTGTCAGAAAATCCATTCGTACTTAACTTGATGACGTTATTTCGTTAGGACGGGAATACATTCAGGCTAGTAGCCAATAGCTTTGGTCTAGGAATTTGATCTGAGAATGCGTGGCACTTTGTCCGATCGGAATTCTCTACACATGATCGGACAAAGTCCAAGATCATGTTGTCGGAAAATTTTATAGCCCAGCTGGAAAACTTGGTCCGTCGGATACTCCGACAGAAACAGTCTGATGGAGCCCACACACTGTTGGATTATCCGACAACGCGGTCCTATTGGACATTGTCCATCAGAATGTCTGACCGTGTGTACAATGGCTAAGAGTTCCTGAACTTCCTTTCCAACACTCTGATCCCAATCTAAGAGATCGTTCATTGACTACGTTTTGCAAGTAAAATCCATTCAAGTGGATCTGTTGTCGGTCTCTCGAGTTACTGGGCCATTTACCACGGGACACCCCTAGACGTGAAACGAGGAGCACAGAAGGTAACGGTAAGCCCAAATCTAACCAGCAGCTCCTTCGGGGGTAGTGCTACATATGTCAGCGCGATATACACCATTTTTTTCCTATTTTGGCGAAATGCACTGGAGTCGAACGGGGAAGGTGTGTTTACAGTGGGTTTTAAGGTGTAGGTGCTTTATAAGGGTGTAATGGGCTACTGAGGGTTACAGAAGCTTCTTTGGTATTGTAGACCTGCCACAAATTGATAACTAAGTTAACAAAAAAATAATTAGGCTAACAACCACAACATACAGGAATATAAAATGTAATACTGACATAGGTTGGACTTGATGGACTTGTGTCTTTTTTCAACCTCACCTACTATGTAACTTGGGGGATTTCCCTGAGATCTGAATTTTTTTTTTTTATGGGTTCCGCCGCAGATAAAAAGGTTGAGAAAGGCAGGTATATATACAGGTTACTGTTATGAAACTTGCTCAGACAACAATCAGGGATATTGAACTTGAACTGTACGCTATGACGTTTATGAGGATGGAATGTGAATCACATTCTGCTTGCCCTTCCTGTTTCAAAGCTGTCTCCTCCTTTTTACAGTTCAGTTTCCATTTCCTAGTGTTAGTAAGACCGGAGAGTTTATCTGGTCTGAAGACGGGTAGAACTGTGCAGAAAAAAAAATCAAGACCATCGATTAAGGACTGTCCGCCTGAAGGTAGGGTTCTCATATTTATCATTGCTAGATTCTGAATAACACGAGCAAAGAAGTCGATCTCTTTAGTAAGTAGGGGGACATTTTAATTACCAATGAATTTGGTTTTCTGCTTCTGACAGTAGAAAAAGTCGTAGGTTTTGAAGAATTATTTTCTTCCTGATTGTACTTACCAGCCATTTTGTCTTCTTTTGCATGCTCAGAAAAGTAACTTTAACTTTTTTTTATTTCTCTATGTGTAAAAATCTGTATTCTTTTGCTAGAAAATTACTTAGAACCCCCAAACATATATATTTTTAGCAGAGAAACTAGAGAAGAAAATGGTGGTCGCTGCAATTTTGCATTTTATTTTAAGTCACACAGTATTTGTGCAGCGGTTTTTCAAATGCAGCAAAAAAAATAAATAAATTACAGTTTAATGAATTTTAACAGAAAAAAAACACTAATGCCCTGTACACACGGTCGGACTTTCCGATGGAAAATGCGCGATTGGATCTTGTTGGGAAATCCGATCGTGTGTGGGCTCCATCTGACTTTTTCCGTCTGAATTTCCGACACAAAATTTGAGAGCAGGATCTAAAATTTTCCCACAACAAAATCCAATCGTTTAAATTCCAAACGTGTGCAGACAATTCAGACGGACAAAGTGCCACGCATGCTCAGAATAAATTACGAGACATAAAGCTATTGGCTACTGCCCTTTTTATAGTCCCGTCGTACGTGTTTTACGTCACCGCGTTCTGAACGATCGGATTTTCCGAACAAATTTGTGTGACCGTGTGTATGCAAGACAAGTTTGGGCCAAAATCTGTCGGAAAAAATCAAACAGATTTTTTCGTCGGAATGTCCGACCGTGTGTACAGGGCATATAACCCAATTATGTGATGAGCTACGTAAATAGATACCCTACATGTCATGCTTTATAATTGAGCGCGCTCGTAGAATGGCTACAAGCTACAATACTCTCCATAGGCGACGCTTACATTTATTTTTTTTGTTGTTAAAGTTGCCAGTTTAATGAGGTCTAAAGTTAGAATTATTGCTTTTCGCTGTAACGCTGTAACGTGTAAATGTGTGGTGCAATCGCGTTTTACATATGTGTGCTCAACTTTTGTATGCGTTCGTCTCTGCTCGTGAGCACGGGGCATTTACAAAAATAAATAAAAACTTTTTTTATTATTATTTATTTATTTATTTTACACACTTTACCTTATTTTCTTTTTTTTAATCACTTTTATTGCTGTCAATAGAAATGTAAAACAACCCTTGTGATAGCAATAAAAGCATGACAGGTCCTCTTTATGGTGACATCTGGGGTATATAAGACCCCAGATCTTTCCTTCACCCTTGAAAAGTAGGAGAGCAAAAAAATTTAAAATAAAAAACAAAACAAAAAAAAACACATTGATCTCATGCCAAAAAAAAATAAAAAATAAAAGTCTGTTTACATTTAGAATGATTCTAAACCATAGAGATGATTGAGGACTTTCCCTGATCACCTCTATTGTCATTGGCCGCAACTATAGCGTATAAAGTAACCAATCTTTTTCATTTTCCTCCTGCAGCTACTGAAAGCCAGCTTCTCCTCCTCCTCTTTCTCGCAGGCTTTCAGCAGCTGCAGGAGGAAAATGGAGGGGGATCGGTTCCTCCATATGCTGCCCCTCATGTCCAGCTTCCTCTTCTTTCTGCTGCCCATGGGCCACATGTGTAAAAGGGATCGGGTGGCTCTAGAGTCACCTGGATTAGCTTTACCTGAAAGCCCTTTGGCCGCTCTAAACTTAATACCAAGCCGGCCTTAACCCAAGGAATACCAGGACATGTATATACAAACCTTGGTAGACAAGGGGACAAGCTAACAAAGGGCATTAGATTTTAATCTGCTGGGGTTTTTTCTCATTTGGCCCAGCCGGCTGAAAGAAAAAAAAAAAAAGGAGGAGCTTGTGAAGAGGTCTTTGTACTACCTATCCTCTTCAGCTCTGAAAGGTTTACCCCTGTTCATGACCGGTCCCTTTTTTACGATAAGGCACTGCGTTACTTTAACTGACAATTGCACGGTCGTGCGACGTTGTACCCAAATAAAATGTATGTCCTTTTCCCACAAATAAAGCTTTCTTTTGGTGGTATTTGATCACCTCTGCTGTTTTTATTTTTGCACTATAAACAAAAAGACAGACCATAAAAAAAAAAATATAAAAAAAAAAAAAAACAATAATAATCTAATTTATTCATCAATTTAGTCCAATATGCATTTTGCTACATATTTTTGGTAAAAAATTTTTTATAAATAAATATAAGCATATATTGAGTTATAAAGTTATAGCGTCTACAATATATGGGATATATTTTATGGAATTTTTATTAATGTTAATAATTTTATTTTTATTATTATTATATGAATTTTTTTTTTACTAGTAACGGTGACGACCAGCGACTTATAGCAGGACTGCGATGGACAAATCAGACACTGATACTTTTTTGTGCTAAAAATATGCACCGTCACTGTACTAATGATACTGGCTGGGAAGGGGTTATCAGGGGCAATCAAAGGGTTAAATGTGTGCCTAAAATGTGCGGGGTTACTGTAGGGGTAGGTGCTTGTACTATGGGAAGGCAGAGATCCGTGTTCCTGCTTTGCAGAAACACAGGATTAACACCTTCTCTACTGACAGAACGGCGATCTGCCTTGTTTACATAGGTAGACCGCGGTTCTGCTTCTCTCCTGAACGTACGGAGGATCAGTGGGTCCTGGCGGACATAGTGTCCGCCAGACCTGCTGATTGGACACAACGGGAGCCAATCACAGCAGGAGCTGGGCACGTCTCCCGGTCTGAGCTCTCCTGTACGGTGGACTGCAAAAGCCTGTTACCAATCATATTCAGGTTCTTACACTGCTTGCATTTAGTCCTTAAAGATCATATACAATAAATCATTTTTTTTTTTCTTTGAAATCAGGAATACTTACCAGAAAATTGCAATGGACGGAAATAACAGAGAACCAGAGCCCATGGAGACAAATGATTACAACTCTTCACAGGAGCAGGTAGGTAAAAGTACTTTGCACATAATGTCCAGAAATCTAGCCCTTTTTCAGAAAATACATGCTTTCGGCCCAGGTTCGAACTCCTGAAAATGTTATTTGCCTGGCTGTCTCTTGCTTCAATACTTTCTGCCCACTCATGTGAAGTGGGGGTGCAGATCAGGAATTTTCACCTTACTTTCTCTATACAGGTCACTGCCATGGAGAGTAGACATGTGCACTGCCGAATTCATTTTTTTTGTTTTATTCTGGGATTTTTCTCATTTATTGGAACATTCGTTATGATCGGCATTCGTTATTTTGAGAATTCAAAACTGGATTCTATTCGTATAGATGCGGTATTCGTCATTAAAATAATTTGTAGTTTCACATGCATTCGTATTTGTTACGTTACGTTCAAATGCGGCATTCGTTATTTTCGGATAATTCATATTATCACACAACAGCCACTTTTGAAAGGAAATTCCAAAACCTATAAATGTAATTGTTTGTTTATAACTATTTTTATAGTTTTTATTATAATTATGAATTATAAATAAATAATAAACCTATAATAAATGGTTAATTTAATTATAATAGAAAATATGAAAAGATGAAATTTTCCAAATGTTTTTTGTTCTGATTTTCGTTCATATTTTCAAAAAATTTCTGATTTTTTTTTTTTTTTTTGATTTTCAAAATTTCATTCTTTTAAGAAAATTTGTTTTCGAAAAAAAATTGTCAAATGGTCTTTCGTTCATTTGGGTGTTTCCGAATGAACGAATATTTGACAAAACAAAAAAAATTAAAAAAATAATTATATATATATATATATATATATATATATACACACACACATATATACATACACACACACACACACACACACACACACACACACACATATATACACACACATATATATATATATATATATAAAAATTGCACATGGCTAATGGAGAGTACTAAAGCCAGAGACAGCCAAGCAATTAGCAATTTCAAAAGCTGAGTTTGTCTGTTACTGTTACTGAGTTTGTCTGTTTGTCTTTTTACCATCATACCAGCTATTCATAAGTATTTTGTTTTTTTCTTTCCCATAGGAAAACATGGAAGAGGCGAGGGAACCAAGGTAATTTTTTTTTTTTTTTTTTTTATAGTTTGCCATATTTGTTTTCACCTCTACCTGATTAAGAGCTTCTTCTCCTGGCCAATCCGGTCTTAAGACCTGCTTCTTGTCTTGATTGGCTGGGAGGAGAAGCAGGAAGACAATAGCATGTGTTGATTTGCTAATGTCACAAGTCGGTGGGCTTGAGGCACACACACACACACACACCTTTAACCACTTCCCACCCAGCCAATGCACATATACGGCCGGGTGGGAGCCGTCTACTTCTGATAGGACGTTCAGGAACGTCCTTCAGAAGAAGCGGGATCGCGCGCGCGCGCGTGCCCGCGCAGCGGCGCGATCCCGATGTGCTCGTGTCACCCGGACACGGAGCATCTCAGATCGGCAGGAGGGCTCTGTGATCGGCCCTCCTGATCACATGACGGCCGTGTCCAATCACGGCCGTCATGTGATGTAAACAAACAGCCGGTTGCTAGGCAATCGGCTCCTCCTCTCCTCACGCAGAAGTCATCGCTGAGGAGAGGAGAGCAGATCGCTGCAGCCGTTGTTCAGTAAGTATGAGCTGCTTTTTACAGCTTTTTACTCACTGATCACCAGTCTAGTGTAAACACACAACACACCACACAGTATAAACACAGTCCCCACATATGTCCCCAAAACACACATGTCCCCAAAACATACATGTCCCTAATAATAAAAACATGTCCCCCACATATGTCCCACTAAAATCACATGTCCCAATGATTATCTGCACACATATGTACGTGATCACCTTCACACATATGTACATGATCATTTGCGTACATATGTCCGTGATCACACAAACCAATTATTATACACTTAACTGAATTTTTTTTACCAAAAACATGTAGCAGAATACATTTTGGCTTAAATTTATGACAAAATTTTATTTTATTGGATTTCTTTTAAAATAGAAAAAAGAAAATATTGTTTTTTTTTCCAAATTTCCGCTTTTTTTGCGCTTATATCGCAAAAAATAAAAAACGGAGTCGTGAATAAATACCACCAAAATAAAGCTCTATTTGTACGAACAAAATGATAAAAATTTCATTTGGGTACAGTGTAGCATCACCACGCAATTGTCATTGAAAGCGCTAAAATTGGGCTGGGAAGGAAGGGGGCGAAAGTGCCCTGTATTGAAGTGGTTAATGGTCATGCAATGAAATGACTATAATATATATATATATATATATATATATATATATATATATAATGTCATTTTAATATAAAATATATAATATATGTCTGTATAGAAATAGAAAAATAGACTGTGTATAATTATATAAATAACATGTTGGTAAACCTAGCGCCTTTTCATTCCTTTTTTGTAGGCAAAATAAAAAGACCAAAAAAAGTAAGGATAAAGAGTACTTGAAACAAACTATCAGAGCTAGTGGAGCAACTTTCCTAGAAGTCTTCCAAAATCTCCTGGTGGAAACACGTGCTACCGGCGAGGACGCCTTTCTGTATATGCAAAGGGTAAGTGCATTGCTATTGTGGGGGGGTTTAATTTTCCTACCACAGGAATGTGTGTGGTAAGCACAGGTGACGCTGAATTCTGGTGAAAAAAAAAAAGAAGAAGGGGGGGGGGGACAGTTTGTATTCTTCACATAAAACAACAATTTACTGCAATAGAGGGGCAATAGAGGGTCGGTATCTGCAATAAGACAGTACATCCGGCCCTCCTGAGCAGGTGCAAAGGGCCCCCCTTTTTGAACTGATGGGGCCCAGTACAGGAGGGCTGGCTGTACTGCCTCATCATGGTACATGGTACTGACCGAACAGTTGAGCTGCATGGTACAGAACAGTTAAAGGAATTAAAGAGGAAGTAAACCCTGATGAGTTTACTTCCTCTTTCATTCCCTGCAAAGGCAAAGCATAATGGACTACTATGCATCGCATACTACTCCATTATGTGTCACTTACCTGACACAGGAGCCAGCGAAGTCGCCGCTGTCCCCTGTAGTCCGCCGCATCCATCTTGTTGGTGGCGTCTTGCAGCTCTGCCGCTGTCATTCGGCGAAGCCGCAATGACGTCACTCCCGCGCATGCGCACGGGAGTCGACACGCGCGGCAGCTCCATTCTTGGAAATGCCGTGCTCAGTGCGCCTGCGCGCCGTAGACAGCGGTGCCCGTTTTCGGGCAAATATCTCCTAAACCATATAGGTTTAGGAGATATTTCTTGGACCTACAGGTAAGCCTTAATCTAGGCTTACCTGTAGGTCAAAGTGGTCAAAGTGTAGGTCAAACCACTTTAATAAAAGTGCACACATGAGGTTTTCACTTTGGTGGGACCCCTTTGTGACTTGGAGTGAGGTGGCAGAGTAAGCCTGGACTGGTGGCACAGGACACAAGCTCAGCAGTTTCTCCCCCCCTCTAAATACTATATTCTGGAAGACTAGGTGTGCAGCAATATGGGACTGAATGCTTCACCGTAAGAATCCACAAGTCATTACAAAGGTGCACATGGTGTTCGGCTCGCTACTCACCAATGGGCCTTTTTCACTTTTGGAAAAATGTCAGCAGGACAGGAAATGAGGGGAAAATCTCTAAAGGAGCCTAGAATAGAAGTAAACACAACATTCCCCATCAAAACTTTCCCTATTCTGTCCAAGGTAGGAAAAAAGGGTTTTGGCTGGGCATTCAATTTAAGGCTTCATGCAGGTGTCTGCAAGGTGGCCGCACAGAACCTGCAAAGTCCCAAAACCCCAACCCCAAACAAAACACCCACCCAAGCCCCCCCCCCCACCCCTCACATTTGCTTGAGGAGCTTTTAGTTAAGACAGTTTTATCTGTACTTTAATGTTCAATTTTTCCAACCATTTGCTGATGTTATATTTTGGTTCCCTCTAGGTGTATCATGCCATCTTCTTTTTTGGATACATAAATGACCCACAAGTTAAACCAGAGGAATTTGTTTGTGCCAGGGAATGGGAATGCATAGAAAAAGTGTTTGAAAAGCCTTTAGCAGAATACAAAACCCATTTGCCATCTCAGACGCCATACTCCATCCTCTTGGAATATGTAAGTATCCGTTTCCTCCCCCCCAATCTCATGTTTATCAGAGTATTTTTCCTAAAAAACACAAACTATAATTATTAAATAACGTATCAACAAGGCCCAATAGGGCCGATTTAAGAGAATTGTGCGGCAAGCAAGAAATGTATGCGATGTTAGGAACTTGTGCTAGGTAACTATGCATTTTACCACTCCCCAGGGGAGGTCTTGGACCCCGTAAAGTGACATAGACTGCTGCAAGGACCTGCAATCATAAGCACCTCCCTAATAAAAGCGAACTACAAAGTACTAATACGATCAGTAGCTAGAAAGAAAACCGCGCTATAAAAAGGTTAATTATTAAAGAAACAAAGCAGCAACTTAAAGTGGTATACAACACTATCGATACATCGGGGAAAAATGAAGCTGCGCTAAAACAGTGATAAAACGAAATGAAAACAGTGATATTACAACCACTTACAATATATATATATATATATATATATATATATATATATATATATATATATACATATACATACATATACATATATATATATATATATATATATATATCAAAAATATATAGTAAATATTTCCAATACCCACATTGATAGCACGCAAAAATTATGTGTAAGGCTGGGTTCACACTGCTGCGATGCGGGAACGCTGCAAATCTACTGCGGATTCCCTCATCGCATGCCTCCCGGCGGCAGTTCACACTGCCCTATGCGAACTGCTGGGAGTGTCAGTGAAAAGTTAATGACACCCCCAGATCAGTTCGCATAATGCAGTGTGATCTGCAAACTCGGACAGGAATCGGATCGCATGGTGTGAACACCCATGCGATCCGATCTGCTGCGGACCAAAAAAAGGGTCCTGTGCCAGTTTGGGCCGGATGCGATGCGAATTCAGCCATACTATCTGTATGGCTGAACTCGCATCGCACAGAGATCGGATGTGATTTGCACTGCAGTGCGGTGCGAATCACATCCAATCTCGTCACCGCAGCAGTGTGAACCCAGCCTAAAGGAAACACAAAAATACCGCAAAGTGCACAAATCCAAGTCCAACTAAAGTTCATGAATAAACATGTGAAGAATAAAAAATAAAATAAAAATGTGAAATAAAAATAAAAAATCCAATCCGTAGAAAGTGAGACAACCGCAAGAAAGACATCCAGTGCCGAATCCTCAATGCTTCACCACACTGTGTATCCACCACCTATATGAATTAGACTTACTGGATTCCCAATCAGAAACAGCTTATCACCTCACCACATGGGAAGTGGGGTAGGATGTATTTCCCCCGGTCTGTAATCCTCAGAGGTCCGTCCACTCTTAGGGTAAGGTTTTCACTGACCAGATCTCCCTCTGCGCAGCTCGTGATGGCGCTCAATGGCAGGAGTGAACAGGATGTATGGAACAATTAGCACTCCGTGGCCATAGAAAAAAATTCAAAGGAAGGCCCACATCGGTAAAATCTGAGTTTTAATAAGGCGAAATAGATAATATGAAGCTAAAAAGCATTAAAAATATGGCCGGCCAGCTCAAAAGAATCAGTTCGCCCGTGCAATATGGAGCGAGACCATGGCGGTGACGTCAGGACGTCGTACTCCCTACACGTTCCGTCATACAAAGGACGTCATCTCGGGGGACCTATATGCAATATCGCTGTTTTCATTTAGTTATCACTGTTAGTGCAGCTTCATTTTCCCTACTAATACAATCAGGACCGGTGCTACCACAAGGCAAACTAGGCAGCCACCTAGGGCGCCCGGACACTGGTGTTCCTATTCTCTTCTCCCAGCATAAGCAGGCAGCCGCTACTCCGTTCGCACATAGGGGGTTATTTATTAAAGGCAAATCCGCTTTGCACTACAAGTACACTTGGAAGTGCAGTCGCAGTAGATCTGAGAAGGGCATGCAAGAAAAATAGAAAAAAACAGCATTTTAGCTTGCACATAATTGGATGATAAAATCAGCAGAGCTTTCCTCCATTTCAGATCTTCCCCTCAGATCTACAGCGACTGCACTTCCAAGTGCACTTGTAGTTTAAATTGGATTTGCCTTTAGTAAATCAACCCTATAGTGTCAGAGGCGCTGCAGCTAGGGAGGACTGCCTGGGTCCCGACTCCCGAATGAATGGAAGCAAGCAAACATTCATTGATGAGCGCTGGTGAGGCTGCTTTGGATGGGCGCTTCATTAAAAAGGTGGGGTATACATGGGCAGGGCAAAGGGGGGGGCAGCAAAATGAGGTTTCGCCTAGGGTGTCAAAAAGGCATCTACCACTCAGCCAACCACCCCCATATCACATCCAGAAGGTCATTTATTAACATTTATTAACATTTAACACCTTTTAACCCTGGAGGAACCCCAAAAATAATTTTAGGTCTCGAAGAACCCTTACTAAAACCAATTTCAGGGGTCAATAGGAACAATGACCCTTATATTGGTGGCCAATAGGAAGAATGTCCCCCTTAAAGTGATGCTCAGAATGCCACTTTCACAGCTAAAAAGATATTTGATGTCATGCTGCTGGCTTTGCTAAGTGATGCTGAACCTCAGACTCTGTAGGCATCATCAAAAAGGTGGTTCATCAGCCACAGCTCAAGGAACCCTTAGAAACCTCTGGAGGAACCCCAGGGGTTCCACTGAACCCTGGTTGAAAATGGCTGACAGGGACAGTACGCTATTCAATATGAAAGATTTGAGGCAGTTGGCTTTCCTGTCCACTCTAAATCATGGCACAAATAAATCTTTTATGCACCCTCTTTCAATGGGGAATACTTCACACTATGGCAATCCACCCACTAGGACCCTCATACTCATGAGTAAGGTTAATAGATTGGAATTAGAATTAGAATTGGTTACTTATAGCTGTGGAAGAGGTTTTTGATAGAACATACTTTTTTCGACTGGTATGAGATGCTCTGACCAGCGACCTCTGGAAAAACTATAGTTGAGCTTTAACCATTTGAACTGGATATGATAATCAACCTGCATTACTTTTTGTTTTTTCATCCAATTCTCAGATTACCAAGATTTATCGTGGAAAGAGAGAATCCATCTTGGAAGAACTGGAGAGGAGGAACCAGGAGTTTTTGGTTAAGTTTTACGATGATGAAAAAAACCAACTTAGACCCAAAGATTTTGCACTGTCCGCTGCCGTCATTTCTCACAGCTGTGTTAATGATCCCGACAGTGTCGATACCTACGGGTCATCCATAGCCTACAAAGGCAAAGTGCCAAGAATGATAATGATTGCTATATCTACCCTGTTGGTGTGGGACAAAGTCATCTCATACGAAGTGAGATGTGGAAAAAGTGGTCATGGAATTCAGTTCCCCAACAACGTGTGCTGTTATTCCTACAAGTTTGATACTACTACTCAAAGATACGAGCCGATTTCACCTTGTACTAAATGTAAAAAAATGTACCTTGCTAAATTTGTTCCCAAGTTTGAGAAAACCGGCAAACAAGAAGATTGGAGATATGGCAATTGTGCGGAAACAGAGTCTCTAAGTAATCTGTTACATTATAACGAGGACATAAGAAGAACGATACATACTTATGATATTAATGAAGAGATTGTGAGTAGAGAGACTATAATAAATAGATTCACCAATGAACACAAGGATAAATTGCAGAATGAGGTTAAAAACCTCCTTGGATCTTCCAAATTCAAGGTAACCCAGAATAATCTGGTATTGTTCAGGCCTGCTGAACGATCCTTCTACCAGAAAAATTAAAGCCATCCTGTCATGCTTATGCTGACATCTATTATAAATTGAACGTATTAAGCCAACGGATTATGAATGTGACCAGTTCATCATTTATCCATTTTTGACATTCAGCTGTTAAAAACAAAAAATAAGATGAGGAAGGACATAGGGATGTAGTCTACAAAGCTGTCATGTTCATAAGAACCTTGCATGTTATAGAGACTTGACATAATGAAGTCCGGTCATTACTTACTGGGAAATCCAAAGGCAAGCATGCCTTGAAGGGTTGCAGTAGTCAACAATATAGGCTGGCAGGCATCTGGGACCTACAGGGGTTGGTTTACTAAAACTGGAGAGTGAAAAATTCTGTTGGAGCTCTTCACAGAAAGCAATCAGCTTCCATTTTTTTGTCAACACTTAACTGAAGAAGCAAATGTTAGAAGCCCATTGGCTTGGAAAAAATGGAAACAAAATATAGGGGAGGTCTTGGATCTCAAAGAGTGACACAAGGAGCTGCAAATATCAATCAACCTCCCTAATAAAAGTCAACTACAAAGTACTAATGCGATGGTACTTAGCCCCTGCTAGAATTGTCCAATGGGTGTCGGGAGCTCCCCCCTTGTGTTTGAGGGTGCGGCCAAGAGGGAACGGCATATCACGTTTGGTGGAAGTGCCCAAAAGTTCATAGATTCTGGATCCGAGTCTACAATCTTATTCCCTTACGGGGAGTAATTTGACTAAGTGCCCACAACAGGCACTCCTCGGAAACCCTGTTGGGGGAGCCCCAAGACCCACCCAACGCCTAATATGTTTCATTTTATTGGCAACCAGTATAACGAATTGCAAGATCTTGGAAAACCCTGGTGCTATCCTTTGACCTCAAAGCACAATAAGTCCTGGATTATGTTTGGTAAACTAACGACTATGCCACTCTGCAGGACAAGCTTCCTATTTGAAAAAGAAACAAAAAAACTGGGACCCCTGGATCGCCTGATGGGAACGGCCTCATTAGATCTCAGGCTAGCTTCATAGTGCCTTGGGAGAGGCTCGCTGGCCCCCCCCCCCCACCCCCCTCGGTCATGCAGCTCCTCTTTGGAGGATGTCTTCTCTACTCTTAAGAATCCTGGTCATACCCAAAAAATAGCATTTCTTTCTCGTACATCACGGGACACAGAGACTCAGTAATTACTGATGGGTTATAGGGTATCACTAGGTGATTGGACACTGGCAGACCCTAGACAGGAAGTTCAATCCCCCATATAACCCCTCCCCCTACTGGAGGTACCTCAGTTTTTCGTCAGTGTCTTAGGTGTTGGTCACAAGTAAAAATGTGCTGTGCTGAGCTCCACTGCAATATCCTACACTGGGGCAAGCCATGCAACTGGATCCATTCAAAGTGTCTTTTCCAGGCTGAATTGGATGGTACCCGAGCCTCGTGTCTAAAGAAACAAGGCTTTACCTGTAACGCTTTTCTTTTTAGAGAGCTGGAAGCCGGGATCCAGTATTTCGTTTTTTCAGCCATAGCCCTGGCGGGGTGCTTTACAGGCCCAGAACTGTGGATCTCCCTATACAAAAGGGGGCCTCAGTCTCTGAAGGTTTTTTTCTCTAAATGGAGCCCACCATGAAAGGTGAAGATTGGGTCTGTTACACAGAGCCCTGCAGCTGGATAAGGTAAGGGAGACTCCTTAAGAATTTTTCTAGTTCGAATAGGTTTCTCCTTTAACTAAATGTATGCTTTACTGGAAAAGCTTATTATTCTGAGTTTTCAACACTTTATCCTATGGAGGGAAAATGTATTAAGATGTGTGGTATACCAGCTATTGACGCCGCCATATCAATAAAAGTCTGACTTGTTCTGTTGACAACGCTCAGATGCTTAGGGATCCAACTGATAAAAAATTGGAATTCCTGTTAAAAAATGATTTTTTCTCCTTGGCAGGTTCAACCTGCAGGGGCAGCAAATGGAGTTTGTCAGTACTTGAGAGACCATGTTAAACAGGTCCTCAAGGTTTTACCTGAACAGCAAGCCCGGGGGTTGGCCAACCTACCAGCGGCTTTGTGTTTTGCTGTTGATGCTATCAGAGATTCAGACCTCTCGCTTTATGCTTGGGTTGGTGCATATGCATAGAATCTTACGGTTGAATGATTGAGCACCCTTTCGTGGTGCAAGGCTGTGCAGAGAGGATTTGGACAATTATTATCCAAAAGATCTCTAGTGGGAAAGGCACCCTCTTGCAGGTTAAAAGAGGAGTTAATGTGCTCTTTCTCCAGTGCCAGGAGCATCAGCCTCCAGGCAATCACGACGGCCTCCTCCGTCAGGCTCAAGAACTAAATCTCAGAGTCAACCCCAGGAATAAAAGTCCTGGGGGAGGAAGTCTATAAAACGCTAAAGCTTCTTTATGAAGGGGCGCCCCAGCTCACTCAGGTGGGGGGGAAGACTGCTACAGTTCTCAAGGCTCTGGCAGGAGGATTTTCAGGACAGATGGGGGCTCTCCACAATAACTCTAGGTTACAAACTAGAGTTTTGAGAATTCCCCTCTCCTCGTTTCCTCTGATCAAATGTTTCCAGAGACCAAGAGAAAAAGAAGTCTCTCTTTCTATCGTTGGAGCGACTATTGTCGCAAAAAGTTATCGTGGTAGTTCCCGCGCAAGAGCAGGGATTGTGGTTTTATTCAAACCTTTTCACGGTACCAAAGCCTAATGGGGATGTCAGGCCCATTCTAGATCTCAAGGATCTAAACGTACGGTCTTTTCGCATGGAATCGATCCCATCGGTAGTCTGCATCCTACAAGGAGGAGAACTTCTGGTGTCAATAGACATCAAGGATGCGTACCTGCATGTACCTATTTTCCATGCTCATCAAAAGTACCTGTTTTTCGAAGTAGAAAAACACCACTTTCAGTTTGTAGCTCTGCCTTTCGGGCTAGCTACTACGCCTCGGGTGTTTACAAAAATATTGGCCCCTCCTCTGGCCAGATTAAGGGCCCAAGGTATAACAGTAATAGCATACCTAAATGACCTGCTCTTGATAGACCGGTTGGGAGCCCGCTTGGACCAAAACTTGGTCACCACAGTCAACTACCTGGAGTACCTAGGTTAGGTCCTCAACTTAGAGAAGTCTTCTTTAAAGCCAGTAAAAAGACTAGAGTATTTGGGTCTGGTCATAGATACAGCCCAGAAGAGGGTATTTTTACCCCAGTCAAAGATCAGTGCCTTAAAGGAACCGATTCAGGTAGTCAGGGCAAAGAAGGGTCCTTCTATTCACCTTTGTATGAGGCTGCTGGGGAAGATGGTGGCTTCATTCGAAGCAGTTCCCTATGCTCAGTTTCATTAGAGACTGCTGCAAAACAGTATCCTGTCTGCCTGGAAAAAGAAGGTTCAGGCGTTAGATTTTCTGATGCGTCTGTCTCCTGCAGTGCATCGAAACCTCAGTTGGTGGCTGATACCCGAAAATCTGCAAAAAGGAAAATCCCTTTTATCAGTTACCTGAAGAGTGGTAACAACACATTTCAGTCTTTCGGGATGGGGAGCAGTTCTGGAACAGTTGACTGTCCAAGGGAGATGGTCCAAGACTGAGAGGTCCTTACCCATCAACATTCTGGAGATCCGTGCAGCGTATCTTGCCCTAAAGGCCTGGACACTCAGGTTCCAGGTTTGCCCTGCCAGGATCCAGTCCGATAATGCCACAGCAGTGCCTTATATCAATCCCCCAGGAGGCACCAGGAGTCGTGCAGCTCAGGGAGAAGTGAACCAGATCTTAATCTGGGCAGGAAAGCATGTGCATTGGCAATCTTCATTCCGGGGGTAGAGAACTGGCAGGCGGACTACTTAAGTTGCCGGAAGTTAGTCCCAGGGTAATGGTCTCTTCCCCCGGCATCTTCTTGGCCATATGCCAAAGGTGGGGGATTCCGGATGTAGATCTCTTTGCGTTCAGGTTTAACAACAAGATCAACAACTTTGTACCAAGAACAAGGCATCCTCTTGCATCCGGGACAGATGTGTCGGTGACTCCATGGCATCAGCTCTCGTTGATTTATGCATTACCTCCTATTCTGCTACTGCCACGACTTCTTCGCAGGATCGGGCAGGAAAATAAGTCAGTACTTCTGGTAGCCCAGAAGAGCTTGGTATGCAGAAATAGTAAAGATGGCAGTAGATTCCCCGTGGACCTTACCATCACGTCCAGACCTGTTATCCCAAGGTCCAGTGTTCCATCCTGCCTTACAAATGCTAAATTTGATGGTTTGGCTATTGAAACACACGTTTTAAAGAGTGGTGGGCTTCAGGCCCTGTGATTTCTGCGTTGGTTAATGCAAGGAAGCCAGCTTCCAGAATGATTTATCATAGAGTCTGCCTCTTGGTGTCAATCCAGGGTTGGCATCCCAGTACATATGTCATAGGTAGAATCCTTGACTTTTTGCAAATGGGGCTGGCCTGGAGTACCATCAAGGGCCAGGTCTCAGCCTTGTCAGTATTGTTTTGATGTCGGCTTGCTTCGCATTCTTTTGTCCGAAGCTTCTTACAGGGGGTAACGCGTCTTAATCCTCCGGTTAAGGCGCCCCTAAACCCCTGGGACTTGAATTTGGTTCTGTCAGTTTTACGGAAACAGCCTTTTGAACCGATACGTCAAATTCCCTTGGTCCTGTTGACAAGGAAGTAAATTTTTTTCTGGTAGTCATTTCTTCTGCTAGAAGAGTATCAGAATTAGCAGCTCTTTCCTGTAAAGAGCCATATTTAACCATGCACAAGGATAGAGTGGTATTGCGCCCTCATCCTAGCTTCTACCGAAGGTGGTTTCAGGTTTTCTTCTAAACCAAGATATTGTTCTGCCTTCCTTTTTTTCCAGATCAGTGTTCTACGGAAAAAAGGTCACTACATTCTTTGGATGTAGTGAGAGTAGTCAAAGCCTATCTGGAAGCGACTGCTCAGGGTCACAAAACTGATGTTTTGTTTGTATTGCCGGAAGGTCCTAATTGAGGACAGGCAACGTCGAAATCTACCAGTGCTAAGTGGATTCGACAAGTAATTGTTCAAGCTTATGGTTTGAAGCAGAAAGTTCTGCCTTTTCAGATCGAGGCGCACTCCACGAGGGCTATTAGTGCTTCGTGGGCAGTGCATCACCAGGCCTCCATGGCTAAAATCTGCAAGGCCGCAACCTGGTCATCAGTTCATACATTCACCAAATTTTATCAGGTGGATGTGATAAGGCATGAGGATATTGCCCCTGGGCGTAGTGTGCTGCAGGCAGCAGTACAAGGTCCTCAGGTCTGATTACACCCTATGTTGTGTGGTTCCCCTCCCCTCAGATAGCATTGCTCTGGGACATCCCATCAGTAATTACTGAGTCTCTGTGTCCCATGATTTACCAGAAAGAAAATAGGATTTTTATAACAGCGTACCTGTAAAATCCTTTTCTTTTGAGGTACATCACGGGACACAGTGGTCCTTCCCCTCTTCTAATACACTTATATTGTTTTGCTACAAAACTGAGGTACCTCCAGTAGGGGGAGGGGTTGTATGGGGGATTGAACTTCCTGTATAGGGTGTGTCAGTGTCCAATCACCTAGTGATACCCTATAACCCATCAGTAATTACTGAGTCTCTGTGTCCCGTGATGTACCTCAAAAGAAAAGTATTTTACAGGTAAGCTGTTATAAAAATCCTATTATTTCCGGTACCTTAGCGACCACTGGTATATATTACTAATGTAGTCCCAGTATTTTCTATTTTATATTGTACAGTTTTATATTTGTACAGTTTAAAAAAAAATATTGGAAAAGAAGCTGATTGGCTACCATGCAGAGGTGCACTCTCCAGTTTTTATAAAGCAACCCCACATGGTGCATCCATTGTGTTCACAGTCAACACCAATAAGGCGCTGGTAGCCAAATGGTTGACTCTTCAAAGTGCTGATATGGACCTTATTGTAACGGCATTTCTTTCACGGTGTATGGAAGAATTGTAGAAATAGAAATCTGTAAATATTTAGTATGGGATCAACTATTTATAGCACAATTATACTTTACTTTGGTCTCAATGTGCAATATTCTTAACCACTCAGCCTTTGGAAGGTTTTATTCCCCCCTCGTTACTTTGCCATTTGTCACTGCACTACTTTAACTCGCAGTCATGCAAAAAAACCAAAAAGAAATTGTACACTAATGAAATTTATATGTATTTTTTTTTACACACAAAGAGAGCTTTCTTTTGGTGGTATTTGATTACCACTGGGTTTATTTTTTTATTATAAACAAAAAACCAACATAAAAAAAAAAAAAAACATTTACTTTGTTATAAAAAAAAACATACATTGTGTGTGTGTATATATATATATAAAATTCCTAAAATGTAGGTCAAAATTTACTCTACTGCATGTCTTTGGTTTTAAAAAAAAATTCCAAAAAAGTGTTAAGTTGTTTGTGTGAAAGTTATAGTTTATTGGTTGGTGTAAGTAGATGGACTTTTTTCAACCACAGTAACTATGCAACTATGATATTATATATATATATATATATATATATATATATATATATATATATATATATATATATATATATATACACATATATATATATATATATATATATATACACATACATACATACTTGAAAATTGATCAAATTGATGTATTGATGGCCGATCTAATTTCTTGAGGCCCTAAAACGTAATTTGTTGCAATTTTTTTTGACAAGAAATTAAAAATGATTTAGGTTTTTATTTTTTTTATATATTTTTTAATATACTGTCACCAGTACAGTGTCATTATATTAATGGTGTGATGGGGATCAGGGATACTAATGACAGTATGAAAAAATAAAATAATTTCCATTCAATTTTTAAAAGGTTTTACATTTTTAACCTTTAGGCTTTATATACACTATCAGCTCCTAAACTTGAGTTTAAAAGATTCTGGCATTTTTTTTTTGCCAAAGCTCCTATACGCAACTATATAAAAGCCTATGTGTCCATGTACATTAGCACTTTTTTTACACCGTTGTTTCTTATACAGTGGGTTAACCATTCATGATCAGCTTGCTTTTGATTGTGATCTGAGATTGGCTAAGCTAATCACAAGGTATAGGTAGCATGTGATTGCTTTGGGCCAATCATAAAATCAAGCAAGCTGTTTATGACAGGTTGCTTACATTGTGATAGCCGGTTATCATAGGTGACACACACACACAGTATTGGGTAAGTGGTTAAAGCGGACATATGGGATAAGCAATTTTCCAAATACAAGTGTCGTGTATTCTTGATTCGCTTCCAGGTCTGTGCAGTAATCCAATGTGAAACTTTGCCTCTGTGCAAGAGCTTCCTGTAATAAAGACCGGTCACTGCTGCTCTGCCTCTTTGCAATGAGTGACTGGTCTTGTCTCCGCCCCTTCCTGTAGTTTTTTGCAGGTAGCTTGTAGTGGGTGGAGCCTGCTGGGACTTGGCAGGGCTATCGCACAGCTCTCTGCACAGTGATGTCACTGCTTTTAGAGTGGTACTTTGGTCAGAAAATTTAGTTCTGCTACATCACTGCTGGCTGGCCTCTTTTGCAGGTATAGCTATGTAAAACATATTTAAAAATAATTGCCTATACTCCAGTAATACACTGTCTTGCCCTGCTCTGCGTATTGCTCAGTTGCCCTCTATTTTTAGGCACTGAGCCAAAATTTGTAGAGGCAGATCTGCTGACAGGCTAAAGATTTGCTGCTGCTCAGGGGCTCAGCAAAATTGCAGCCTCCAGCAAGAAGAAACAGGAAAATTGCTGGAGGCAATTTACAGCACATGCTAATTTTGGTAGCATAATTATTAATGTGGAATGTATGTTCCTTGCTAAAGAACATTTTTTTTTTTTTATTAAGTTCTGGGTAAAGTTTCACTTTAAAAGGAGTTTTTTTTTATCTTAATGCATTAGGATAAAAAAAACCTTCTGTGTGCGCAACAGCCCCTTTAATAGTTATTTGAGCCCCATGTATGTCCATGATTGTGTCGGCCGTCCGAGACTCTCCCTTCTGATTGGCTGAGACAGCAGTGGTACCATTGGCTCACAAATCAAAGTCAGTCAGCCAATAAGGAGAGAGAGGGGTAGACTGAGCCGTAGAGCAGTCTCTGAATGGACACACAGAGCTGTGACTCAGCTTGGGTGTCCCCATGGCTAGCTGCTTGCTGTGGGGACACTCAACCGGAGGGAGGGGCCAGGAGCACCAAACAGCGACCCGAGAATAGGAGGATCGGGGCTGCTCTGTGCAAATCCACTACACAGAGCAGCTAAGTATAACACGTTAAGAGACTTTACAATTACTTTAATAACTGTATCTGCAAAGGTATTTGGTGCACACCAAGTGGATTTATATCTTCTATGGCCAGTAAATGATATTATTCTCAAAAAAGAATCTATACATATTCAATACTTATTGATCCTGTATTTTTTCATGAAATCCTTACTGTCATGCCAGACCAGTACATTTCTGGTTCTTGATTATTGTGACACTTGGTTTGTAAAACTCATAAAAAAATAAAAATAAATGTTTTATGACAAAAAAATTATTAAAACCACTATTGTGTTTTTCTGCCTCCTTTTAACACCCTCTGAGCTCCAGAACTTCTCCTTTTCTCCCTCACTTCTGTTGGAACAAGCAGTGCGTGTTCATTGCCGTCATGTGCATTGCTCTCTGCACACTACACATCTCAGGAGCGAGCAAGAGAGGGCTATGTTACTACACACAGTAGGCCCATGGAGAACGAACACATCCACCCTCAACAGGAAGCAAAAAAAAACAAAAAAAAAAACGGAGAAGTACATAATACATACATCAATATAATTTACTTAAACCAGAGTTTAGTGTCACTTTATGGAATACATTTAGAGGGTGGCACAGTGGTTAGCACTCTTGTCTAGCAGTAAAAATGGTCGATGGTTCAAATCCCAACCACGACACCACCTGCCTGGAGTTGGCATGTTCTCCCTGTGTCCGCGTGGGCTTCCCCCAGGCACCTTGACCTCCCCCCACACCTCGGGCTCCCTGATGGTAGGGACTGATGTGAGTGTGCAATTTACATGGATAG
Source organism: Lithobates pipiens (assembly GCF_037356315.1). Taxonomy (NCBI): domain Eukaryota; kingdom Metazoa; phylum Chordata; class Amphibia; order Anura; family Ranidae; genus Lithobates; species Lithobates pipiens. The sequence continues at coordinate 19,388,742 of NW_027507789.1, forward strand.
GGACAATTGTAGACACTCCCTCAGGTTGGATTGGTATCTTTATTCAACCTTACTAACTATGTAACTATTTAACCCCCTGCCCATTGGGCACATTCACCCCCCCTTCCTGCCCAGGCCAATTTTTAACTTTTCAGTGTTGTCGCTTTGAATGGCAACTGCATGGTCATGCAACACTGTACCCATATGACAGTTTTATCACTTTGAGAGAGACAGAGCTCTCTTTTGGTGTTATTTAATCACTCCTGGGGTTTTTATTTTTTGCTAAACAAATAAAAAGAAAGAATAAAAGACAAAAAAATAAGTTACATAAATTGTAAATAAGTAATTTTTCTCCTTCACTGATGGGCACTGCTGAGGCTGCCCTGATATGCATCTCTGATAGATGGCATGGATAGGCAGCAATAATAGCACTGGTCGGCACTGTTGGGGCTGCACTGACCATCAGGATACTGATGATCAGTGTCCTGATGGTCAGTGTAGATGTCCCCGCTGAGTAATGTCACTGGTTTTATTATATTTTTTTACTATTTTGCTTTATTTTATTACATTTTTTAGGACCCCTGTTGGATAGGATATATCGTCCAAGAACAGGGTTATCTGTGTTTTGCCGATATATATAAAAAAAAAAAAAGCACATTTTAGGCATGAAGACTACATAAGCCCCCCTTCCCCTCCAAAACCCTGTAGAATAAAATGGTGGCAGTTGCAATTTCTTATATATCACACGATAATTGTGTTACTGTTTATCAAAATATATAAATTCAATAAATAACACACTTAATTTGAGTCCACACAAAATAGAATATCAATTTTTTATAAAAATAATATTAAAAAAAATTAAATAAAAAAAAAAGAAGGTTGTGGCAACTCAATAGATCACAAATATGGCAAGCCACACATATGTGCATGTCTGAAATGGTGAAAAATTACAGTACCCAAAACCGTCCATAAGCCTAGGTTCACACTGACTGCAGGAATGAAATCATGCGAGTTCAGCATTTTGGGGGGCGATTTCAGAGACATCTGTGCGGGCTTCTGCACAGATGCCAATGGAAATTGCACCTCGAAATCACCAAAAGTCGTACAGAAATTACTTTTGCGAAATAGAATGCTGCCATTGCCAGTAATTGCCACCGATTTGAAATGTTAAATTGCATGCCAAAATCGCATCAATGTGAATCAGGGCTCAATGCACGCTCATGGGAAAAATTGCAAAAGAAATTCATTTCATTGTGATATTCAGCCAATGTTAATCCATGTAATTACAGAGGATTCCCAGAGGATTGCGGGTGAGACTCACTCCTACACTCTTCAGTGACAAGGAATACAGATTGTGAGGCTAGCCAGAGTTGCTCAGTGTGTGAAACCATCACTTAGACCCCTTTCACACCAGGGCGTTTTGCAGGCGCTATAGCGTTAGAAATAGTGCCTGCAATCCGCCCTAAAAAAGCTGCACCATTGTCTGTAGTGTGAAAGCCCCAAGGGCTTTCACACTACAGAGGTGCGCTGGCAGGACGTCAGGGAAAAGTCCTGCCAGCAGCTACTTTGGAGCAGTGGAGGAGCGGTGTGTTTACCGCTGCTCCCCATTGAAATCAATGGGGCAGCGCTGCAATACCGCTGGCAAAACGCCGCTATTGCGGTGTATTGCCAGCGGTTGTAACCCTTTCTCGGGTGCTAGCGGGGGGTAAAAGCGCCGCAAATCCGGTGGTAGAACGCCGCTAAAAATGGGCGGTGTGGTGTGAAAGGTCTTCATGTAATTGCTTGCAGAGAGAAAGAGAAAGACCAGCTAGCAAACATGACCAGCCAATGACTGCTGGGCTGCTTAAGAAAGGGGGCGGATCCACATACATATGTCGGCCAGCCCTGACCCCATCCTATTGGCTGGTGTGTTTGATAGCCGTTTGGTCCCACCCACCCCCGACATCACCACTGAGTTGTGACAGATGGTCTCTCTCCCTGCAAAGAGTTATTTTACCTGACAGTTTCACACACTGAGCAGCTCTGCCAAGCCTCACGATCTGCTGAATGTGAAACAGTGTCACAGGCAGCACGGGCTACACACTGCTTGGATCCATTTCAGAGCAGATCATGGGGGACAGCACAGGGTGATTTGGGTGTGCCCAGGCACAGCCTGCACACCCCCTATTAGCAGGCCTATGCTACTTGCATGGCTTCATTCCATGACTTTTGTTTAGGGTAGTGTACTAAGGAGTCTTTGATGGAGTCTGATAAGCCTAACCTGAACTGACTTTTTAGAGCGGGGTCATTCCACCCCGAGTCAAGTGCCCAGCGGCGGAAATCAGAACAGTATTGTTCAGTGGTGCGTTTATCCTGATGTAATGACCTAAGGTTATCTTCAGCTGAATGGGCACGGTCAGGATCATCATACAGTAAACCTAAGGCCGTGGGGGAAAAAAACAAAAAAAAACAAAACAAAAGAGCTTCAACCGACCCTCTGACTGGCTCATCTGCAGGGAGATTAAACGCCCAAGGCTGGGGGATCCCCCTGCAACCATGTAATAATCAGGTCAACCTGCTGTGCTTCAGAACCAGAAGAGTGTGGCTTAAAGAGGAAGTAAACCCTGATGGGTTTACTTCCTCTTTGATTCCCTGCAAAGGTAAAGCATAATGGACTACTATGCATTGCATAGTAGCCCATTATGTGTCACTTACCTGACACAGGAGTCAGCGATGTCACCGCTGTCCCCTGTAGTACGGAGCATCCATCTTCTCGGTGGGTCTCGCTGCTCCGCCGCTGTCATTCGATGAAGCCGCGATTACGTCACTCCCACGCATGCGCACGGGAGCCGCCACTCACGGCATATCGCCGTTGACAGAGGCGCGCTCAGTGCGCCTGCGCGCCGCCTGTATTTTGGCAAATATCTCCTAAACCGTGTAGGTTTAGGAGATATTTCTTGGACCTACAGGTAAGCCTTAATCTAGGCTTACCTGTAGGTCAAAGTTGGTTGTAAGGGTTTACAATCACTTTAAAGTAGATGTAAACCCACTCTCATAGTTTCTAAACTACTGCCATAGTGGTTATCTATAAGGATATACATGACCCGAAAAACTGCAGATTCTGTGGGTGGGTCTGTTGTCTGGAGCTTGGTGGGTGGAATCGTGATGTCAATGTCAATAGACTCCCCGCCCACCTCTACACTCCTTGTCAACATGCCTTTCTTACACTGAACTTCTGCTATGATCCCTAACATCCAGACAAAACCCAGAGAAGTCACCACATGACTTCAGCATGCCCAATCATGCTGAGGTGTGGAGCAGCCAATCCGCGGAGGAGGAGCAGCCAATCCTAGGAGGAGGAGGAGCAGCCAATCCTAAGAGGAGGAGGAGCCAATCATCGGAGGAGGAGCCAATCGTCGTCGGAGCCAATCGTCGGGGGAGGAGGAGGGAGAAGAGAATTACACTGAATGCCTCTCTCACACTCCTGCATGAGATATGTAAATCACCTGTCACTCACAGCAGGGGGGAGAACTGGCTGTTATTTCTCTGTCTGTCCATTTTTAAAATCGCACTGAAAAAAAAGATAAGAGGATTGCTAAGAGCTTGATTAACGCTTTGTGGCAAGACTGGGCACAAATTATATGAAATCCTATACTGTACAAGCCTAAGTAAAAAAAAATAAAAAAATAAAAATGTATATATATATATATATATATATATATATATATATATATATATATATATATATATATATATATATATATATAAATTCAGGTTTACATCCACTTTAAGTATAGTTGTAAAGTATAGCATATAGCTATTTTTAAAGTTGGAAAACCAGAAAAACCAGAAAAATGATCAGGCTGGTTAACTTTGGCCTCTGGCTCCTGCATTACTGAACAGACAGTTCTTGGACTTGGCGTGTCAGTTTGCAAATTTCATGAACAAATAAGCGAGCCTGTGTAGAGTCCATCTTCACAGAAATTTTTTTTTTTGTTAAAGGCTTGTAATAATGTCACGTCTACCCCAATGCAGGTGGTCAGACACTATAGCTGGCTACTGTGTGCTTCACCTATAGCAGCCCCCTTTCCCATAAGGCAAGCAGGCCTACCGGTACTCGGTTGCCCCCAGGACTATTACACAATGCTATAGTGCCTGGCCACCACACCAGGGCATATGCAAACTGAGCAAATAGATACTTGCGATTAGACAGGAAACAGGGTTCTATGACAGTCCAGGTAAAAGGCAGGCTGAGTTCAAGGAATAGTCTAAGGGCCCCTTTCACACATGCGGACAGTATGTCCGTATTTCATCCATCCGTTTGCGGATGAAATACGGACATACATGCATTCCTATGGGATAGCGGGTGTCTGCTGATGAACATCCGCAGACACCCGATATCGTCCGCCTCCGCAATTGTCCGATTCTGCAGACGGAGGAAAATCCTATTTTTCTATCCGCCTGCAGAGCGGATCGGATGAACACAGACAGACGGTGCGTGCTCATCTGATCACCCATAGAGGAGAGAGGAGATCTGACAGGGCGGTCCCTGCACAGTGTGCTGGGACCGCCCTGTCCGCCCCTGTCCACCCCCAACGAAGCGATCCCCGCTGAGCAAGCGGATCATTAGGGGGTGGATCATTACTGATCCGTCTCATGTGAAAGGGGCCTAATAGTCCAGTCCAAATTCATACTCAGGGCAATCCAAACTAGCAAAGCAGGACAGACAGGACGCTTGACTAGGAACAACACACGTATCACATCACTATTACAAGCACCCAAATGAAGTTTGAGCTGGCTTATAACAGGCTTGGTTTCCACCCAGAGACTGATCACATTAATCAGCCTGCAGGTGGACAGACAGACAAGGAGAGTGCCATAGCCAAAACCCAGGATGCTGGAATGAGGAACAGGAGCACAAAGTGGTCCTGACAGTCACCAAAGCTAGTGCCCCCACTGGAAGATTTCCCCTTTGTTACTGTTCTGGGGAAGAACCAAAATTTGGTATTTTATTTTACTTTCAGTGATATTGGTAAACAGGACAAAGAGGGTGAATCTCTAACTGGGACTCTGTCCAAAACTAATAAAAAAAAAAAAAAAAAAAAAGTTTTGCCTTAAGTTAATACTTTAAAGGCCCCATTCTGCATATGGTTCTCATCATTCCCAGGTCATCTTTCCATGAGCTACATGCGAGCAGCAGCGAAATAGCTGTGGGAGCTTTCAGGGCGGCACAGTGGTGTAGTGGTTAGCACTCTCGCCTAGCAGTAAAAAAGGTCACTGGTTCAAATCCCAACCATGACACTATCTGCCTGGAGTTTGCATGTTCTCCCTGTGCCTGCGTGGGTTTCCTCCGGGTACTCCGGTTTCCTCCCACACTCCAAAGACATGCAGTTAGGTTAATTGGCTTCTGTCTAAAATTGGCCCTAGTATACAACTGGGGATCTTGGATTGTGGCTCCTTGAGGGTAGGGACCAATGTGAGTGTGCAATGTAAAGGGATAGGGACAATTGTAGACACTCACTCAGGTTGAACTGGATGGACTGATGTCTTTATTCAACCTTACTATGTAACTATGTAGCTTCCAATGGGGCTTCCTAATCGCAGCTAATTCCAGGGAACCCTCACTGGGACTCTCGCATCTAAGCACAAACCTGCCTCAATGGCAAGTGTGAATGGGGCTTAAAGCCATACCTCCCAATAAGGATGAGCTCAGGCGTGTTCGCAAACCCGCACGTGCAGAGCCCGCCAGGAAGTCGGCACTGCACATAGCTAATCGCAGGCAGTGAGACATTTTCCCGTTCCACAGCTACAGAGATCGAGAAAAGTCTCACTGCCTGTGATCAGCGCTGTGCATTGCCGACTTCCTGGCAGGCTCTGCACGTGCGGGTTTGCGAACACGCCTGAGCTCACCCTTACCTCCCAACTTTTGAACTTTGAGAATGAGGGACATTTTAGGGAGGCATGAACGCTAAGGGACATGGGAGGCAGGAATACTAAGGGACATGGGAGGAAGAGAGAGAGAGAGAGAGGGGAGAGCTCACTTACCCCAGGCTGGCTGCTCCCCAGTCCAGAGGCTCAGGTAGACATCAGGGTCGCTGGCTGCTTTAGAATCTCCCTTCCCAGCACAGATTGATTGCACGTTGGGGGTTGTGGCCTAAGGGGCATGGAAGGCTGGAACGCTAAGGGGCATGGAAGGCTGGTACGCTAAGGGACATGGAAGGCTGGTACGCTAAGGGACATGGAAGGCTGGTACACTAAGGGGCATGGAAGGCTGGTACGCTAAGGGGCATGGAAGGAAGGTACGCTAAGGGTCATGGAAGGCAAGAATTCTAAGGGACATGGAAAGCACGAACGCTATGGAACATGGAAGGCAGGAACGCTAAGGGACATGGGAGGAAGAGAGAGAGAAGGGAGAGCTCACTTACCCCAGGCTGGCTGCTCCCCAGTCCAGAGTAGGGTTGTCATCCCTTTAAAACCAAACGCATATTAATTACACGGGTTCAGTGGCTGATTAAGGGGGTAATTAAACTCACTTGGTGCCTTATCTGCATCAAATTAGCCTCACAACTTGTGTAATTCATATGTGTTCAGGTTTAAAGGGATGAGGCGGCAACCCTAGTCCAGAGGTTCAGGCAGACATCGGGCTTGTTGGCTGATTTAGAATCTCCCGCCCACACAACCCCTTCCCAGCACAGATTGGCTGCACGCTGGGGGTTGTGGGCTAAGGGGCACGGAAGGAAGGAACGCTAAGGGACATGGAAGGCACAGGGGGACATAGGGAGGAGGTGAAGCTGATCTAACCCACCTCCTCCTCCCTATACATCCCGTATATCGGGTGGGAGAGGGACTGTGCTGCCGGGCACAGAGAGATCCTGACTGCAGCAGCACAGAGCGGCCGCTCAGCACGCACCGGACAGGGGAATGTAGCTCGGGAAACTTGCGGCAGTTGATGAGATTTTGGAGATGCAGGAAGTCGCAGCAGGTCGCAGGAATGGAACTGTGGACACCCGGATGACAGCTTGGAGCCAAACAGGAGACAGGAGCGTAGTCACACGAATAGCCGGGTTCAGAAGCAGGTGGGCAGCAAGGTACCAAATCATCAGGCAGGAGCAGGGTCAATCAGGAAGCCAAAGTCAGGAGCCAGTAGTTAGAGATAGGATCCAGAGCCAGGTCAGGGCAAGCCAAGGGTTCAGCAACAGGTATCAGTCAGGCAATAGCAGGAACAACAAGGAACAGGACTGGAACAGCTGAAGATCGGTCAACATCTGCTACAAGCCAGTGTGCCCCTTAAATAAGTCCACTGGCGCCAAAAGGAGGGCGGATGCGCACCTACGAACGCGTGCACGCACATCACTGGCTTGTAGCTATTCCAGTCCTGTTCCTTGTTATTCCTGCTATTGCCTGACTGATACCTGTTGCTGAACCCTTGGCTTGTTCTGACCTGGCTCTGGATCCTATCTCTAACTACTGGCTCCTGACTTCGGCTTCCTGATTGACCCTGCTCCTGCCTGATGATTTAGTACCTTGCTGTCCGCCTGCTTCTGAATGCGGCTATTACTGTGACTACACTCCTGTCTCCTGTTCGGCTCCAAGCTTTCATCCGGGTGTCTGCAGTTCTGTTCCTGCGACCTGCTGCGACTTCCTGCATCTCCAAAGTCGCATCACCTGCCGCAAGTTTCCCCCGAGCTACATCTGCAGGCACTCGTGTTCCTCCTTTCCCTTGGGTCCTTCTGTCCCCATCATCAGTGGGACCTGGGTTGGAGATACAAGGGAGGCTGACCTCGTCACTTCAGACTCTGACCAGGTACATGACACACTCCCAGTGTCAGAAGCCACTCGAGTACCTCTCTGTGGAGGGACCACTCGTTGTTGTCCATTTTGACACGCGATAGGAAGTCCGCCTGAACATTCTGGATCCCTGGAATGTAAACCGCAGAGATGTTGGACAAGTTCTTCTGAGCCCAGTTCATTATTGGCTCCACTTCCTGTAATATGGACCAGCTGCGAGTTCCAACCTGCTTCCTTATATAAGCCACCGCGGTTAGCATTACTGAAGAATTTGCCACTAGATGGCAAAACGATAGGAGCGCATGAAAGGCTGCCATCAACTCCAGAATGTTGGAGACAACCCTTTGAGACGGCAATGTCCACCTGCCCTGAGCCACATCTGAAAGGCAATGAGCGCCCCATCCTTAATTGCTGGCATCTGATGTTACCGTGACCCATGAAATGGGAATGATTAAATGGTGATTGCGCAGATTCTTCCCTTGAAGCCACCAGAGGAGAGATGTCCTCATGGTTGGAGTGAAGAGTATGCGCTGGGTCTGGCTGGTTGAATCCCACTGTTGTAGAAACCCTTTCTGGAAGGGTTGAGTGTACCATTGGGCCCACTTCACCATGGGAATAGTGGCTGTCATTGTGCCGATTACTTTCAGGCATTGGAGAGCAGAAAGGTGAGATGATGCAAAGGGCTGCGTGAATCCTGTCTCGGATCACTCCGATCTTCTCTTCTGGAAGGGAGATAGTGCCTTCCACCGTCTTGAACTGAGCCCCTAAAAACACGAGGGATTGTACTGGATCTAGATGGCTCCTCTCTAGATTCAGGAGCCACCCAAATTCTTGCAGGGTGGAGATAACTAAATTCCTGTGCTCTAAGAGCTTATCTCTGTTCTGGGATAGCAGAAGCAAGTTGTCCAGATAGTGGTGAAGTTGATCACCTTTGACTTGGAGAAGAGCCACTACTGCTAATAGAACCTTGGAGAAGACCCGAGGTGATGTTGATAACCTGAAGGGAAGACAACTGTAGATATTGTTTGCTTCAGGATACAGCTTCAGAATTTCGCGATACCAGGAAATAGGAGAGAGCGGTTTGCTGGAACGCGGAAGCGCCAGCAAAAGGCACAGGTAACAGCGCTACCGACACAGGAGCATCAGAAAGATAAATCCAACACATAAACACTGCTGCCATAGATGAAAATAGACTCACCACTTCACCAACGATCACCTTGCCGTATGATCTGGACACACACACCGGACCTCCCAGCAGATAATGGCCGCCCATAGCAACAGGTAAACAGGCCGTACACGCACATGGGTAAGTAGAAACCTTTTCTTCAGCGCTACTTTCCATTTACACTCCATACCCTGCTTAAGGGTCCTTTCACACGGGGCGGATCAGTGCTGATCCGCCCCATGGATATCCGCTTGCTCAGCGGGGATTGCGGGAGCGATCTCCGCTGAGCAGGGAGTTGACAGGTCCGTCTCTGCACACTGTGCAGGGACAGACTTGTCACAGCGCCACTCTCCCCTATGGGAGATCGGGTGACGACGGACACTGCGGTCTGTCGTCACCCAATCCGGGTTTTTCGGAGGAACATAACAGGGCTTTTCGGAGGAACATAACTTTGTCATTTGGCCGATTGATCATTGTGAAGTCATCTTCAGGTAGGAGAACCACCTGGTCCAACGGAGGAGGACAAAAAAGGAACACGGATAGCAGCCAGGACCAAAGATTTATGGGAGAGGGGTCCTACTGGGTAGTTATGGAGGCGGGGCTAACCCACACCTATGCTGCCATGGAGCCTGTCAGGAAATACAAGTCTTTTGGCAGCCAACACAGCTCCCTTATATCCATTTCAGCTTTGTATTTAGAATTTTTTTCTGGAGTTCAGTTTTAAATAAGAGCTCAAAATAACTACCCCACCCTACACACACTCCCGTGCTGTTTAAATGAGATTGCAGAATTAGACAACAGCACCACCTAGTGGTTACAAGCATTGCTACCATCTTCTCACATCAGATGTAATGATTTTTTATATGAATGGTTGGACTTTAGTAGGCTGGCCAACTTTAGCAGCACAATGAGCTTTTTCTGTTGTCCATGAAGGACTGGAGGAGGAGTGGATATAGCTTTTATATAGCTTTTCACTTCAAGCTGACAAATGTATTTTAAAAATTTAGTGTAGCACCCTGGAGTTTAGGCAGGGTTGCGCCTCAAAAATTTACGTGCAGGAATATTCATCTTTGCTACTTGTTACAGATCAATTGATTTCTCCCTAAGTTTGGCCTTCTTGCACTTTTCTATTGTACCACTGGGTGGCTGGGTACCTGGTGGTACTAGATATGAGAAGGGCATTGCAAGGACAGATTCTAAGTATATGGGGTATCTCAGCCAATGTGCAGGGGTTTTCTTGAATCCCTTGGTCTGCTGGGAGAACCTATATATTTGGGCGGAGTCAGGTGATCGATTTTCTTTGCCACCTGGACGGCTGTCTGTGTGGACCTGTGTTGTGCTGCCCAAGGCTGCTAGGCCGGAGATTGGGCCTATCCCGGGGCATTTGGCTGCTAGGCTGTTTGAGGGCCTACCCAGAAGTAAGAGAGCAGCGCAGGGTTGGGATTGTGGCTTGCAGTCCAACCAGAAGTGACGGTTCTACCAGCTGGAGAACCTGTCATGGTCGGAGGTAGAGGGGAAGCTGTCACCACTAAGGAACTATCCACCTTATTACCAGGGACCGCAGTGAGTAAATGTGGAAGTACCGGAGCAGCATTCTCACCAATGAGGGACAGTAAAAAATCAGGAAACTTCAGTGGGTATCAAGCCAGGGACCCAACCAGCGGAGGTGACGCTTGCAGACAGTGGCGGCTGGTGAAATTTTAGGATTGGGGGGGTGCCAGACCCCGACCCTTCCTTTTTGACCCCTCCCACTTGGTGAAAACGGGCGTGGTTTGAGCAAAATTGTGGGCACGGCTCTAAGGTGGTGTGGTTAGCGTCTGAGATAAATGAGGGATGGAGGGAGAGGGATGGAGGACAGCAGGCCCAGATCCTACACAACAATAGAAATATGTGTATTCTAGAAAGTTTAACAATCAGCAGATAAAGATATTTCAAACACCTGGTGTTAGCACTTAGCACATGGTTGTTATGGTGTCAGGATGATTGAAGCGCATTGTTTCTATTATTACATTGTAATATAAAATTAAATCATTCAACTCACCATAATGCAGAATCAGTGGGAGCCCTGAGCGTGGCACTAGCCATGTCGCCTGCTACCAGATGCCATCAGATGTTACCAGCAGAGTCCGTCCTTACATCAGGTGTCCCCAGCGGAGTCCCTCCTTACAAGCACCCTCTGTCCCCCCAAATGCACCCTCTGTCCCCTCAATGCAGCCTCTGTCCCCCCTATTGAAGCCTGTGTCCCTCCTAATGCAGTCTCTGTCCCACCAAATGCAGCCTGTGTCCCACCAAATGCAGCCTGTGTTCCCCTAATGCAGCGCTTGCACAGTACGAACCACAACGGAGCCACCGAAAATAGCTGAAGCTGAACACCTGTGAGTCAGCTGTACACGGCGCCTGCATGCCAACACTGTTTAAAAAACACTTTGTAACAGGGCCCCTCGAAGGTTCGCTTCGCTCGCCACACATTGGGCACGGCCTCGCTACGCTCGGCATATTTGGGTTTTAACTCTATGTCCACTTGGATGGTGGGGCTTGAACCTGGACTCAGGGCAGAATGTAGTGCGCAAGCGCCGTGTAAAGCTGATGACCAGCTGTTCATCTTCGGAGACTTTCGGCGGCTCCGTAGTCGTTCATACTGCACAAGCGCAGTACAGGGGGGTCCTTATCCACCGGGGGAACTTTCTAGGCAAGACACCGGCTCACAGCACACTGACACTCAGAACTGTTTTAAGTTTGTATCTAGTTCTTGAGTCACGAAATGGCACTGCATCGCTTTAACTGACAATTGCGCGGTTGTGCGATGTGGCTCCCAAACAAAATTGACGTCCCTTTTTCCCCATAAATAGAGATTTCATTTGGTGGTATTTGATCACCTCTGCGGTTTTTATTTTTTGCACTATAAACAAAAAAAAAAACGACAATTTTGAAAAAAACACATTATTTTTAACTTTTCGCTATAATAAATATCCCCCAAAAAATATATAAAAAAAATTTTTTTCCTCAGTTTAGGCCGATACGTATTCTTCTACATATTTTTGGTAAAAAAAATCGCAATAAGCGTTTATTGATTGGTTTGCGCAAAAGTTATAGCGTTTACAAAATAGGGGATAGTTTTATGGTATTTTTATTAATAATTTTTTTTTACTTGTAATTGCGCCGATCAGCGTTTTTTATCGTGACTGCGACATTATGGTGGACACATCGGACACTTGACACATTTTTGGGACCATTGGCATTAAAACAGCGATCAGTGCTAAAAAAAATTGCATTGATTACTGTAAAAATGTCACTGGCAGTGAAGGGGTTAACCACTGGGTGGCGCTGTAGGGGTTAAGTGTGTCCTAGGGAGTGATTCTAACTGTTGGGGGGAGGGGTTGTGTGTGACACATCACAGATCAGCGCTCCCGATCACTTCAAGGAGCAGAGATCAGTGACACTGTCACTAGGCAGAACCGGGAGATGCTTGTTTACATTAGCATCTCCCAGTTCTTCCTCTCTCTGTGAGACGATCGTGGATATCCCCACGGACATCGAGCCCACGAGACCCGTGATCCTACTCACTCGATGTCGCGGCGGCAAATTCAAAGGGACGTACAGGTATGCCCATTTGCCCGTCCGTGTCGTTCTGTCCACCTACATCATCGTGCGGCGGTCGGGAAGCGGTTAAAGAATCATGCGAGTTACTGAGTCAAAGAATCATATGAGTTGTTAGAACACAGTACCCTGAAAGAATCGTGAGTCACCACCAGTAGAACAATACACAAAATCAAAGATCAGGTAGCAGCAGTGATAAAGTGGTACAGACAGCCTGAGGCCCTTTCACAGTCGTGCGACTTGTCCTGCGACTTGGGACTGCAAAGTCATATGACAAGTCATACCCCATGATTTCGAACGAGCTCAGTTCATATCTGTGTGATTTCAAAGTAGTCCCATTACTACTTTTGTCCGACTTTGATGCAACCTCAAGATTACACAGATATTGCTTCAAGTCGTAGCAAAAGTCATGGAAAAATCAGTGTGAAAGGAGCCTTAACGATTAGATTTTACTACGGTAGTAAAATCTGATCATTATTCCTGCACATGTGCTGTAAAGACTATGGACAAATCTGATGGCTAGCAATGTTAACTGTGAAGTTGGCCCGTCAGAATGCAGTTCACGTGCACAAAAACACGCTTTTCATTTAGGCTCCGTTTCCACTTGTGCAACTTGTCCTGCGACTTGGGACTGCTAAGTTGCATGACAAATCGTAACCGATGATTTCCAATGAGTACCATTCAAGTCACAGCGACTTCAAAGTAGTCCCTGCACTACTTTGGTCCCACTCCGGAATACACAGTCATTGCTTTAAGCCGCATCAAAATTGCGGCAGAATCATGCAACTTTCAGGCTGCATTAGCCTGAAAAGCCTGAAAGTCACATGATTATGCGGCAATTTTTTGTCAGGATTTTTCTGCGACTTGAAGCAATGTCTATGTATTCTGGAGGTCTATGGACCTCAGGTCACATCAAAGTGGGACCAAAGTAGTGCAGGGACTACTTTGAAGTTGCTGTGACTTGAAGTCGCACAGATATGAAAGGTTCTCATTAGAAATCATCGGGTACGACTTGTCATGCAACTTCGCAGGAAAAGTTGCACAAGTGGAAACTGAGCCTATATGAAAAGTGGGTTTTTGTGCACGTGAACTGCATTCTGATGGGCCAACTTCACAGTTAACATTGCTAGCCATCAGATTTGTGGAAACTAGGCTCAGGGCCGGTTCACATTGCTGCGTGGGGAAAAATCGCATGTGATTTTCACTGCACTGCAGTGCAAATCACATGCGATGCTGAAATGGAGGTGTCGTTAACATTGTATGACACTCCCCAGTAGTTTGCATATGTCAGTGTGAACTGCCGTGCGAGTCGGGTGCGATTGTGGGAACCCGCAGTGGAATTGCAGGTTTTCCCGCATCGGACCAGTGTGAACCGAGCCTATGACAGCTGTTTGTGTTTCACCAAAATTCATGACGCTGGCTAATCTGACAAATTGTGGTCTGACAACAATAGGCTTGTGCTCTGCGCCAATGAGCTAAATCAAAGTAAACATCCCCAGGACCTGCCAACCTTCTGTGTAAGGCTAGGTTCACACTGCTGCGATGTCCGAGATCGGATGTGATTCGCACCGCACTGCAGTGCAAATCACATGCGATCTCTGTGCAATGTGATTTAAGCCATACAGATAATAAGGCTGAATTTGCATCGCATTCGGTCCAAACTCGTACAGGACCCTTTTTTTGGTCCGCAGCAGAATCGGATCGCATGGGTGTTCACACAATGCGATCCAATTCCTGTCCGAGTTTGGAGATCGCACTGCGATATGCGAACTGATTTGGGGGTGTCAACTTTTCACTGACACTCCCAGCAGTTCGCATAGGGCAGTGTGAACTGCCGCTGGAAGACATGCGATGCGGGAACCCGCAGTGTATTCGCAGCGTTCCCGCATCACAGCAGTGTGAACCTAGCCTAAGGCTTGATTCACACTAACGCGTTTTTTTTGATGCATTTAGCATTTTGCAGAAATGCAGGGAAATTTTTTAACATGGGTTCCTATGGAACATGTTCACATCAATGCATTTTTGTGCCTCTGCGTTTTTGGAAAGGGTTGGGGACTTTTTTTCATGCAAAATGCAGCCTTTTGCATGTAATAGAAGTCAATGGACCTGCATCAAAAACGCAAGTACCGCGTTTTTCCCGCGATTTTTTTACCTGCAAAAACATGTGCATTTATTATTTTTTGTAAAAAGGTGAACTTATCCTTTGAAATATGGAGAGAGTACTATTACTTTGCTTAACCACTTGCCACCAGGGCCAATTCTGACATTTCTCTCATACATGTTAAAATATTCCTTTTTTTATTTGCTAGAAAATTACAAAGCAGAGGCCCTTGAAAGGTAAAATGGTGGTTGTTGCAATTTTTTACATTGCACAACATTTGCACAGCCATTTTATTTTTTGTTTACAAACCATTTTTATTTGGTACAAAAAGTGCACAGCCATTTTTAACCACTTGCCACCCGCCATATAGCAAAGTGATGTTGTCAAAGTGGTTGCGATATCCTGACCGGACGTCCTGACTGGGGGCGCCCATCGCAGCGATTGTTGCTGTGGCGTGTCGGTCACCACGTGATCAGCCGTGTCCAATCACGGCTGATCACAATGTAAACAGGAAGAGCCGTTGATTGTTTTTTCCACACTTGCGTCCAGGGGCGTAACTAGAAATAACAGGGCCCCATAGCAAAATGCAAACAGACCCCCCACACAAAAAAAATGAACTAATGCGACTGAACAACAGATTACCACACTCATGTGGCACAGTACCCAGGCAACAGCTTATATTAATTTTGAACAACAAAGTATGCAGTATACTGTATGCAGTATACTGTATGCAGCCCCTAAAGGACACACGTTGCTGACCTCCAGGCCTTCTAACCAATTTATGTTCTGTTATATAAAATGAAATAGTTTAACTCACCATAATGCAGAATCAGTGGGAGCCCTGAGCGTGTCACTTGCCACCATCGCCTGCCACCAGATGCAGATTGTAACTTGTCACACGTTGTGGAATGTCACCTGCCACTTGGGGATTGTCCACTTGCCATGTCCCAGACTGTCACTTGCCACGTCACTTGCCACACATTATGGATTGTCACTTACCACGTCCTGGATTGTCACTTGCCACACATTATGGATTGTCACTTACCACGTCCTGGATTGTCACTTGCCACACATTACGGATTGTCACTTGCCACTTCACCTGCTACATCACCTGCCACATGTTGTGGATTATCCACTTGCCACACATTGCAGAATGTCACCTGCCACGTCACCTGCCACATGTTTCAGATTGTCCACTTGCCACGTCCTGGATTGTCACTTGCCACGTCACCTGCCACACATTATGGATTGTCACTTGCCATGTCACTTGCCACACATTATGGATTGTCACTTGCCATGTCCTGGATTGTCACTTGTCACACATTACGGATTGTCACTTGCCACGTCACCTGCCACATGTTGTGGATTGTCCACTTGCCACATGTTGCAGAATGTCATCTGCCACGTCACCTGCCACATGTTGCGGATTGTACACTTGCCACATCCCGGATTGTCACTTGCCATCAGGGGCGGCACAGTGGTGTAGTGGTTTGCACTCTCACCTAGCAGTAAGAAGGTCACTGGTTCAAATCCCAACACTACCTGCCTGGAGTTTGCATGTTCTCCCTGTGCCTGCGTGGGTTTCCTCCGGGTACTCCGGTTTCCTCCCACAATCCAAAGACATGCAGGTAGGTTAATTGGCTTCTAGCTTCTGTCCAAAATTGGCCCTAGTATATGTATGGGGACCTTGGATTGTGGGCTCCTTGAGGATAGGGACCAATGTGGGTGTAGCAATGTACAGGGATAGGGACAATTGTAGACACTTACTCAGGTTGAACTGGATGGACTGGTGTCTTTATTCAACCTAACTAACTATGAAACTATGTCACCTGCCACACATTATGGATTGTCACTTGCCACGTCCTGGATTGTCACTTGCCACACATTACAGACTGTCACTTGACCTGCCACACGTTGCAGATTGTCCACTTGTCACGTCGCCTGCCACCAGATGCAGATTGTCACTTGTCACACGTTGCGGAATGTCACCTGCCACATGTTGCAGATTGTCCACTTGCCACACATTGCAGAATGTCACCTGCCACATGTTGAGGATTGTCCAATTGCCACGTCCCGGATTGTCACTTGCCACGTCACCTGCCACACTTTACGGATTGTCACTTGCCACGTCACCTGCCACACATTATGGATTGTCACTTGCCACATCACGGATTTTCACTTGCCACGTCACCTGCCACACATTACGGATTCTTCACCTGTGCCCTCTGTTCCCTAAGAGACTGTGTTATTTGAAGGTTCTTACTGCAAAATAAAACCTTTTAAAGAGGACTTCATCTGTGTCAGTGTTCAAGTCGTTGGGTATCAACCCTGGGAACCCCTAGACGCGGAGGAGCAGGCCAAGAGAAGGTAACTAGTAAGCCCAATAAGTCAAGGCCGCCCTGCAATGGGTTATGGCTGCTACACACGCTTATTGGGATTTTTTCTTACCAAAAATATGTAGAAGAATACATATCGGCCTAAACTGAGGAAAGCATTTTTGGGATATTTATTTTAGCAAAAAGTAATAAATATTGTGTTTTTTTTCCAAATTGTTGCATTTTTTGGTTTATAGCGCAAAAAATAAAAAACACAGAAGTGATCAAATAGCACGAAAAGAAAGCTGTACTTGTGGGAAAAAAATGATCATAATTTCATTTGGGGACAACGTTGCACGACCGAGCAATTGTCATTCAAAATGTGACAGCGCTGAAAGCTGAAAATTGGCCTGGGAATTTTAGTGTAAATATGAGAGCTGATGTCTTTTGACCCCTGATCTCATATTTAAGAGGACCTGTCCTGCTTTTTTCTATTACAAGGGATGTTTACATTCCTTGTAATAGGAATAAAAGTGTCACAATTTATTTTTATTTTTTTTTAAAGATAAATAAAATAAAAGGTAAAATAAATAAGAAAAAACAAAATTTTTTAGATGTGCCCCATCCCAACGAGCTCATGTGCAGAAGCGAACGCATACGTGAGTAGCGCCTGCATATGAAAACGGTGTTCAAACCACACATGTGAGGAATAATTCTAGCCCTAGATCTCCTCTGTAACTCAAAATATGCAACCTGTAGAATTTTTTAAACATCGCCTATGGAGATTTTTAAGGGTAAAAGTTTGTGGCCATTCAACGAGTGGGGCGCAATTTTGAAGCGTGACATGTTGGGTATTAATTTACTCGGCGTAACATCATCTTTCACAATATAAAAAAAAAATTGGGCTAACTTTACTGTTGTCTTATTTTTTGAATTCAAAAAAGTGTATTTTTTCCAAACAAAGTGCGCTTATAAGACCGCTGCGCAAATATGGTGTGACAGAAAGTATTGCAACAACCGCCATTTTATTCTCTAGGGTGTTAGAAAAAAAATGTATCATGTTTGGGCTTCTAAGTAATTTTCTAGCAAAAAAACAAACCGTTTTTAAAGCGGAGGTCCACCCTAAAGTGGACCTTCCGCTCATCGGAACCCTCCCCCCCTCCGGCGCCACAATTGGCACCTTTCAGGGGGGAGGGGGGTGCAGATACCTGTACAGTACAGGTATCTGCACCCACTTCCGGGATAGCTCTCTGCGGAAAGGGGCGTAGATTACGCCCCTTTCCGCAAGTGCCCGCCTCTTTCCGCAAGTGCCCCGCTGCCTGCTGGGAAACACACAGATCCCAGAGGCAGCGGGGACCGTCCTTATTGCGCAGCGCAACTCGCGCATGCGCAGTAGGGAACCGGGAAATGAAGCCGAAAGGCTCCATTTCCTGATTCCCATACCCAAGATGGCGGCGGCAGGACCCGAGAGACGATCTAGAGATCGGCTTCGGGTGCCGACATCGCGGGCGCGCTGGACAGGTAAGTGTCACTATTTTAAAAGTCAGCAGCTGCAGTATTTGTAGCTGCTGGCTTTTAAAAAAAAAATAAAAATGCGGAGTCCCGGTGTCTTGTCAAATAGGGTCCTCCATCAGATGCTGTCCCCTGTGTACTGCGCATGCGCAGTACACAGGAACACAGATTCCGAAAATTGCCGAGGATGAACGGCGCCTGCGCCGTGAGTCCAGGTTCTATCCCCACTATCCAAGTGGGCATAGAGTTAGAATAAAAAAGAGCTGAGCGCAGCGAGGCCGAGCCCGAAGCGTGGCGAGCGAAGCTCGCCCGCGAGGGGCCCTCCAATATTCACAACCCTATGTCCGCTTGGATGGTGGGGCTACCACCTCCACTCACGGCGCAGGCACCGTTCAGCTTCAGAGATTTTCCGAAGCTTCGTCTGCTCCGTACTGCGCATGCGCAGTACGGAGCGGACACATATTGATGGCCGGACTCTATTAGGCAGAACACCAGCGGACTCCCGCTTTAACTTGTAAACAACAAATCTCAGAAAGAGGTCCTTATGTGGTTAAAGGAATAATGCGTGGAAACCAAGACATTCCCAAAAAACAAAACAAGAAAAAAACTTCAAGGGACTCACGGGGTTTAGCGAGTTCATTGTGTAACAGGGGGTGTGACGGGGGAGGGGGGGTGTCATCCTTCTACACATTTTACACTTGATAATATCCCTTTTTTTTTCCACCCCAGAAAGTGCTTATGTATGTAACAAGGGACTCTGACCTTTCTGAACAGTCAGAGTAATTTAATTTTGTAGCATTGCGTCCCACACGCTGGAAGGACTGGAAGAACAGCTGCTGCTGGGAGTAGGCACATACTCTAGTCTGAGGCATTCCTAAAATGGGAGGGTGACAGGCCGGGTACATCACTTCCTGCGGGCGCCATCTTGAGATTATTACTACCTGACACAGGA
>NW_027507789.1:20010629-20343943 GCF_037356315.1 Lithobates pipiens
TGTTGAAGCCTCCCAGCCCTTTGAGGTTTCTGATGCTGGAATTTCTGATCATGTGCCCACCATGATTGGTGATCACATGATCAGAAGAGCTCCTGATCTCAGATTGGAAGCTTACCTTTAGGTGCTGGGAGTGCATGCGCTTGGCAAAGCTCTGTTTACATCCTGTACACACACAATATTGACCCTCTTACAGATTAGAGCAGTATAGCCAAAGCTTGTTTGGCTGTACTTCTATGGATCACAGGAGTGCAGTTAGTTTTGTAGGCACTGCGTCATGACAATGGAAGTCAGGATCCGCCAGGTGCCTGGACCGACACCCAGCAAGCCACTGAGCTGGCCACTTTACCTCCCTACCCAGCCCTTCAGTGACCAAAGAGGGGCAGAGAGCTGCTGATTGACAGTCAGCAGCTCAGTTGTCAGAACCAAGCGAGCAGTGGTACTCAATCGTTCGGTTCTCTGTGTAGAGGCGCCAAGGGACAGATGCAGCATTAGACCGATGCTGCATCCAGCCAAGTATAAAAGGGGGGGGGGGGGGACACTTCTCAAAAGAAGGTATGTGGTTAAAATTACCCCTAGTGAACAGTGTGAATCTACCCAAATTATATTCTTGCCACACTTTACTGAATGCCCCATATGATATTTTCTGAAATGCAGGAACATCCTCTGAGGACCCAACCCTAGAATAAGTCTGAAAACTCTAGAACAGGGGGTGTCCAACTTTTGTTCACGTTGGAAGAGGAATCGTCTTGGGCAGCATGTAAACTACAAGAACAGGGGACGAGTAGAAAGTTAATGAATGAAAAAGGATCCAATTAAAAAAGTGTAATTTTGGTAATATTAAAGTAAAATAGACAAATCAATATCAGGCAAGATGGATGTAGCAGCCATTCTCAATTCACAAGCTCAGATATTTGTTATTTTGCTTCACCCTTGAAAATAGTTGACCAATATAAGTGCTGCTGAAAACAGACATAAGGAGCAATTCAAGAGTGGGAGATGTTTCTTTGAGAAGGTAAAACAAAAAGTCCAGTCAAATCTTTGGCTACATGAGTGCCAAATGAATGCTTTTTATGAAAAAAAAATAAATAAATGTTGGGCCGCTCAGTGTAGGGCTACATGTGGCTGCAGTTCAGACACCCTTGCTCTACAACTTCCAACCCATGGTGGATTGGTGCTCCCCCATCTGCAATAAGATTACCACTCAACTCTTCCCAAGTAATGTTGCTGTGATCTTGCAAGCTGCACATATTCAATTGTTTGAGGCCTTATCCTCTATAAAATGGTTCTCACCCCTGGGTGCGTGAAGGTATAATACTTTGTAGTTATGAACTAAAAGATCTGCCCCCTCAAATAGAACAAGCTTCTATCCTGCATATGCCAATTTTTGGGCCATCTCAGCGCTTGGCTTTAAATTTGCTAATATACATCTGGTAATCAGAGCACCTGGATCCTCTGAACATGCATCAACTTGTGGCGCAATTCCCCCTGCCCCAAAACATGCCAGTTGCAGATCATAAAAGGCCAGTATTGGCTCTGAGATTGGAGGAATGGTTACCAAAAACAAAAATGGCTGCCTATGAACACTTGAATCTAAAGCAGACATTCAAAGTGCCTACTGATGTCTCTTGTATCTCACTGGGGAAATTTGGAAATCTATGTTACTTAAAGCAGAGGTCTACCCTAAAGTGGACCTTCCGCTCATTGGAACCCTCCCCCCCTCCGGCGCCACAATTGGCACCTTTCAGGGGGGTGCAGGTACCTGCACCCACTTCCGGCGTAGATTCTGCAGAATCTACGCCCCTTTCCGAAGGTCCCCCGCTGCCTGCTGGGAAACACACGGATCCCAGAGACAGAGGGGACCATCCTTATTGTGCAGCTCGACTCACCCATACGCAGTAGGGAACCGGGAAATGAAGCCGAAAGGCTCCACTTCCTGATTCCCATACCCAAGATGGCGGCGGAAGCACCCGAGAGATCGGCTTTGGGTGCCGACATCGCAGGCGCGCTGGGCGGGTAAGTGTCATTTTAAAAGTCAGCAGCTGCAGTATTTGTAGCTGCTGGCTTTAAAAAAAAAAAAAAAAAAAAACACGGAGTCCCGCTTTAAAATAAAGGCCCCTTGTGGCACAAAATAGTTTGTGATCCAATACTTGAAGACTTCTCGGGAGGGGGGGGAATCCAGCTTGCTCAGACCCTCAAAATCAAAAACTATTGCTGTCAATCAATGCACTTTGACAAGACATTGAAAAAATGAATTTGTTACAGAAAGGCACAGGTTTCTGAAAAGTGCTCAGCAGATTATATTATGCACAATTACTTTAAGGCACAGGATATAATGAAGATGAGTTACCCGAGTATTCTTTTGGGGAAGATTTGTCTCCATTCTTAAACAACTTTATTGTAGGGTATCCACGAACACCAAATTGCTGAGCAAGCTCCGAGTCTTCTGTTGCGTCTACCTTTGCCAGCCGGATATTTGAACCTTCATCGTGCAGAATCTTTGCAGCTTTGTCATATTCAGGAGCAAGGGCTTTGCAATGTCCACACCACGGGGCATCTAGAAAGCAAACATTCACAAGTCATACAACATGCCAAACTGGTTAAAAAGTTCAAATGCCAGCTTTGAGAGAATAGGTTGGTTGCATGTTGGGCAGATAAAACCCCAGTCTTAAAAAGATGAACTTGATCTATGGCGGCATTTAGCTAAACTTGGATGCGGGAATGGAAGGGGACCTAGAGAGCAAAGTCCAGGCAGACAGCCTTGCATTTAATACTCATTAAAAAGCATTACAGAAAGCAGGCCTTGCCTGAGACGGCTTTATTTTAATAGCGGACCCTAAAAAAAGCCAAGGCAGCTGTGCTCAACCGAGTATTCTCATGGGAAGGGGCTTACTGCAAACCACCACAATAGTGCAGCAGGCTGCTCAGTATAACCCAAGCTGAACAAAATCTGTCATGGTCCTTCACACGAGACATGCCCATTCAGGGGCAAATTGTCTTTTCTAAAGCCCCCTGCACCATCTGCCCCTCCCCAACATCTAGCAGATCTTCAGGATAGGGAAGGTTAGATCTATCAGATGGTACTGTTGTCATGTCACGCCCCCATTCACTCTGTACTGCAGACAGAACATCTAAA
The DNA here is from genome assembly GCF_037356315.1 of Lithobates pipiens. Taxonomy (NCBI): domain Eukaryota; kingdom Metazoa; phylum Chordata; class Amphibia; order Anura; family Ranidae; genus Lithobates; species Lithobates pipiens. The sequence continues at coordinate 20,013,763 of NW_027507789.1, forward strand.
GCAGGGGTAGGGAACCTTTTTTGGCTGAGAGAGCCATGAACGCCACATTTTAAAATGCAATTCCGCGAGACCCATACAATGTTTAAAACCAATTTTTTTTTTTATTGATTAATTGACTAATTTCAATTATAACTAATATCCACGTCATCTCCCCCACTGTAATATCCACATCTCCCCTACGATTGCTTGCTTACCACTACACAGGCAGGCAGATCCACGAGCAGTTGAGGCAGGTGATGATGACGTCACGTGCTGCTCACCTAGACCGCCGCAGGGTGTACAAAGATGGCCGCAGCTTTAGAGCTAGGCCGAAGCTGCTGCCTTTCCTATGGGCTCAATCCATGGATCAGCACACCATGCAATTCGCGATTTGAGAGGTGAGAGCCAGATGCAGCCATCAAAAGAGCCACATCTGGCTCGAGAGCCATAGGTTCCCTACCCCTGATCTAAAGTAATGGAAATCCCCTTTAACCACTTGACTGCTCACAAAAAACTGCAAGTGGCCAGTACAGGCATGGTTACACAAGTCATTGGCCTCCTGGGTTTGGGGCATGCATATGTGCGCTCTGCAACAAACCATGCAGCAATTGGGAAACTACACGTTTGGCAGCAGATTTCAAGCTGATCAGCTGTGTCCAATCAGAGTTCTGTGGTTACAAACACAGAACTTTGTACAGGGAATAGTGATCTGTCTGTTTCTCCTCCCTGAAAAGCAGGGAGAAGAGAGCCAGATTAGCAAGTAAAAAGCAGCACATTACATTTGTTGGGCACAGCAAGTTGCTCTTAGATGTTAACCCCTTCCCAACCAGTTAATAGTACAGGGTCAGTGTACTGCATTAGGCCCCTTCACAATTATGCAACTTGAAAGTCACATGACTTAAAGAGGAAGTAAACTGATGAGTTTACTTCCTCTTTGATTCCCTGCAAAGGCAAAGCATAATGGACTACTATGCATCGCATAGTAGTCCATTATGTGTCACTTACCTGACACAGGAGCCAGCGATGTCACCGCTGTCCCCTGTAGTCCAGAGCATCCATCTTCTCGGTGGGTCTCACTGCTCCGCCGCTGTCATTCGACGAAGCCGCGATGACGTCACTCCCACGCATGCACATGGGAGCCGACACCCGTGGCATATCACCGTTGACTGCGGCACGCTCAGTGCGCTGCTGTCTATGGCGCATGTGCCATAGACAGCGGTGCCTGCCTTTTGGCAAATCTAAACCGTGTAGGTTCAGGAGATATTTCTTGGACCTACAGGTAAGCCTTAATCTAGGCTTACCTGTAGGTCAAAGTGGTTTGTAAGGGTTTACAACCACTTTAAAGCAATGCCTGTGCAATCTTGAGGTCTATGTACCGAAAGTGGCATTAAAGTGGGATCAAAGTAGTGCAGGGACTGCTAAAAAAAAAATAAAAGTATTGATAAAATGGCTGAGGGACGTTCCCAAAACATGACCCATTGGGAGTACTTGAGGCCTGAGGTTGAGAACCAATGCACTAGAACACATACCATAGTTTGTAGATGCTACAAGTTCACGCAAACCCATACACTATTGGGATTTTTTTTTAACCAAAGACATGTATCAGAATACATAGGACCACATTTGATACACTATAGCAGTGATGGCAAGCCTTGGCACCCCAGATGTTTTGGAACTACATTTCCCATGATGCTCATGCACTCTGCACTGCAATAGAGCATCATGGGAAATGTAGTTCCAAAACATCTGGGGTGCCAAGGTTCGCCATCACTGCACTATAGCAACAAAATAGTGAAAAAATAAATCTCATTTGGGTATGGTGCTGCATGACTGCAATTGCCAGTTAAAGTAGCACAGAGCTAAACAGCAAAAACAGCCAGGTCATAAAGGGGGTAAAGTCTCCAGGGCTCAAGGGGTTAAGCACTTGTCACCCAAACACAAGTCCTCATTTAAAGATTTCTCTCCTATTCCAACCGTTCCCTGTTCCTATCAGTTTTGATGAGCATGGTCATGGATAGATGGCACTTCAATCTCAATTTTGGGGACAAACTGCAATAAAATAAACTGATAAATGTTCTACAATCTACATCCTGCATGTTTCTTTAGATACACTTAAAATTCTCCTTTTAAAACCTCCACGGGTCATTAGCTGCAAATAGAGTTTACATCCATATATCCCCCATGTTCCTAGACGGTCGTAAATGTGACATGCAGAAAATAAAATGAACTTCTGCACACAATCTCTGTATTATATGGCTTCTCATTTGATTTTATGAGCCGCCATTTGTCAGTTGTCACGACATGGCCCCGAGGCTGAACAGAAATATGAATAGCCAAATGAAAGCACAACCAAGCAGGGACAATATAGAAAAATGAAGACCGTTTCATACAGTGAGGTCTTTGGCCTCACCAACCTGTGCCCTTACCATAGAAAGTATAAACCTGGTATATCACTGTGCTGAACGGCGTGCAATAAGGTAGCCATACAAGGACCATCCTTCATTTGCCAAGCTGAGAATAAGGGATATGAGCGAGGTTTTAACTTTGTGGTATTGGTCCAAAAATCTTGATGTATGGACAGTCTTAACACCCCTTTCACACTGGGGCGTTTTTCAGGTGCTTTAGCGTTAAAAAAAGCACTTGAAAGAAGCCTCATCTGCAATCCCAGTGTAAAAGCCTGAGTGCTTTCACACTGAGATCCCTTTCACACTGGGGCGTTTTTCAGGCGCTTTAGCTTTAAAAAGGCACCTGTAAAGCGCCTGAAAGAAGCCGCAACTGCAATCCCAATGTAAAAGTCCAAGTGCTTTCACACTGAGGCGCTGCACTGGCAGGGCATCAAAAAAAGTCCTGCAAGCAGCTTCTTTGCAGCGGTGAATACAACACTCCTAAAGCGCCTTTTCCCATTGAAATCAATGGGAAGTGCCTGCAAAACCCCTGAAAAGCGCTTTTGGCAGCAGCGCTTTGTGGGTGCTTTTAACCCTTTATTTGGCCACTAGCAGGGGTTAAAAGCGCCCCAGTAGCACTCGAAAAATGCTGGTAAAGTGCTGCTAGTTTAAGCGGCGCTTTACGAGCATTTTTCGGGCGCTGACATTGTGAAAGGGCTCTTAAAGCACTCAGGTTCACATTGGGACTGTAGATGAGGCTTCTTTCAAGCGCTTTACAGGCACTGTGTGAAAGGGGTCTAAAGAGGAAGTAAACCCCGATTGGTTTTACATCCTCTTTTGCTCCCTGCAAGGTCTGCAAATGAAAAGCATAATGGGCTAGTACATTATACGACAGTTATCTGCAAACAAAGCCCGTGCTGTCCCCTGTGTGGGCCACGTCCATCTTTACCCTCTTCCTTCCAGGGCTGCGGACTCTGGCTCTGACTGACCTGGAGTCACGTGATGTCACTCCCATACATGCGCGGGAGCCGTCAGTCATGACACATACTGGGGGAAGAAACGGCACGGTTGTTTCTTATGATGATATCAGCACCAAAGTAAAATCTCCTAAACGGCCAGCTTTGAGATATTTCTACCACCTATAATTAGAGCTGGGTGATTAAAAAAAAAAAAAAAAAAAAAAAAAAACACACGATTTGAAGAGTTTTTTTTTTTATGGACACCGCGCTGGTCCTGAGGAGCTGCGGGCAGGAGTTTTTAGGCGAGGCTTCGGCCTAGTCCACAGCATCTAGCCTTGCGGACTGGCCCGAGGCTTTGGCTAAAAACTCCTGCCCACAGCACCTCAGGACCAGCGCGGTGGTGAAAAAATAATAAATAAAAAAAAAAACACAAAATGATTTGCTTAAATTATGAATCGATTTGACCTCTCGACTCAAGATTTAAAGCAATTTTTTTTCCCCAGCCCTACCTATAGGCAAGCCTTATTCTAGGCCTACCTAGAGGTAAAAGTCAACAAAGGGTTTACAACCACTTTAAAGCTGTTGTGAACCCCGCTCAGTCATCTTTACCTAAACGAATCTCCCAACACAAGTGCCATTTAGGAGATATTCACCTTGCAGGAGCTGTGAAGGTCCAGCATACCATGCCAGATCCAAGGTCCCGAGTGAAGTCATTGCGGTTCCAGCCAATCAGTTTGAGCTTGCAAATCCAGAAGCCAGGGGGAACATATCAGCTCTCAGTGGTGACTTAACAGCACTGGAGGGCTTCACTCCAAGGTGAGCATTTCATAATGTGCTAGTATGCAATGCATACTAGCACATTATGCTATTGCCTTGCTGGGTTCTCTTTTGAACATCTGCAGTTTACAACCACTTTAACAGATCCCCTTATCCATAGTACCAGACTTGCCACATCTGCTTCACCCACCAATTCTACAAAAGGTGTCAAGTAGTCATTGAAAGGCCATTTGTATCATTGTCCACGTGTCAGGGCTCAAAACGTTAAGTCCTGAGCTACTAGCCAGGCCTCAAGGGTTACTTGCCACTAGTTGCCCCGCCCCTAATCACACCCTCAAATTCTATGAATTTTTTTTTTAACTTCTGCATAAAACATTTAACTGCAGCCCACGTAGGCAGGGGAAGAAAGGAATTGCTGGCCAATCAGCACAGAGGTACATCACGGCTTTCATTTCAATATGTTCCTGACACTTGCTGGCACATACAGCCACACCCCCTGACTGGGAAAACTTTGATATACATCCCAGGATTGGACAGGTGATCTGTCTATCAAAGTCCCTGGACAAGGGGGAGGGGCTGTATGTGACAGCACATGCAGGAAACATACAGCAATTGAAATGAAAGCCGTGATGCTCCTCAGCACTGATCTGGCCACTTGCTCTCCCCCATGATCACTGGGAGAACGGCTCCCATACAACCCTCCCAGTGGTGCCCACAACCCTCCCAGTGGTGCCCACAACCCTCCCAGTGGTGCCCACAACCCTCCCAGTGGTGCCCACAACCCTCCCAGTGGTGCCCACAACCCTCCCAGTGGTGCCCACAACCCTCCCAGTGGTGCCCACAACCCTCCCAGTGGTGCCCACAACCCTCCCAGGCAGCCATAGCTCACCAGCCCTCAAATTATCTGCAAAATACAAGTGTAATTTGTGAGGGCTGCATATGTAGTACAATACTTCAAGTTAAACAAAGTTTGATTATGCTGGTTGGTCAGTTCTCAGTTGGACTGGCTTAACATTTTACTTGCCCGCTTTGCAATGCTTTTGCACAGAGCAGCCCTGATACTCCTTTCCTGTGCTCCCAGGTCCTAGTCTGTCCCCATAGCAAGCCTCTTGCTATGGAGGCACACCTGCGAGCTTGCTCCTGAGCCACACAGCCTGTGTCCATAAACAGTGCAATGCAGCTCAACCACATCCCCCGCTCTTCACAGCATTTGATTGGCCAAGTCCCAATGAGAAGAGGAAGGGAGAGAGAGGACAGCAGCCAGGCAGTGCTGAAGTGCCGACAGGCTCAGGCAAGTGTTTAGATTGGAGGGAAGGGAAATGGTGGGATGTTGCCTTAATGAAGGGAATGCATTAAAGATGTAAACAGGTTTTGTGTTTAAAAACCACTGCAAGACAATGGCATAATGTGCTTGAATGCATTGGCGGCCTCAAGAGGAGCACCGTCAATGCTGACAGGGCTTCCATCTTCACCCAGTGGTCTTCCTTTCCAGGTTCATGTGCTCGGCTGTCCAATTGGCCCGAGCTGCAATGAAGTCACTCCCATGTAGGGGGTGCAACAGATCGCCACCAATCCGTGAGCCGAACAGGTCACCCTGTTTGGATCAGCACATGCCACAATCCACGGAAGGCTCCATGGCCTCAGCCTTAAGAAAGGCCACGGCTTAGGCCTAGCTTTGGAGTGGCGGCCACCTTGGTGCACCCGTCGGCCGTTTACAATGTGATCGTTCCATCAAATGACAGAACGATCACTTGTAAACAAACCGGCGTCGTGACGACACCGGTTCCCCTCTGTACTGATCTGTACAGTGGAGGAGAGATCGGATGGCAGCAGTGCTGTGGGCTAGATCTGTAGCGCCCACAGCGCTGCTCTGACAATTGCAGGCACAGCCATCCCTCCATACTCTGCCAATACCCAGCCATGCTCAGCCAATATTACAGTGAGGGAGATGACGTGGATATTACAGTGGGGACTATATGGTGGTGGAATCTACAGGTTTTTGCAAATTTGCTGATCTCAAATATGATCCGATCTAGTTTGATCCGTTGCACCCCTACTCCCATGCATGCACACAGGGGCCATGGACGGTGGCACGGCTATGCTGTCCCTTAAGAGCACAAGCACCGTGACATCAGCGGCTGCATGCAGTGTGAATAATCTCATAAACAGTGCAAGTTTAGGAGATATCCACAGCCAAGCCTTACCTGTAGGTACAAGTGAAAAATTTTACCACTTAAAAAGTCCAAAAACCAAGCAAGGGAACACTTTAACTTGCACACATTGCAGCCAAATTTCCAGCACAGGTTAAAGTTCAACTGGATAAGACACGTGTGATACATGCAGCTGAGGCGCCATTGCATGAACACGGCTCCTGATGTTGCAATCAGATCATAATCCGACTGTTCAATGATTGCACCACACTGGACCCAACGTCACCACTAACTGGCAGATCCATTTCAACACAGATCAGATAAGGGTGCCCACACTTTAGTCTGACTTTAGGTCTCCATTTTCCCGATGGAACATTGAAGACCTTTCCCAAACCTGAAACCTTCTCTTCAAAGCTAGCCGTGTTAAGTTTGACATCAAATTTCAATTTAGCTTTTGTCAGTCTTGATGAAAAGGCAGTTTTAGTTGCATTTTAGTGGACTAAAAAAATGGTGTCAACACAAAACACACACTACTCACAGCTGAGCTTCTAATATACCCAAGTCTAAAGAGATTGCACTGCTTGTCAAGTCACCAGGGCACAACTGAAAACAATTGGAGCAAAATGTGAGGCCATTTGCTTAGATTTTCATTTTAAGAAAGCAGATTCTAAGAAACGGCCAATGGGGGACAGGTCCACTTTTCCAGCTTGCTGGATTCAAGGGCCCCTTCACTGTACGCACTAGAAAACAGATCTCCATGTGCTCTGCTCACACCACATGTGTGACATAGAAATGCAGTAGGTGTACTTTGCTACATAATTTATGTAATTGCGTTAAATTTCACTGGACTTTAGGCACCATTGAACTAAAATCTAAGTGGTGTATTGTAAATGCATTGCACGGCCCTAAGACCCCTTTCACACAAGGGCGTTTTGCAGGCGCTATAGTGTTAGAAATAGCACCTGCACCATTATCTGTAGTGTGAAAGCCCCGAGGGAAAAGTCCTGCCAGCAGCTTCTTTGGAGCGGTGAAGGAGTGGTGTGGTTACTGCTCCTCCACCGCTGCTCCCCATTGAAGTCAATGGGGCAGCGCTGTAATACCGCTGGCAAAACGCCGCTATTGCAGCGTATTGCCAGCGGTTTTAACCCTTTTTTGGCTGCTAGCGGGGGTAAAAGCGCCCCGCTAGCAGCCGAAATGTGCTGCAAATCCGGTGGTAAAACGCTGCTAAAAATAGCGGCGTTTTACCGCCCACGCTATGGGCGGTGTGGTGTGAAAGGGGTCTAAGAAAGCCAGAGCTCTGTATAACATGTATGGGCTGAACGTGTGGCCCAATGCGTTTTAAGCAAACAATCTGGAATAGTGAACAATTTTAGCAGCATCTGTGGGTTGGATGAAGCCAGGAAAGGTTATGGGCAAATGTTCCGTTGTTCTATACACTATATTGTCAATGATATTGGGACAGACCCTTTAATGGCATCCCAGTCTTAGACCCCTTTCACACTGGGGTGCTTTGCAGGCACTAGAGCTAATAGCACTTGCAAAGCGCCCTGAAAGCCACCCCTCACTGCGTTGGCAGGACAGTAAAAAAAAGTCCTGCTAGCAGCATCTTTGGAGCAGTGTGTATACCGCTCCTGCCCATTGAAGTGAATGGGGCATCACGGTTATAACACTGCAGCAGCACTTTGTGGTGGTTTTAAAACTGCCCCGCTAGTGGCCGCATACTGCCGCTAAAAATAGTGCAGTTTTACCACTGGCAGCCACATTGTCCCAGTGTGTAAAGGGCATTAGTCCAGAGGGTTCAGTATTGAGTTGGTCCACCCTATGCAGCTATAACAGCTTCACCTCTTCTGGAAAGGCCGTCCACGAGGTTTAGGAGTGTGTCTATGGGAATGTTTGACCATTCTTCCAGAAGTGCATTTGTAAGGTCAGGCACCGATGTTGGGCGAGAAGACCCGGCTCCCAGTCTCCTTTCTAATTCATCCCAAAGGTGTTCTATCAGGTGGAGGTCAGGACCAGTCAAGCGTCTCCACCCCAAACTCACTCATCCGTGTCTTTATGGACCTTGCTTTGTGCACTGGTCCAAATCATTTTATCATATCATTATGGTGTAGGGGTTGTGCTTGGCCATTTAGTTTGTGAAGGGAATGCTCAAGGCATCAGCATACCAAGACATTTCGGATAATTTCATGCTTCCAACTCTGTGGGAACAGTTTGGGGGTACACCCTTCCTGTTCCAACAACTGCGCACCAGTGCGCAAAGCAAGGTCCATAAAGTCATGGATGAGCTGGTTTGGGGTGGAGGAACGTGACTGGCCTGCACACAAAGTCCTGTCCTCAACCCAATAGAACACCTTTGGGATGAATTAGAGCAGAGACTGCAAACCGGGCCTTCGCCTCCAACAATGTCTGACCTCAGAAATAAGTTTCTAGAAGAAAAAACCCTCAAACATTCCCACAGACACTCCTAAACCTTGTGGATGGCCTTCCCAGAAGAGATGAAGTGGTTATAGCTGCAGAAGGTGGGCCAACTCCATATTGAACCCTACGGACAAAGACGCCATTAATGTTAATCTGGTTGCAAAGGCAGGCATCCCAATACTTTTGACAATAGTGTATATTATACACCAAGTGTGAGGGTGTGTAAACCATCCCATCGGAGAGATTTTCTTGTCCTGTAGATAGGAAGCAGCAAAATACTCCATGACACCAAAACAGGAATATTCCCCTTCTATCCTGGCTCTGGTGACAACTCCAGATTGTGGCTGTTCCTTTACCACTCCCGGTGACAGTGGTTATGACTAGGTCAACCCCCCCCCCATGTAGTCAGACAGCAACCTACACCCAAACAGGGTTTTAACTGTTCACCATCCAACTAAAAAAGTTTTGGCTTCAGATACAATAAGCCCTTACTTTAATATTTACTCAGAACTGTTTCCCTTCTAGCAGTTTATGTACTCCTTGGGCAAGGTTTGCATATTGAAGCTTCAAAGAAAGAAGAATTGTACAGAAAGTCCCATTCCCACGCTATAATGCAAAAGAAGATTTTATTAGAATTGCAGAAAAGTCAAGACTAGAATGTAATGGATCTCAGACACAAATATGGTGCAACATGGTGTCAACCAAGGAGTCTCCATCAATGAGCAATTCCTGCCTCAGACAAGTGACCACCGATCCTTTAAAGGGATTGTAAACCTCAGACATGAAATATGAGCAAAGCATATCCCCTCTATAGTGAGTACTTGTCTCAATTAAGAGCACAAGGCCATTTAATTCTGCTGCTTTGTTCCTCGGCATGAATCACGTCTGATAAGTTTTACTGACACAGAGAGAAAGGTGACAGAGGAGGGATCTCCAGCTGATTGACAGCCTCGGCTCTGTTCCTGTGCTGGGGGGGTGGAGTCTCTCCCCTCCAATCAGCTCTTTCCTCACTGAGCTCTGCAGAGTTTTTCAGCTGCCTACCCCTTTTTCTGAACTCCGCCAAGCTTTATAAATTCAGCACTTTGAATGGATGTAAAGACTGCAGATAAACATGTACAACTTATGTAGGATGCAAGTACCTGTCAAAACAAAGTACCTGCCTGCCCCCCCAAAAAATGTCATGTGGTGGGGGGGTGTAAACAAGCAGAGCTTTCCTTTTGTCGTGGAGCTCTGCTTTAAGCCATCTCTAAAGAGGGAACTCCTATGGACCACCAGTAGTGCAGGGGAACATTCTTCCCACTGCCAACCAACAAGGGTGGGCTTGCTAGTTTCCATGGTTTGCATTTCTTCTGACCATTGTTTTCTCATTACTGATTATAAAGCAGCCCTGGGTGTCAAATACCCCCCATGTACCCCACATTGCTAATTCTCTCATCCACAATGTGCTGCTCTCTCTAATAGCCCATGAGCTGTAGATATCAGCCGTTCCCAAGACATGAAAGTCATGTCAAGGGTTCCTTCAAGTTAAGGTTGAGAAGGTAACCCGAGACCATATACAATGTGTCCAATCCAAATATATACATTTGTAGCATACCAAGATGGTAAAGTCATGGCCGCAGAAGGCAGGTGAGCACACCAGAAACCGATCTGGAGGTTTATTACCCCCCCAGATGTTTTTCAGATGTCTTGTCAGCCCAACTACTGTGACCATGACTACCATCTTAGTATGCCATCAATTTACTATATTGGATATGTTACACAAATGATGCATCTGGTGCCCATTTTACCAAAATCAGACAATTTTAAGGGGGCACATCTACACCAGGGGGCACCAATGCTCATTATATGCAATACTTGAAAGCACTGGCAGAGCTAATAAAGGAAATGAGGGTCAGAGTGGACACTACATTGTGGTTGGGATATGCTGCAAGACAACAATTCTTATCTGGGAACATGTATGAGCCTAGCAGGGATCATTGCCATTACCCCAACGGGTGCTCAACCTGTGGGCCTCCTGCTGTTGCATGATGGGACTTGTAGTCCTGCCCCTGGAGGGCCACAGGTTGGGCACCCATGCCGATTTTCTAGATTAGGTGACGTGTCAGAATTGCTAACAAGCAATATTCGCCGCCACCATCTTGCTACACCCCGCACTCCTCCACAGCAACGATACCGAGAAGATTTGGTGTTTACAAATTAAACAGGATTTATTTTAATAGAAAATTACTTCGAACCCCCAAACTTTTTTTCTAACAACCTAGCCATTTTTTTGTGGCACTAAACCACCAATTTCAATGCGCTAGTTGGCTGCTAGCAGGGTGCTTTTACCCCCCCCATGCTAGCGGTGGTATAGCTGCGCTCGCCCATTGATTTCAATAGGCAGGAGCAGTGTACACACCGCTCCAAAATGCTGCTAACAGGACTTTTTAGTGTCCTGCCAGCGCATCGCTCCAGTGTGAAAGTCCTCGGGGCTCTCACATTGGAGACACAGCAGCGGCTCTTTCAGGGCGTTTTGCAGGCGCTCTATTTAGTGCTGTAGCTACGATAAAAGATCTCAGCAACACATCAATCTCCTTTAGATTTAACAAAAAAGGGTTCATGTAGTGCAATGGCAAGATTAGGTAGGTTCTCATTTTACACACTTTAGTCAAGTCTAGATTTGATTGTATATAGATTAAAATGTGTATGGATGAGCCTTACGGTGTTTTGCAAGGACAAGCCTACACACCCTGTACTGCGTTCAGCAGCTGGTTTGCTGTACCTGCAGGGAAAGTATTTTTTAAGAAACACGGTCTATGAAAAAAAAAAAAAAAGTGCTGTGTTTTCTGATGCATGGGGGAGGTGGGGGTTGGGCCTGGGGTAGAATACCCCCCACTCTCCTAGTATCCCCCCAGTAACTAGTCCCACTACTGCACCAATCCAGCCAAACAATCCATCCCTAGATTATTGATCAGGACAGCCCTTACATTGCATTAATGGGAAATCGAAAGGCGATTGTACAATCAGATGAGCAGCTTAAGGCGGGTTGTACAATCTCCTTTAGATAAGACCTTCCTCTTAGATTGCAAGCTCTAAAGAAGCAGAGCCCTCTGATTCCTATTGTATTAAAGTGTATTGTATGTATACTGTCTACCCCAAGTTGTAAAGCACTGTATAAACTGAATAAAAAAAAGGGAATAAAAATACAAATGGAAGAGTAAGAATAAAAATGGAATATAAAAATGTTAGAATAAATATAAGAAGAATAATCTGATTGAATGCAAATTTAAAAGGCTGGATCAGTGTCTACACAGACTACAACCTCCATGAGCAAATCAGATTGCAGTGTGTGGCCTCTCCTGTACAATCAGTCTATGGCAAGCCTATGACAGGCTGAGGCCTAACATTAGGGAAGTCTCGGCCTGTAGGGATGAGGGTCGGTTCGGTGGAGGAGATTAGAGTGTCAGTTCTTTGGCCCAGACGTCACGCCCGGAAGGGAAGGGGGTGACATGTCTACACAACTAAGTACACGTCAACCAAACTTAAAAGCCCCGCCCACTGGTAGAGTCAGCGCTCCCCGATTGGCTGACGTGTCCGTGCGTGCCCGCTCATTGGCTTGCTCCCCCAGTCACTCAGCACAGGTGACCACGCCCAGGTGTGCCCGGATTGAAGGCAAAGGAGGGGGGGGGGGGTGCAGAGATTACCGCACTCCCCCGGCTTTATCACAATGACTAGAAGTCACCCCGGTGCCCCACCCCCCCGTCTCCTTACTCACAGAACTCCACCAGCAGATAGTCGTTCTTCAGCGCCTCATCGAACGTGTCCTTCTTCAACACCAGTACGTGGTTCTCCTCCTGGATGTCGGCCTGGACCAGGAGGAGGACGGCGGCCAGCACGGCGAGAGCGGAACGCAGCATGACTGAAGACTCTCCGGGGTGTACGGGACGTGGCGCTGGGTTGAAGGAGGCCCGCTCTGTGCGCATGCGCTTTATATCGGCGGGACAGCGGCTCGTGTTGAGCTGTGACTGGGTCGCGCTCCGCTCCCGGGCTCTGATAGGACGAGGAGCCAGGGAAGGGGGCGGGAGGGGCGCTGAGTGGCTGGTGGGGATGCTCTGTCAGGAGATGCTCCCCGCCCACTCGCTTGCCCGGAGTTCCTGACAGGACCCTCCTTCTATATGTATGGACGTGACTGGGGGAGCATAGACACCCCACCGAGATCCCCTCCCCCCCCACCCTGCCACCATGTCTGAGCACATCCCCCAACTGTCCTAAGAGAAGGAGGAGGTTACCCATAGCAACTACTCAGCTTCTCATAGCAACCAGTTAGCTTCCCTATAGCAACCAGACAGCTTTCCTCATAGCAACCAGTCAGCTTGCCTACTGTCCTGAGAGAAGGGGGTTGCCTATAGCAACCAGTCAGTTTCCTCAAAGTCAGCTTGCCCACTGTTTGTCCGGAGAGAAAGCAACCAGTCAGATACCTCATAGCAACCATTCAGCTTCCTCAAAGCAACCAGTCAGCTTCCTCATAGCAACCAGTCAGCTTGCTTGCTGTGTGTCCTGAGAGAAGGGGATTCCCCATAGCAACCAGATAGCTTCAAAATAACAACCATTTAGCTTCATAGCAACCAGTCAGCTTGCCCACTGTCTGTCCTGAGAAAAGGGGGTTGCCAATATCAACCAGTCAGCTTCCCAATAGCAACTAGTTCGCTTCATAGCAACCGGTCAGCTTCCTCATAGCAACCTGTCAGGTTCTTCATAGCAACCAGTCAGCGTCTCCATATCAACCAGTCAGCTTCCTCATAGTAACCAGTCAGGTTCCCCATAGCAACCAGTCAGCTTCTTTATAGCAACCAGTCAGCTTCCTCATAGCAACCAGTGAGCTTCCCCATAGCAACTACTCAGCTTCCTCATAGTAACCAGTCAGCTTCCCCATAGCAACTACTCAGCTTCCTCATAGTAACCAGTCAGCTTGCCCATAGCAACTACTCAGTTTCCTCATAGCAACCAGTCAGCTTCACCATAGCAACTACTCAGCTTCCTCATAGTAACCAGTCAGTTTCTTCATAGTAACCAGTCAGGTTCCTCATAGCAACCAGTCAGCTTCTTCATAGCAAACAGTCAGCTTCCTCATAGCAGCCAGTCAGCTTCCCCATAGCAACTCCTCAGCTTCCTCATGGTAACCAGTCAGTTTCCTCATAGCAACCAGTCAGGTTCTCCAGAGCAACCAGTCAGCTTCCCCATAGCAACTACTCAGTTTCCTCATAGCAACCAGTCAGCTTCCTCATAGCAACCAGTCAGCTTCTCCTTAGCAACCAGTCAGCTTCCCCATAGCAACTATTCATCTTTCTCATAGTAACCAGTCAGGTTCCTCATAGCAACCAGTCAGTTTCCTCATAGTAACCAGTCAGCTTCCTCATAGCAACCTGTCAGCTTCTCCATAGCAACCAGTCAGCTTCCCCATAGGAACTACTCAGCCTCCTCATGGTTACCAGTCAGCCTCCAGAGACCCTGTACCTGTCTCTTCACACAGGGAGCCTTTCACCGGCCTAACACTGCAGGTAAAAGCTCAGAGAAATCCTCTCTTCCACATGGAGGGGATTTTCTTCCACATATTATATTTTATTGACTTGAAATAAACTTATGTAACAACACCAGGAAGAGTGTGCTGGCCCAGCTCCTCCTCCCTGCCTACTCCTGGAAGAGTCCCTACAAGGTGTCCTCTTACCTCCTTATCACCAGAACTAGTGTCCCCATTGGAGGATTTCCCCTTCCCTAACTGAGCCCTTATACCAGAACGTGGCATCGCCCCGCTGTGATCCATCGCCACACATCAGATCCAGCGCTGCCATCTTCCCTTACTACGTCTTCTGGAGCTGACTGGCTCATCCGGGTTCTTGTATCCGGCACCCAATTGATGTGCTGCCAGGTCTCCCCAGCTGATTTTTTTTTCTCTGCTCCTGCAGCCTCCAGGGATATGTAAAAAAAGAAAAAACGTTTTTAACCACTTCATCTCTGGAAGGTTTACCCCCCTTCATGACCAGGCCATTTTGTGTGATACGGCACTGAGTTGTTCTAACTGACAATTGCGCGGTCGTGCGACACTGCACCCAAATACAATTTATGTCCTTTTTTTTCCCCACAAATAGAGCTTCCCTTTGGTGGTATTTGATCACCTCTGCTGTTAGCTGATTGGCTGCATGTCACCGATCCACAAAAGTTTTTCAACAGTCATGTTCAACAGAAGTCAGTCATTAGATCAACTTCTTTTTTGAGCAGAAATAGCCAAAGACGGATCGAAATTCTTCTGGCCTCCGCCGAAACCAGCGAATTTTCGATCCATCTATGGGCAGCTTAACTCCCTCTGTCAGTGGGCACATGTACAGTGTTATTGAAGGAAATAGTTTGGGCCAGCTTGGTCCAAATGAACTATTTTAACTACTTGCCCACCGGGCACTTCCACCCCTTTTTCTGCCCAGGCCAATTTTCAGCTTTCAGCGATATCACACTTTGAATGACAATTGCGCGGTCATGCAACAATGTACTCAAATTACATTTTTATAATTTTTTTTTTCTTTAGACAAATAGAGATTTCATTTGCTGGTATTTAATCACTGCTGTTTTATTTTTTATTTTTTGCTCAAAAAATGAAAAAAGACAATTTCATTTTGGTTATAATAGTTTCTAAATAAATCGATTTTCTCCTATACTGATGTGCATTGATGAGGGAGCACTGATAGGCGGCACTGATGAGGGAGCACTGATAGGCGGCACTGATAGTCACTCATGAGGGAGCACTGATAGGCACTGATGAGGGAGCATTGATAGGCAGCACTGATGAGGGAGCACTGATAGGCACTAGGCATGTGCGCCATCAATAAATTTGTTTCATTTTGTTCCATTCCGTTTTGTATTAAAATTAATTTGCAATTCATGTCCAAAATTCAATTTGGATTCGTACAAAATATGAATTTTCTTTAGGTTCATAAACTTTTCGTAACAATAACGAAAGTTCGCTATGATGAATTTATCATTATGAGGGGCTCCCACCATCCCTGTGCTGTGCTCATTATGAGGGGCTCCCACCATCCCTGTGCTGTGCTCATTATGAGGGGCTCCCACCATCCCTGTGCTCATTATGAGGGGCTCCCACCATCCCTGTGCTCATTATGAGGGGCTCCCACCATCCCTGTGCTGTGCTCATTATGAGGGGCTCCCACCATCCCTGTGCTCATTATGAGGGGCTCCCACCATCCCTGTGCTGTGCTCATTATGAGGGGCTCCCATCATCCCTGTGCTGTGCTCATTATGAGGGGCTCCCACTAGAGGTCGACCGATATGGGTTTTTCTCTGGCCGATGCCGATGCCGATATTTAGAAATCATGGCGGCCGATAGCCAATATATGATGCCGATTTTTTTGGGCCGATATGTTAGGCCGATTTTATTTTATTTATTTATTTTTTTCCTTTTTTATTTATTTATTTATTTATTTTTTAATCCCCCTTGATCTAACACATCTTTCCCATTGGGGCGTTTTCAGGCGCTTTTGGGCTAAAAATAGCGCCTGTAAAGTGCCTGCAAAATGGCTCCCCTGCAGTCTGTGTGAAAGACAGAGTGCTTTCACACTGAGGCGATGCGCTGGCAGGATCTTAAAAAAAAGTCCTGCAAGCAGCACGTTTGGAGTGGTGTATACCGCTCCTCCACCACTCCTGCCCATTGATATGAATGGGCACCACTGCCGAAGCGCATGCAATGCGATTTGGCAGCAGTGCTTCATGGGCGCATTTAACCTCTTCCTTGGCCGCTAGCTGGGTTATATGTGCCCCACTAGCAGCCAAATAGCACCGCTAAAATGATGGTAAAGAGCCGCTAAAACTTGCGTTTTACCATCAACGCTCCAGTGTGAAAGCGGCCTTCATAATTGATACAGAAAATTTCTTACATTTAAACATTTATTAAACAAAACAAACCTCCAATCAGTTTACTTGTATGTATGATTTAGATAAAAAAAAAAAAAAAACCTATGTATTAAATAAAAACAGGTAGTCAAAACTTTTGGACGAAAAAAAAAAATGGGCTAACTTTACTGTTTTTATTTTATTTTTAAATAGTGTATTTTTTTCCCAAAAAAATGCATTTGAAAGACCTCTGTGCAAATGCCGTGTGACATAAAATATTGCAACAACCGCTATTTTATTCCCTAGGATCTCTGCTAAAAAAATATATATAATTTTTGGGGGGTCTAAGTGATTTTTTGGCAGAAAATACAGGATTTTTTCTTGTAAGCAACAAGTGTCAGAAAAGATTTAGTCTTTAACCACTTGCCGACCGCCGCACGACGATATACGTCGGCAGAATGGCACGGGCAGGCATATGGGCGTATATATAAGTCCCTGCCTGCCCGCGGGTGGGGGGCCCGATCGGGCCCCCCCCCGGTGCCTGCGGCGGTCGGCATTCCTTCGAGAGCGATCCGGGATGAGGGGGCGGCCATTCATTCATGGCCACCCCCTCGCGATCGCTCTCGACGAATGGAAATCCCCGGTGACATCACTTCCTCTCCTGTAATGTAAACACAGGAGAGGAAGTGATGTATTCTCTCCTCCGTGTCGGTATTTTTCGTTCCGACACGGAGGAGAGCGGATCGGTGAGTTGCACCAACACTCTACACACACAGTAGAACATGCCAGGCACACTCACACCCCCCCTTTACCCCCCGATCACCCCCCCAATTACCCCTGCCCCCCAGTCACAGTGACACCAATGTCATTTTTTTTTTTTTTGCATTGGTGTCATTTGTGACTGTAATAACTGTTAGGGCAGTTAGAGTTAGCCCCCTTTAGTTCTAATGTGCCCCCCTAACCCCCCCCAATAAAGGTTTAACCCCGTGATCACCCCCCGTCGCCAGTGTCACTAAGGCTGGGTTCACATTGCAGCGGTTTATGAGAACGAATGTGATTCGCACCGCACTGCAGTGCAAATCACATCCGATCTCTGTGCGATTCGAGTTCAGCCATTCGCCGCACCCGCCGCACCCGCCACACCCGCCGCAAATTCGCACGGGACCCTTTTTTTGGCCCGCAGCAGAATCGGATCGCATGGGTGTTCACACCATGCGATCCGAGTTTGCAGATCGCACTGCGATATGCGAACTGATCTGGGGGTGTCATTAACATTTCACTGACACTCCCAGCAGTTCGCATAGGGCAGTGTGAACTGCCGCCGGGAGGCATGCGATGCGGGAACCCGCCGCGGATTCGTGGCGTTTCCGCATCGCTCCAGTGTGAACCCAGCCTAATAAGCGATCATTTTTCTGATCGCCGTATTAGTGTCACAGGTGACGCTAGTTAGGCAGGTAGGTATTTAGGTTCGCCGCAGCTTTTTATAGCGCCAGGGACCCCCATATACTACCGCATAAAGCCCCCTGATTGCCCCCTAGTTAACCCTTTCACCTGTGATCACCATATAACTGTTACAGGTGACGCTGGTTGGTTAGTTATTTTTTTATAGTTTCAGGGCACCCGCCATTTATTACCTAATAAAGGTTTAACCCCCTGATCACCCGGCAGGTGTCATTTGTGACTAATAACTGTTAGGGCAGTTAGGGTTAGCCCCCTTTAGTTCTAAGGTACCCCCCTAACCCCCCCAATAAAGGTTTAACCCCGTGATCACCCCCCGTCGCCAGTGTCACTAAGGCTGGGTTCACATTGCAGCGGTTTGAGAACGGATGTGATTCGCACCGCACTGCAGTGCAAATCACATCCGATCTCTGTGCGATTCGAGTTCAGCCATTCGCCGCACCCGCCACACCCGCCGCACCCGCCGCAAATTCGCACGGGACCCTTTTTTTGGCCCGCAGCAGAATCGGATCGCATGGGTGTTCACACCATGCGATCCGAGTTTGCAGATCGCACTGCGATATGCGAACTGATCTGGGGGTGTCAGTAACATTTCACTGACACTCCCAGCAGTTCGCATAGGGCAGTGTGAACTGCCGCCGGGAGGCATGCGATGCGGGAACCCGCCGCGCATTCGTGGCGTTCCCGCATCGCTCCAGTGTGAACCCAGCCTAATAAGCGATCGTTTTTCTGATCGCTGTATTAGTGTCACAGGTGACGCTAGTTAGGCAGGTAGGTATTTAGGTTCGCTGCAGCTTTTTATAGCGCCAGGGACCCCCATATACTACCGCATAAAGCCCCCTGATTGCCCCCTAGTTAACCCTTTCACCAGTGATCACCATATAACTGTTACAGGTGACGCTGGTTGGTTAGTTATTTTTTTATAGTTTCAGGGCACCCGCCATTTATTACCTAGTCTCACTAGTGTACCCCTAAATTTAGGGGTGTCTACTTTCCAAAATGGGGTCATTTGGGGGGGGTTTGTGCCATCTTGGCATTTTATGGCCTTCAAAACTGTAACGCCCTTAGAAAGCCTGAAGGCGGTGCTTGGTTTTCGGGGCCCCGTACGCGGCTAGGCTCCCAAAAAGTCCCACATATGTGGTATCCCCGTACTCAGGAGAAGCAGCAGAATTTATTTTGGGGTGTCATTTCACATATGCCCATGGCATGCGTGAGCAATATATCATTTAGTGACAACTTTGTGAAAAAAAAAAAAAAAAGTTTGTAATTTTCCCGCAACTTGTGGCAAAATATAAAATATTCCATGGACTCAACATGCCTCTCAGCAAATAGCTTGGGGTGTCTACTTTCTAAAATGGGGTCATTTGTGGGGGTTTTGTGCCATCTTGGCATTTTATGGCCTTCAAAACTGTAATAGGTAGTGAGAAGTGAACTCAAAAATTTACGCCCTTAGAAAGCCTGAAGGCGGTGCTTGGTTTTCGGGGCCCCGTACGCGGCTAGGCTCCCAAAAAGTCCCACATATGTGGTATCCCCGTACTCAGGAGAAGCAGCAGAATTTATTTTGGGGTGTCATTTCACATATGCCCATGGCATGTGTGAGCAATATATCATTTAGTGACAACTTTGTGAAAAAAAAAAAAAAAAAAAAAAGTTTGTAATTTTCCCGCAACTTGTGGCAAAATATAAAATATTCCATGAACTCAACATGCCTCTCAGCAAATAGCTTGGGGTGTCTACTTTCTAAAATGGGGTCATTTGTGGGGGTTTTGTGCCATCTTGGCATTTTATGGCCTTCAAAACTGTAATAGGTAGTGAGAAGTGAACTCAAAAATTTACGCCCTTAGAAAGCCTGAAGGCGGTGCTTGGTTTTCGGGGCCCCGTACGCGGCTAGGCTCCCAAAAAGTCCCACATATGTGGTATCCCCGTACTCAGGAGAAGCAGCAGAATTTATTTTGGGGTGTCATTTCACATACGCCCATAGCATGTGTGAGCAATATATCATTTAGTGACAACTTTGTGTAAAAAAAAAAAAAAAAATTTTTTTTTTGTCATTATTCAATCGCTTGAGGCAAAAAAATAAAATATTCAATGGGCTCAACATGCCTCTTATCAATTTCCTTAGGGGGTCTACTTTCCAAAATGGGGTCATTTGGGGGGGTTTTGTACTGCCCTGCCATTTTAGCACCTCAAGAAATGAGATAGGCAGTCGTAAACTAAAAGCTGCGTAAATTCCAGAAAACGTACCTTAGTTTGTAGATGTGACAACTTTTGCGCAAACCAATAAATATACAATTATTGACTTTTTTTTTACCAAAGACATGTGGCTGAATACATTTTGGCCTAAATGTATGACTAAAATTGAGTTTATTGGATTTTTCTAATAACAAAAAGTAGAAAATATCATTTTTTTTCAAAATTTGCGGTCTTTTTACGTTTATATCGCAAATAATAAAAATCGCAGAGGCAATCAAATACCATCAAAAGAAAGCTCTATTTGTGGGAAGAAAAGGACGCAAATTTTGTTTGGGTACAACATTGCATGACCGCGCAATTACCAGTTAAAGCAGCGCAGTGCCAAAGTGTAAAAAGACCTCTGGTCATTTACCAGCAAAATGGTCCGGTCTGAAAGTGGTTAAATGGTTAAACTGAGAACTTCTACACACAGAGATGACTTCATTCATTCAAGTGTAAACATTGTATCATTTTGTTCTTTTCTTGGCAGCCTGCCCAGAGAGGAGGAAAGGGTTGCTATGACGACTCAGGCAACTCACACTGACTTCTATACAGAAGTCATTTCAAAGTCCAGCTGTAGTTCTAAATCGGCTTTTTATCAGAACAAATCGGCCGATGCCGATTATTTAAAAAACTGCAAATATCGGCCGATATATCGGTCGACCTCTAGCTCCCACCATCCCTGTGCTGTGCTCATTATGAGGGGCTCCCACCATCCCTGTGCTGTGCTGACTTCCTGGGTTTTTAACTTTTAGTTTTTTTAATTTTTCGTAACAATAACGAAAGTTCGTTATGATAAAAGTATCTGAAATTCGTAAACGAAATTTCGAATTTCGTACAAAATTCGTATGTATAAAAATTTGTATTTCGGATCCTCACGAATGTACGAATTTCCCGAAACTTCGTATGAATTTTCAGTTTCGTACGAAACTAATCGCATATGCCTAATAGGCACTGATAGGCTGCACTGATGAGGCAGCACTGATGGGCAGCTGGGTGGCACCTCCCCCCACCCAGCCCGCTCGCTATCTGCCGGCCGGTCTGGCGCTTACCCCATCTAGGTGGCAGTCATCGGGGCAGTGGCTCCCGTGTCCTTTGCTCCATAATGACAGCTTCTGCCGTGCGTTTCCTCCCCTTCTCCTAGGCTTCCAATTGGATCGTCTGTCCTTTCAGCCAATCAGCTGACGGGTCTCAAGACCCGCTTCTTGATTGGCCCGGGAGGAGGATCAATGTTACAATAGCAAAAATTAATTCGCTAGGTGTGTTCGGTTAGCAGTGCTCTGTGCCCCAAGCCCATCCTATTTTGAAGCCTGTTAGAGCCTCCGGCTCTAATCAGGTGCATCAAACCCCCTCCCCCTCCCCATTGAAATCCACGCATCCTGCATCCTGTCCCTTCTCTCCAATCAGCTCTCAGAGCTCTTCTCACTGAGCTCTGCAGAGTGTAACTTCAGCTCTCCGCTCCTTGTTTTCTGAAAGTTCAGACAAGTTTTATAAATGTTGTACTTTGAATGGATGTAGAGAAGGGAAGACTGCAGATAAACAGGTACAACTTATGTAGGAGGATTTGTTTCATTTCTGTGTATCACCTGAGGCCAGTAACTTCACTAGGTATATGGAAGGTTGTACATACAGGGGTAGGCAACCTGGGGCCATCCAGCTGTTGCAGAACTACAAGTCCCATCATGCCTCTGGGAGTAATAGTAACTGCCAGCCTTGCAATGCCTCATGGGAAATGTAGTTCCACAACAGCTGGAGGGGCCCCAGGCTGCCTACCCCTGGTGTACAACCACTTTAGGAAGATTTTTAGCACAAGAAGAGAATTATTACCAACATGCTAGCAAAGCCAAACCAAGACAAATATTTATGGTCATCTAACACATTGTCAGAGCTCTTCATCATTCCTGTAAGCTTCAGCAAAGCTGAGTGTGTAGAGGCACGACCCCCCTGCACTCACCGTGTGTCCTCAGTCTTTCAGGATATCATTCATTCTGGAAGACTGAGGACATCTCGTGGCAGAAAAGAGGTATGACAGGGGACTTCCTGACATTAAAAAGGTGTGCAGCAAGCAAAGTCAGAACCCCCATCTGCATGCTTGCTTCAGGTCAATAACTAAAGACAGCCATATACGGTCAGGATTTCAGGCCATTCTCGCCAAATCTTATGAAATTTTTCGCCCGTAGTTGCCCCTGTCAGAGCCGGGTGGAAAACCGTCAGCTGAACAGTGACTGCATCCAATCAGAAGCAGACACTGTTAAAGTTTTCTGACAGCGGCAGGTGCTGGCTGTCAGGTAGACATGGGCGCCGTCAATAAATTCGTTTCGTTCTGTTCCGTTTCGATTCGTATTAAAATTAATTCGTACTTCGTATTTCGTGTCCGAAATTCCGTTCCGTTTCGTACGAAATACGAATTGTCGTTAGGTTCGTTAACGTGTACAAACGTTTTTTACGATGAATTTAAAGGCAAAAATATACCTCAATATGACAGTCGATGCTGATGGAAGTTTGGTTTTTATCCGAAATACGAAATTCCGTTGAAGAATTTCCTATCCGAAATACGAAGTTTCATTAGATGAGAAAGAGAGAAGCGGATTGTCTGCCATGCACCGCTGGTCCAGTTTGCGCCTGCTCCTCCTGGGGCTGCTTATTATGAGGGGCTCCCACCATCCCTGTGCTATGCTGACTTCCTCCTGGGGCTGCTTATTATGAGGGGCTCCCACCATCCCTGTGCTATGCTGACTTCCTCCGGGTGCTGTACCTCTGCTGTGCATATTATGAGGGGCTCCCACCATCCCTGTGCTATGCTGACTTCCTCTGGGTGCTGTACCTCTGCTGTGCATATTATGAGGGGCTCCCACCATCCCTGTGCTGACATAAGCATAATGACGACAACTGATCCGAAATCCGTAAACAAAAGTTCGTATTGCGTACAGAATTCGGACGCACGGCAATTCGTATTTCGGATCCTCCCGAACGTGCGAATTTTGGGAAATTCGTATGAATTTGAGATTCGTACGAAACAAATCGCACATGTCTACTGTCAGGTGGCCCCACAGCACCGCCTGTCAAACTCACCTGTTGAAGTCAATGGGACAGGGCCTTCAACCGCAAGCCAGAGTCGTAGCTTTTCGTTGCAACACAGAATTTATAGAAAAAACAAACAAACAGGCATTTAGGCATTAGTCTCCCAACGCCTGCTCTACTGCCCTCTGAAAAGAGATTCACCCCAGATTGCTTTTCAGAGGTGTAGTAGAAACTGCCTCCTGCCTTAAGAGTCTAAATATCTATTTTTATTACAGATTTCATTTAAAACCTCAGTATTTGTGTATGGTTCTGCTCTGCTGCACTTTCAGTTGATTTACAGCTGTCTCTGTTTCGGGAGTGATAGAAAGTGCAAATAGTTTCTGCGGCTAACGAAGCCAATGAAGTGTTTAGTTTCTTATGTGAGAACATGGAGGAGCCTTTCCTTTCCTTTATAGTGACTCTTACCTGCCAGGGAAATGGCCAACGCCAGCACTGCCCGTGGTTATATAAATCAAGAAGAACAGGTTCCCCGTCCTGAGAAATAAGATGTATGTAACTATTTACCAAGAGTGGTAGATCTCCACTAATAAATTATCTCACCTTCCCTGCTTTTGTGACAGTGATATAAAACCAGGGTGGTTTTTTTTCAGCGGGGAATGCAGTTCCAGGACTGTGTATTAGCAAGGGGTGTGGGGTGTGCTGGAGGGTCTATGGATGCTGGCTGCTGGGGGATTTATTGTCACTGGTGGAGATTTGTGTTTGTGTGAGGGTCTCTTGTTGCTGGTGGGGGATCTATTGTTGCTGAGGGGTCTTAGGTTGCTGGTAGGGATCTACTGTTGAAGGAGAGGTCTATTGTTGCTGGCTGATGGAGGGTCTATTGATGCTGGATGTTGTGAGATCTGTTGTTGCTGCTCGGGGAGGGGGGGGTCTAATGTTGCTGGGGTTGATTGTTTATTGCTGGGTGTGGTATTTTGTTGTGGGCAGTCCATTGTTGCTGTGTGGGGGGTATAATTTTATGTGGGGCTCTTTTGTTGCTGGGGTGGATCTTTTGTTGCTGGGGGTGGTATTTTGTTGTGGGAGGTCCATTGTTGCTGTGTTGGGGGTCTATTGTTGTGTGGGGGATCTTTTGTTGCTGGGGGTGGAATTTTATTGGGTGCGGTCCATTGTTGCTGTGTGAGGGGTCTATTGTTGCTGTGGTTGATCTTTTGTTGCTGGGTGTGGTATTTTGTTGTGGGTGATCCATTGTTGTTGTGTGGGGGGATCTTTTGTTGCCGGGGAGGATCTTATGTTGCTGGAGGTGGAATTTTGTTGTGCGGTCCATTGTTGCTGTGTGAGAGGTCTATTGTTGCTGTGGTTGATCTTTTGTTGCTGGGTGTGGTATTTTGTTATGGGTGGTCCATTGTTGATGTGTGGGGGATCTTTTGTTGCTGGGGAGGATATTTTGTTTCTGGGGTGGAATTTTGTTGTGTGTGGTCCATTGTTGCTGTGTGGGGGGGGGGGTCTATTTTTGTGTGGGGATCTATTATTGCTGGGGTGGGGTCTATTGTTGTGTGGGGTGTATTCTTGCTGGTGTGGGATTTATTGTTACTGCAGGGGATCTATTAATGGTGAAAGTGATCCCCTGGAGGGAGAAGAGAAGAAGCCAGCTTTCAGCAGCTGCAGAGAGAGCTGTACAGGGGATCGGCTCCAGTATTTGCCCCTCCCCCCCCCCCCGTCAGAAACCATGAATCAGACCAAGACAGAAGTACAGTTAAATCACACTTGTTTAATAAAAAAAGTAAATAGAACAAACGTAGTCAAAACATAGCCAAAGTTTGGTAACTGGAACGGATAGTCAGACAAGCCAGAAAGTCAGGAATCAGCGTAGTGGAACAGCAAGCAGGATCTGGAGCCAGAAGGAATGACAGCCATGCAAGTCTTTAACAGGAACGTAGGAGATAGTCTCTGTGATGTTGACCAAGGCGAAGGCAGAGATCATCTGGGCGGGACAGCCTAAGTAGGCAGGACTGACGAGTGAGTCACTGTGGAGAGATAGAGCTGGCAATTAGCCGACAGCTGAGCGGCCAGCTTAGAGAAGTAAGGGCTGAGCCCAGCCCCAACAGTACCCCTTCCTGAATGACCCCTCCCCCTCGGAGGACCACCAGGCTTGAGGGGAAAAGGTCTATGGAAATCACAGAGGAGGACAGGAGCATGTATGTCCAAGGATGAGACCCAAGAGCGTTCCTCCGGACCGTACCCTTTGCAATGTGCCAGGTACTGTATGCGCCCACGGAGTCAACAATGGACTGTACTTCATACTCCTCATGGTTCTCCACCTGTACATGGCGAGGACGTGGCACCGATGTGGTTAAGCGGTTGCAGACCAAAGGTTTTAATAAGGAGACATGAAATACATTTGAGATACGCATATTAGAAGGAAGGTCTAATGCGTAAGCCACTGGGTTAAACCTGCGAAGAATACGGAAAAGCCCAATCACCCACCCTGCCCACATCTGATTCACACTGCTGCCCGGGCCCCATACAGGAGGACCAGTGGTACTCCCTTAGCTGCTGCCCTGCCCTCTGATACAAAAATGCAATCAAATAAATCAAAACAATAGTGCAGTTGCACTCATTTTCCCCAGAGCTTAGTAAATGCGGTAAAGCTCTGATGATTTCTATTATCCAATCATGTACAATCACCTGACTGGGTATTCTTTACAAAATGAAGCTTTACCACATTACATTTACCAGGGAAAATGAGTCTAACTCCTTGCAAAGTGCAGAGTCTATCTTCCTTTAGTAAATCAACCCCCACAGTGGGAAATTCTAATTTAAGCTCCTTTCGGATCCGTTTTCAGACATCCGCCTGCTCAGCAGGGATCGATCCGTTGATCCCCGTTGAGCCGGCGGATGACAAGTCCATCTCTGCACACTGTGCAGAAACTGACCTGTCAGACGTTCGCTGTGCTCTATGGGAGGATCGGATGAAAACAGACCACCTGTCCGTTTTCATCTGATCCACCAGGCGGATGGAAAATATGGTTTCCATCCATCTGGATTTAGCGGAGCGGATCGGGGCAGATCGGATGTCAGCGGACATGTCACCACTGACATCCGTTACTCCATAGAGGTGTTTGGAGCGACTGCTCAGGTCCGCCTGAAAAAACTGACAGGCGGATCTGAACGGTCTACATGTGTGAAAGGGCCCTAACTCAGAAAAATGTTAGGTATCAACTCACTTTGCACCACAGCACTATGAAACAGGACTGGGCAACGTCCTCAATGGCGAAACGTGTTGGGTCGGAGCCTAGCAGCGACTTAGAGGGGCAAAGCCTTGGAAAGGCCCAACGGGATCTTGTTTGGCAGACAACTATAAGAGTGAAGGGAGATGCTGGCTAGACTGTTTTAAGTAGGGCTGCACCAAAACCGGTGTCAGTGCCCATACTAAGCATTTGCACCTGTACTCATGCAAATGCTCCGAAACCTAAACCAATACTTTCAGGCTCGGTTCTTTCAGCTGTCAGTGGGATTCCCCCAGTGACAGATGAAATGTAAAACAAAAGCTGGAAATCATCGGTTGTTAAGGAGCAGGACCATCACATCCTTAACAACCGATGACTCATTCAGCTGTCAGTGGGGTTGCCCTGTTGACAGCTGAAGTGTAAACAAAGTCTCGGTGTTCTGTCAAAATAGCCAATTCATCAAGATCTCCAATCACGTCACTTCCGGTTACTGTAAACCATCAGTAATTGGAGACTTTGACGACTTGCTGTTTTGACACAACACCGGCAACCATATACTTTCCGGTACACAATTTTATGAGTGGACATTGTAAGCCCGCTCCGATACTAACCAACAAAATGGACTCCGCCGAGGCGGCGACAATTTTTTCCTCCTGAGACGCTGTTCTGTCGAAACAGTAAACACTTTGTTTACTGAAGTGTACACACTTGCCGGTGTCGTATGAAAACAGCAAGTCATCGAAATCTCCAATTACAGATGGTTTAAAGTAACCGGAAGTGATGTTATTGCCATTCTTAATGCATTGGCTATTTTGACAGAACACCGGCAACTGGAACTGGAAAATTAAAGAAGTCGTTTATAAAAAAACATTGCTCAGCCACTGAAACAGAAAGATAAAAAGAAACATTGTTACTTTTTGTATCTTTCTGTTTACTCATCTACAGATCAAAGGGATGAACTTGATTTGCAGATGAAGTCAGTTTAACCGTTTGCCGACCAGCCACTGTCATTATCAAAACGGCTCGTTCCCGCGAAATACCGTACCAGTACATCGGTTTCTTTAAGAGCTATGGCGCACACGCCCACTGCATGGTGGGGAAGTTGATGCGGGTGGCCGACGGCTGCGGCATCTGCTGGCCACCCACGATCTTTTCACAGAGAGCCAGAATGGGGATCTGTCAATGTAAGCAAACAGATCCCCGTTCTGACAGGGGAGTAGAGAGAGATCATCTGTTCTTAGTGATTAGGATCAGTGATCTATCTGTACTCCCAGTCAGCCCCCTCCCCCCACAGTTAGAAACACCTCCCAGGGAACACATTTAAGCCCTTGATCGCCTCCTAGTGTTAACCCCTTCCCTGCCATTGTCACTTATATAGTAATTAGTGCATTTTTATAGCGCTGATCACTGTATAAATTATCAATGATCCCAAAAAAGTGTCCGACTAGTCTGCCACAATGTCGCAGTCCCGCTAAAAATCGCTGATCACCGCTATTACTAGTAAAAAAAAAAAATTATAATAAAAATGCCATAAATCTATCCCATAGATTGTAGACGCTATAACTTTTGTGAAAACTAATCAATATACGCTTATTGCAATTTTATTTTACCAAAAATATGTAGAAGAATACATGTCGGCCTAAACTGATGAAGAAATTCGTTTTTTTTTTTTTAATTGGGGGGGGATATTTATTATAGCAAAAAGTAAAGAATTTTTTTTTATTGTTTATAGCGCAAAAAAAAACACGCAGGAGTGATGCACCGTTACTGCACGTCGATGTCACGCACTTCACACTGTACGTGCGGCGTCTTTGTGACGCCGCTACGTGCAGGCTGTGTTTACTATGCACGTGTACAATGGAGGAGGTGACTGTGCGCCGATGCTGGAGTTCCGGCAAGACGCCGCATGGGGCTCCGCCCTCCAGTGCACGGCGTGCCATTGGTGGACCTCCCTCACCTGGTCTATTTAGGGGCGATCCCGGGCGGTCCCGGCATGCGAGGCCCTCTCTACACATACCAGTTTAATTTGACTACTCCTGATCCCCTTGGCTCCCCCTCATGGGGTTTCTCGTCCCCCACAAGGTAAATTTGTCCCCCTGCACTTCTTATTATTATTATTATTTTTGGCCCCCATTCTTCCACCACTTACCCTTGTCCATCTTCCATCACCCCTATCACACCTCACCATGTGCACACACTTTTATTCCCTCTCATCTCTCCTCATACCCTCACTATTCCTCCCCCTCCCTTCTTCCCTTCTTCTTTCTTCTTTTTTCTTCCTCCTCCTCTTTTCCTCTCCCCTTCCTCCCCATCCCTCCCCTTTCCATTTACCCCCTTCCCCTATGGTTTTAATCACACTGGGTTCTCCCCTTATAGAGCGTCCTCGCTTGCCGCGCCTGCCCTGGGTGTTGCCCCTTTTCCAGCCTGTCGGGTTCCACCACAGCTCCCGGTGGGAGTTACTATCGGACTTTCTATGGGGCCCTGCCACCATATCAGCAACTCATTCAACCTCAGCAAGTATGCCTTGGTTATTGGGGTTTTACATTTTACCCCCAACCTTGTCTTCTGCACCTGTGTTAATTTTTTTCTCATTTTACATTAGTAATGTTTTGCAGACCTTACACGCGCTTGCTCCTGACGAGTGGCGTGAAAGCCACGAAACGCGTAGAGCTACCGGTTGCCGTGTACTTATCCACTTACCAAGATTTTTCAAATGATTATTAATTTATCCTCTCGGGTTCAGTGAGGCCATAGGTCCTGCAGGCAATACCATTTGAATACTATTTTTATCTATTTCCCTTGAGATGAATTGTGGAATTTTATGTATCTATATTTATGTATTACTACTATTAACTGTATTGCTATCATTTTTATTGCTCATTATTGTTATCACCATCAATTTGTATGGATTGTATGTAAATGACCCAATTATTATGCATGTAACTGTTTATCGATACTATGTATGTATAAAATTTTAACTGAGTTTTTCAATAAAATTCCGTACATTCATCCTAGTACCCTTTTGCTGTCCGGTGCTTCATATAAAGTCCCACCTTCCTTATCTTTTTTTAGATACACCCTTTTGTTCAAATGTATATGGGATGGATATTTATGACTTTACCAAATCATGATATCATTGTAAGTCCCCAGGGATGGAAATACATGACCTTACCCGGCATTGGCTTCCTAAAAGTCCCTAACCCTTTCCTGGAAAAAATCCCTATTTTTTCCATTTTTTTCTGAATAGTCTGCCACAATGTCGCAGTCCCGCTAAAAATCGCTGATCACCGCTATTACTAGTAAAAAAAAAAAATTATAATAAAAATGCCATAAATCTATCCCATAGATTGTAGACGCTATAACTTTTGTGAAAACTAATCAATATACGCTTATTGCAATTTTATTTTACCAAAAATATGTAGAAGAATACATGTCGGCCTAAACTGATGAAGAAATTCGTTTTTTTTTTTTAATTGGGGGGGGATATTTATTATAGCAAAAAGTAAAGAATTTTTTTTTATTGTTTATAGCGCAAAAAAAAACACGCAGGAGTGATCAAATATCACCAAAAAGAAAGCTATATTTGTGCGAAAAAAAGAATGTGAATTTTGTTTGCGACCGTGCAATTGCCAGTTAAAGCGAAGCAGTGCCGTATTGCAAAAAATGGCCTGGCTATTTTTTTTTTTTAATACAAATATGGTAAAAATGGTACTTTGGTGAATTCTATAAACATGATACATGCTAATTTTTTTTTTTACATGAACAAGGGTTTTACATTATGTGATGTTTCTTCTTCTGATTTTTATCAGTACCTGAATAGAGGGGATGTGCAATCAAGGCCTCATGCACATGGGCATCAAAATACATGCATCCAGATGCATACCTCCCAACATTTTGAGGGACACCTACTAGCAAATGTATGTAGGCATAGGACACGCCCCCAACACACCCCCTTAAAGAAGAATTAACTAAAAAAAAAGTTAATTAAAGCGAAGGTCCGCCGACCATTCATTATTTTTTTACTTTCAGCCATTAAGACACTTGCATAATGACAATATAACACTCACCTTTTAGGTGTAATATTTCCCCCGATGTCGGGTTTCGAATTGAAAATGAAGTTATAACAATTGATGATGGCCGGTTCCATCTTGCTTGTGGGCATGTGAAGCTCACAAGCATTCATTTCCTGGATGCGGTGAATGCTGAGCTCCCAGCATTCACCGCTCGTTCCTGCGCATGCTCAGTATTAACGTTCCAGGTTGCCATCACAACGGGCGGCGCCGTCGGAAGTTCCCGCTCCATTGTGATGGCAACAAAACCAATACAAAACAAACTCTTTTACAATCTCTCGCGGCGGCGTTCTGCACTGACTCCTGGGCAGCCTGACACTTAGCTCCCAGGAGACAGTGCGCTGCAGGGGAAAAAGATTGTACACGCCCACTCCCGCGGGAGTGACAAACAGGAAGTGCCACTATAAATACCAATACAAAGGTAAATACAGCACCAAAAATAATTTTTTTGTTCATTTGAACATCTGTTCATAGAGCTGATGGGGTTAAGATTAGGTTAATCATTTTTGTGGACCTCCGCTTTAAATCCACAAGGGACTTTTTTTATTTTTTACCACTACTATTCCTTTATATTGGCTTTTAAAATTTACAAATGCAGCAATTTAGAATTTGGATGAAAGGTTTAGCACTGGGAAATACTTTTTGAAAGATAAAAAGTGCATTTTATATATAACTATATAGATCAGACCAAAATGAGGGACAAATGAGGGGCAAAGAGGAACAGAGGGACATTGCTCCAAATCAGGGACAGTTGGGAGCTATGCAGATGTGTTTGGATAGGGTGATCAGACATCCCCGGTTTCCGGGGACAGTCCCCAGATTGAGGACACTGTCCCTGGACCAAATTTTAAAAGAAAACATATATGATACCTGCAATCATTTGCAGGTATCATATATGTTTTATTTTAAAATTGTTTCAATAAACATTTAATTGTCATTTTAATTTGGTATTATGCGATTTTTGTATTCTGGTATCCTTAAAATCCCATATCTCCAAACTTCTTTCAGGATTTTTCAAAAAATTGGGATACCATATTTTTGAGGAACTAAACCCCATCCAACACTTTCAAACACAAGTCTGTCCCTGGTTTTGTCCCCGGATTGGATCTGAACAGGGACTGGGGCAATTTCAAAGACAGTCAGTGCAGAACAAAAAATAAAAAATCTGAATTACACACCTCCGCACCGCCACTCCTACTAGCTTAGGGGGTGTATTTTTTTCCATTATCTGTGCCCCTTTCTGATGATCATGTGCTGGTCGGAGCAGAGGGAATATTTCTTCAGTTTCGGGCGCATGCCCATCCAGCTCCGCTCGCATGTTCTTCTGCCTTGGCTCAAGTCCCGGTCAACCTCCTGCCTGCTTACCTCCTTGCCTTCCGCGGCGGAGTGATCTTCCTCCGCTCCCCACCCAGTAGTAGCCGGGGCCTGGAGATTAAGACTTGACACTCTGTGAGGCGGGCGGCGGCGATGGGCAGAGAGTGGCTGATTGGCGCCATTACCAGTAAAAAAAAAATGTCCCCGGATTTCATTTTAAAAATCTGGTCACCTTATGTTTGGAGCTCGTTTCTAAACAAATCTGGAAGCATGTAATGCACACCTAAACGTTCAGCAGCGAGTACATGCATTCAGTCTAGCTGGGTTTACATAAACAGGAAACGTGTGCCCAAGGATCATATAGCCTGGTTTTATGTAGCTATGTAAACGCAAGTACATTTGGGCCTCATTCACATGGAGCGCATCAATGCGTACCTGTGCGAGGGCCGTGTCTACCTGCACAGACTCAACTGCTGCTCCCAATTTGACTGCCACGTGGGTACATGGTCCACGACACAGACTGTGTGTAATCAAGGTTAAATCGGGAGCAACGGTTGTGCCCGTGCAGCCGCTGCCTCCCAATAGACATTGATGGTGCTACCTGCACGGGAATGCATGGAAGATGAGTGCATCCCCGTGCGGGTAAACACGGCCCTACATGGGGTACTCATTGATAAGCCCCATCTGAACAAATCCTTAAACGCAAGAAAAATCCATCTGGGAAATATAGTTTGTTTTTACTTACCATACCCGCTTTTCCTAAAATGCAGGACACCCTTGGGCATAAGACCTAAAGTAATGCATGTCCAGCTGGAGGAGTTTTACCAGTTCTACCACGGTCAGTTTAACAAAGGGCTTTCACCTTTTCATAACAGAATGGTCAAGTATCTGGAGAATGCTTTTTTTAAGCTTGAAGTGGAAAGTAGAGAAGACCTTTGGAAGCGGATTCAAAGGTGTATGTTTTGTAGAGATACATAGAATAAGAACAAAGTTTTGGTTCTGGCAATATTTGCATAGCTCTCAACTGTCCCTGATTTTGAGGGACTGTCCCTGATTTGGAGCAATGTCCCTCTGTCCCTCATCCCTCCTCCTTTGTCCCTCATTTTGGTCTGATCTATAAAGCTGTATATAAAAGGAACTATTTATCTTTCAAAAAGTGTTTCCCA
Source organism: Lithobates pipiens (assembly GCF_037356315.1). Classification (NCBI taxonomy): domain Eukaryota; kingdom Metazoa; phylum Chordata; class Amphibia; order Anura; family Ranidae; genus Lithobates; species Lithobates pipiens. Next base: position 20,046,790 of record NW_027507789.1, read on the forward strand.
GTGATAAACCTTTCATCCAATTTCTCAATTTCTGCATTGATAAATGTCAAAAGCCAGTATAAAGGAATAGTAGTGGTAAAAAAACGAACTAACTTTTTTTAAATTCTCCTTTAAGAGGGCATGGCATGGGGGGCGTGTCCCATGCCTACATACTTTTGCTAATAGTTGTCCCTCGTTCCCATCTCAAAAGGTTGAGTTAAAATTGTGCACGCCCATGGATTGGCGACAAACTACGGTACTTAACAATCTCCATAGGCGATGCTTTCACATTTTTTACAGGTTATCTGTTTAGAGTTACAGAGGAGGTCTAGTGCTAGAATGGTTGCTCTCGCCCTAATGTTCACAGCGATACCTCACATGTGTGGTGCGATATGCATATGCATTTATGACTTACATATGCATTCACTTCTGCACACAATTACAGAGGCGTGGGGCGATTAAAAAAAAAAAAAAAATCTTATTTATTTTTCATATTTACACTGTCCCTTTATTATTATTTTTCTTGTATCATTTTTATTCCTATAACAAGGAAATTAAACGCCCCTTGTAATAGAAATAAGGATAACAGGTCTTTATGGTTCAACAAGACCAAGACCCTAAATCTCTCCTTTACCTTTAAAAGCAAAAAATCATTAAAAAAACTATTTTGGCCTCTTGCTTTAGAGGGAAAAAAAATTGTTTATTTCCACCCTGGCCCGGAAGTGACATCATGATGTCACTCCGGTCCTCCAAGGCTATAGAGGCGCTCAAAGCCTACCTGAGTATTGTTGCTGACCATGTCCATCCCTTTATGACTATAGTGTCCCCATCTTCTGATGGCTCCTTCCAGCAGGATAATGCACCATGTCACAAAGCTCCAATCATCTCACCACTGGTTTCTTGTACATGACAATGAGGTCCCTGTACTCCAATGGCCTCCTCACTCACCACATCTCACCCAATAGAGCACCTATGGGATGTGGCGGATCATCATGGATCGTGGATGTGGAGCCGTAAAATCTGCAGCAACTGCGTGGTGTCATCATGTCACTATGGAGAAAAACCTCTGAGGAATGTTCCCAACACCTTGTTGGGTCTATGCCACCAAGAATGAAGGCAGTTCTGAAGGCAAAAGGGGGTCCAACCCGGTTCTAGCAAGGTGTACCTAATAAAATGACCGGTGTGTGTGTATAAGTGTGCGTAGAAAAGCAGCAGTTGTCCTAGCGTCCAGCAGCCACCGCTGCTTCTGGACATGCATTACAAAATTGCCATAGACAGCAATGCACAAGTTAATGCCGGTGTTCTGTCAAAAACTGTCCCCCCATCGGATAGTGTCTGCCACGTGCTGCGCAGGTGCAGCGTTTGCGTAGTACAGAGAACAAGGAGACTCCAAAAGTCTCCAAAGATGAATGGCGCCAGCGCATTGAGGGTTGAAACCCCACCATCCAAGTTGACATACGGTAGCAGTTAGTAAGACGGCCCCTTACAGGCTCGCTTTGTTCACTATGCTTCAGGCATAGCCTCGCTTCGCTTGGCAATTTTTTAATCTAACTCTATGTCCACTTGGATGGTGGGTCTTGAACCTGGACTCAGTGCGCAGGCGCCGTTCCTCTTCTGAGACTTTCAGCATCTCCTTGTCTTCCGTACTGCGCAAGCGCAGTACAGGGCGGATGCTATCTGATGGGGGACAGTATTCGACACATCACCAGCACTCACATTACTACACACGAGTGTACAGGCGTATTTTTCAAAATATAAAACTTTACAAAATAAACCTGTGTGTGTGGAAACACAAGTGCCCCGATTACATGTGTATAGCTGTGTACGGCGTTTTTTGTAATGTATGCCTATGAGCAAAAACACGCTGCAGCGCTCTGCACTTTGAATGATCGTAAATGTTTCCATTGCAAAGGTGACAAAACATGGTAGTGTTTCCTGATAATTGCAAACATAGAGGAGCTTGTTTTCACAGCTATACGGCTAATGATAGTGTTCTGTGTCCCATAGGAAAATGTCAGGCTGGGGTACGTAGTACTTAGTAGAGATGTGTTGACAATAGGACGCGCACAAGGCTATTCATAGGGACTATTTTTTACTGTTATTTCCAGCTGAATGATATGCAAAATTAAGGAGTAGAATTTCTTTGCGTTTGCGGCTTTGGATAGGTGACCATTAGGAGTTTCCGCAGACAACAGGTTCTTGCTGAGATTATCACCCATGGCGCTCATTAAATACATTTTCCAGCTCCAGAGACGCCCATTCAGGCAAACAGAGACCAAGGCAATCAGCCAATATTAAGGTATTATCTTATAGGTCAATATAAATAACAGCTATTGTCCTTAAGGCACCATGGGGGTGTTAATTTTTCGAAAGTACTCCATAATTAATGATTTAAAGTATGGACCCAGATATATAGTATAATAGGAAATAAGTAAGATCTGAAAATCTTAGAATTATTCTGACCTTTAGCGGGTGTTTTATCGCGTTATGTGATAGTTTACGTCTTAGCCCCCGTACACACGGTCGGAGATTCCGACAACCAAATCCATCGGATTTTGTCCGACGGATCTTGTCCGAAACTGTTGCATACACACGGTTGAACAAAGTTGTTGGAAAATCCGATCTTGCAGAACGTGATGACGTAATTTCGTTACGATGGGACTACGTTCAGGCTAGTAGCCAATAGCTTTGATGTAGGAATTTGATCTGAGCATGCGTGGTACTTTGTCCAATCGGAATTCTCTACACATGATCGGAGTATGTCCGATCGGAGCATGTCCGATCGGAGCAGTTTGTCGGAAAATATTTCCAGCAAGTTGGAAAAGTTGGTCTGTCGGATATTCCGACGGAAACAGTCCAATGCAGACCACACACAGTTGGAATATCCGACAAAACGCTCCGATAGGACTCATTCCGACGGAATCTCCGACCGTGTGTACAAGGGCTTATGGGTTTTTGGAAATGTGTAAAGAGAGTTCACAGGAACACTATAACACACATGTAACATTTACCTGTAATTAACACCTTCAAGTCTGGACTATAACAGATTGACGGGCAGGCAGGCGGGCGGGCCTTTCGTCCTTGGACGCCATATGACATCCACTCAGAAGGTGCCACCCTCGCAACCATGGGGCCCGCTGTCTGCTGAAAATGGGTCACAGGAGAAGGGCTGCTGTTAAAATTACGTGGCCCCATACAGCCTACCTGACGGTCCCCCTAACGCTGAAAATATCAAATATTTTCACTAAAATGCCATGGCTGTGATGCTATGCTTCTCAGCCATGGCGGAAATTATACTTTCATTAATAAATTACCAATTCATTGAATAGCGCTGCTCTGCAAGTGCCCCGCTTCCACGTGCAAAGCATGCAGAATTTACACATTTGAGACAGAGATTCATCAGTCCCTTTCTCTGCAGCCTCGGCTGCACTGGATCCACAAGTGTCAGTGTTTTGTCCCATACACAATAATACTTTTTCTGCTGAGTTTTTCCTTCCAGATTTACCAAAACCATGTAGTAGAAGGGCCTATCTGATTGCATACTAATTGAAACTCCTAAGGTTTGACCTCATATTATATGGTTTTGGTAAATCTGAAGGAAAAACTCAGCAGAAAAACTCATAGTGTGTATGGGGCTTAACGTGGTTGTAAACCCTTACAAACCACTTTGACCTACAGGTAAGCCTAGATTAAGGCTTACCTGTAGGTCCAAGAAATATCTCCTAAACCTACATGGTTTAGGAGATATTTACTAAGAGACAGCCACAGCCGTACTATTTTTGGGACGACTTCAGGCGACTTGCATTGACTTCTATACAGAAGTCGTTTTGCAAGTCGCTGCTGAAGTCCTGTGCAGGTCGCGTCTGTGAGTCGCGCTGCAAGTCGTGTCGCCCCTGTGTGAACCGGCACTTAGTGGTTAGCACTTCCACCTAGCAGGGGCGTTGGTTTGAAACCCAACCACAACACTACGTGCATGGAATTTGCATGTTCTCCCTGTGCTTGCATGGGTTTTCTCTGGGAACTCTGGTTTCCTCCCACACTCCAAAGACATGCTGGTAGGTTAATTGGCTCCTGTCTAAATTGGCTCTATGGTGTGTATGGGGCCTTAAAGGGTTACTAAACTCCCCTTTTTTTTTTTTTTTTTAATAACAAACATGTCATACTTCAATCCACTGCACAGTTGGTTTTGCAAAGAGTGGCCCTGATCCTCCTCTTCTGGAGTCCTCAGTGACACCAGTAGCTCCTCCTCTTCTCAAGTGCCCCGTCAGAGAAGCGCTTTTCTTCAGGGCACCTGTGCAGGCACGCTCCCGAGTCGTGCTTCTGCGTCTATTGACACAGAAAGCACGACTTGGCCTGCCCCCCGGCTTTTCATCAGAAGCTAGTCTAATGATCGGCTTCTGTTGAACAGAAAGGGCTACACATGGATCAAAATTTGGCTGGTTCCTGCTGAATTCCTGAGGGATTTCGATAAGTACATACCCAGCTTTAGGGAAGCTCACCTAGCCTCTACCTAACAGCTGAACTTTTACTTTGCTCATCAGCTCACCCTCTACCCCCTCCACCCACAGTATTACCTTTTGCTCAATTTTAGTTGGTAAGTTCTTATGTGCATGGCCCCCCATACGCTCTTGTATTGAATTGTATTGTGACTGTACTGTCTCCCTTTATATAGAGATGCAGTGTGCAAACTGCTGATGAAATCCTGTGGAAAAAAGAATACCTCTTTGTCTCTCCCTGCGTATTTAAAAAACGTTCTCTCTTTCTTTGTAAAATGTACAAATCTTCCAACCAGACTGCTGGTTGGAAGCTAAACACTGGGGACCTTGAGTGGAGAGTGGAAAACAAGTTTTGCTTTTTGACTGCTGGTGATTGCTGGGTTGCATTTTTAGGTTCTTTTTGGGGCTTTTCCTTGTAGCTTTTTAACACCTTTTTTCTGTCACTTTTTAACCATCTGACATCCGTGCTGTGGCCATCATGTGAATTCCCGGGAGGCCGTCATATGATGGCCTCCCCTGTGCAGGCTCCCTGCGCACGCCCTGCAGGGCGCGCACGGAGAGCGCTGTGATCACAGAGTCACTGAGACTCGGGTGATCACCGATCTGAGTGATCAGCTGTCAGCCAATGACAGCTGATCACATGATGTAAACAAAAGCTTGTGATCATTTTTTTTTTTTTCTCACGCTGACAGCAGAGGAGAAAAAAAAAGCCGATCACCGGCTCAGCTTAAAGGGACATCGGTCCCTAAGAGGAAGAGGCAATTATGCCTCATGATTACAACATGAAAGTGCACACAAGTGCCATCTATCAATGCCCACCAGTGATGCCAATCAGTGCCACATAGAAGTGCTGCCTATCAGTGTAACAGATCAGTGCCCATCACTGCCACCCATCAGTGCCCATCACTGTCACCCATCAGTACCCATCACTGACACCTATCGGTGCCCATCACTGCAGCCTCATCAGCGTACATCAATGACGGTCAAAAATTACCCGTTTGAAAATTTTATAACAAAATTTTAAAAAAAAAGTTTTTTAAAAAAAATTCCGTCTTTTTACATTTTTTTAACAAAAAATAAAAATCGTACAGGTTATCAAATACCAGCAAAAGAAATCTCTATTTGGGAGAAAAAAATTTCATTTGGGTACAGTGTTGTATGACCACGCAATTGTCATTCAAAGTGCATCAGCGCTGAAAGCTGAAAATTGGTCTGGATAGGAGGGGGGTTTAAGTGCCCGGTAAGCAAGTGGTTAAACAGCTTTTCTTTTTCTTTGCTTCCTTCAGCCTACTAATTAAGGCGAGTGGTTAATTGGTCACAGGTGCTTGAGGCTTATATAACCTTCTGTATAACTCATTGTGAGCCTGCTCATCTTTGAGCTTGCTGGAACTTAGACCAAGTGGAACTAGACAAAGTGGTGAGATAAAAAAAAAAAAAAACAGAGCTGAAAACAAGAGGTTGTAACAGTGAGAGTGAAGTACCTGTGTAGGGTGAGTGTGTATCTGTGTATTGTAAGTACATGAGTGCTGCAAGAGTGCACGTGGGCTGTATTGAGTATTAGTGTCAGGTAGTACCTGTGTATTGTGAGTACCTGTGTGTTGTCTGAGTAGTTTGTGTGTGGATTGGTGTGTGTGTGTGTGTGTGTGTGTGTGTGTGTGTGTGTGTGTGTGTGCACGTTGGTCAGCGAGTATCTGAGTTTTGTCTTCTTGTGTATTGTCTTGTTGAGTACCTGTGTATTGTCTTGTTGAGTACCTGTGTATTGTCTTGTTGAGTATTAGTGTCAGGAAGCTAGTTGTTAGGTAATTTGGACAGGGTATAGTCACCAATCCTCATTAAATTAGTACCGTAGGTACGATGCCTGGTGGGTATGGAGATGTGACTCTGTGTACATTTTGCAGCATGTATGCGTTCCTTGATCATCCGATCAAGGGCAAATACTGCTGTGCAAAGTGTAAGCACATTGTTTCCCTGAAAGCCCAGGTTCTGAACTTGATGAAGGTACCCGGCAGGGGCCGATAGGGGCCAGCACAGAGGCAGGTGGAGACAAAGAGGTGCAGGCACTAGGAAAGAGTAGATGGGTGACAGTCAGGAAGGGTAGAGGGGGAAGTGCCGATCCAGGGCTGGAGCATCCCAATAAGTAGGCTCCATTGAGTGACATTGGTGAAACCAGTCAGGGACCAGCACTGCTGGAGCTGAGGGACTCTCCTAGCTGCCGGGGAAGATCTCCTCTAGTGAGAGTGGGGGGGGGGGGGGGAGTGAAGGGAAAGGAAAGACAGATTCTGGTGGTAGGGGGCTAAATTCTTAGGACAGAGAGGGAAATCTATAACAACGACCTGAAGTGCCGAACTGTATGTTGTCTACCGGGCGCTCAGATTCGACACGTCACGGATCTGGTGGAGGGGCTGGGGAAGACCCGGCTGTCATGGCATGGTGCACGTTGGCACCAATGACAAAGTCAGAGGCAGATGGAGTCTCCTAAAGAAGGATTTTAGGGACTTGGGAGCTAAATTGAGTAAAAGTAACTCCAAGGTAGTATTCTCAGGAATACTACTGGTACATCAAGCCACACCAGAAAGGCAGAGGGAGATTATGGAAGTAAACAAGTGGCTGAAGAGCTGGTGTAGTAAGGAATGGTTTGGGTTCCTGGAGGACTGGGCCAGCTTCTCAGTCGATCACCAGTACTATAGAAGGAATGGACTGCACCTAAATGAGGAGGGTGCACATCACCTGGGAGTAAAAATGGCCAAAAATTCAGAGGGGTTTTTAAACTAGGCGACGGAGGACAGGGCCCAGAGGTAGAGATAGTCAGCGTGGAACATATTTCAGAGGGTAGTATTGGGAGCATTAGTGGTAGGTTGACTAAAGCACATAAACCCAAGGTAAGTATAGTAACAAGTCCTAGTTGCAATATCGAAACACCCAATAAGGGGATAGTATGCGACCAGTCTAAACTACGTGGCATGTTCACCAATGCCAGGAGCCTGGCGGACAAGATGGGTGAACTAGAGATACTGTTGTACAAGGAGGATTTGGATTTTGTGGGAATTTTAGAGACCTGGTTCAACAGCTCTCATGATTGGCTGGCAACCATTCAAGGGTATACCCTTTATCGCAGGGATCGAGAGGGTAAAAAAGGGGGAAGGGTATGTCTATATATCAAGAATAATGTACAAGTGAATGTGAGAGATGACATTACTAAGGGAGCTAGGGAGGAGGTGGAGTCCTTATGGGTAGAGCTCCAAAGGGATGAAGCTAAGGGCAAAATATTACTGGGAGTATGCTATAGGCCCCCTAACCCGAGGGAGAATAGGATCTCCTATCACAAGTTGGATTAGCAGAAAGCATGGGAAGTGTTATCCTAATGGGGGATTTTAAGTAGGACTTGGCATCTGCCCACACTGCCAAAAGTACTAATACCTGGTTTAATGATCATGATATCACTGTGCTTGATTGGCCAGCAAATTTGCCTGACCTAAACCCCATAGAGAATCTGTGGGGTATTGTCAAGAGGAAGAAGAGAGACAAAATAACCAACAATGCAGACAAACTGAAGGCTGCTATCAAAGCAACCTGGGCTTCCATAACACCTCAGCAGTGCCACAGGCTGATCGCCTCCATGCTACGCCACATTGACGCAGTAATTCATGCAAAAGAAGCCCCGACCAAGTATTGAGTGCATACTATATTGTACATGGACATACTTTTCAGTAAGTCAATATTTCTGTATTAAAAATCCTTTTTTTATTGCTCTTATGTAATATTCTAATTTTCTGACATAATGAATTTGGGGTTTTCACTAGCTGTAAGCCAGAATTAGTAAAAGAAAGAAATGTTTGAATTATATCACTCTGTGTGTAACACATCTATATAAAATATATGAGTTTATTTATTTCAGTAATTCAATAAAAAAATTAATCTTTTTGATGATATTCAAATTTTATGAGCTGCACCTGTTGTCAAAAACCATGAATCAGACCGAGACAGAAGTACAGTTAAATCGCACTTGTTTAATAATAAAAGTAAATAGAACACACATAGTCAAAACATAGCCAAAGTTCGGTAACCGGAACAGATAGACAAGCCACAAAGTCAGGAATCCAGGGATCAGCGTAGTGGAACAGCAAGGAGCCAGAAGGAATGTCAGCAAGTTTTTAACAGGAGCGCAGGAGAAAGTCTCTGTGATGTTGACCAAGGCGAAGGCAGAGATCATCTGGGCTGGACGGCCTAAGGGTCCTTTCACACGCACGATCCGTTCAGGTCCGCCTGTCAGTTTTTCAGGCGGACCTGAACGGATGCTCCATAGAGCTGTATGGAGCGTCGGATGTCAGCGGTGACATGTCCGCTGACATCCGAGCTGCTCCGATCCGAAAAAGTGTGACGGAGGAAAAAGCTATTTTTCCATCCGTCATCGGATCAGGTGATGACGGACACTGCGGTCCGTTGTCACCCGATCTCCCATAGGGGAGAGCAGCGCTGTGACAGGTCCGTCCCTGCGCAGTGTGCAGAGACGGACCTGTCCTCTGCCTGCTCAGCGGAGATGGCTCCGGCGATCCCTGCTGTGCAAGCAGATATCCACGAGGCGGATCATCACTGATTCGCCAGTTTTGTTTTTTCCTTGATAAAAGTAGTATCTTTTTTTTTATCTGTATGTAGCATCACGCTGTGTACGTTTTAACAACCAAATGCTTATTAGTTCAGCAAGGCATCATAAAAAATGTTTGCACAATGATTTTTTCTTTAAAATTGAAGTTACATCATATGGCCACATCTCAGCTTGGTTCTGCAGTTGAAGCTCTGATAACAATAATCTAACAGTGGATGTTGCCCCAATCCTTATCTCTTACTTGACAGCCATCCACCTTTTAAAATCCAAAATGCTTGTTACTATTGGGAAAGTCGGGTATCTTTATACACAGCCTCAGTAAGGAGTTTTGTCATGTTGTGTTTTCTATAATGTGTTGCAGAAAAATTGAGTGTTTAAAGAGGACCCCCACCCACATTTTAAACTACCATGGATCGATCCCCAAGCAAAACATGACTTAGTACTTGGTGGAGAAACCCTTGTTGGCAAGCACAGAGGTAAGACGTCTCTTGTAGTTGTTAACCAGGTTTGCACACATCTCAGGAGGGATTTTGGTCCACTCTTCTTTACAGATCTTCTCTAAATCCTTAAGGTTTCTTGGCTGTTGCTTGGCAACTCAAAGTTTCAGCTCCCTCCATAAATTTTCTATAGGGTTAAGTTCTGGAGACTGGCTAAGCCACTCCATGACATTAATGTGCTACTTCTTAAGCCACTCCTTTGTTGCCTTGGCGGTATGTTTTGGGTCATTGTAATGCTGAAAGACCCATCCACAACCCATCTTCAGTGTTCTGGCTGAAGGAAGAAGGTTCTCATCCAAGATTTTACAATACATGGTCCATTCCATTGGCCCCTCATTGCGGCAAAGTCGGCTTGTACCTTTAGCAGATAAACAGCCCCGAAGGGTAATGTTTCCACCTCCATGCTTGACTGTAGGGATGGGGTTCTTAGGGTCATAGTCAGCATTTTTCTTCCTCCAATCACAACGAGTCGAGTTAATGCCAAAGGGCTCGATTTTGATCTCATCTGACCATAGCACTTTCTTCCAAACCCTCTCTGAATCATTTAGATGTTTATTGTCAAAGTTCAGGTGGGCCTGAACATGTGCTTTCTTGAGGAGGGGGACCTTGCGGGTGCGGCAGGATTTCAATCTATGGCATCATATTTTGTTACCAATGGTTTGTTTGGTGATTGTGGGCGCAACTGCCTTGAGATCATTCACAAGCTCCTCCCGTGTAGTTCTGGGCTGATCCCTCTTTTTTCTCATGATCATCCTTACCCCATGAGGCAAAATCTTGCATGAAACTCCAGACCGAGGGCGATTGATGGTTATTTTTTATTTCTTCCATTTGTGAATAATCGCTCCAACAGTTGTCTCCTTCTCACCAAGATTCTTGCTGATGGTCTTGTAGCCCATTCCAGCCTTGTGCTGGTCTACAATCTTGTCCCTGACATCCTTCGACAGCTCTTTGGTCTTGCTGATAATGGTGGGTTTGAATGGAAGATAGAGATTCTGTGGACAGGTGTCTTTTATACACATAACGAGTTGTCATTAGGAGCACCTTAATAAATTGACAGGATTAATCTGTGTACCACATACTGCAGCTAGTCTGTGGGAGCCAGAATTATTGTTGGTTTGTAAACGATCAACTACTTATTTTACTCACTGAACTGCAACTCAATTTATAACATTTGTGTCGTGTTTTTTCTGGATTGTCGGTTGATGTCTCTGTAATTTAAAATCACCTATGATAAAAATTATAGACCCTTAACTTCTTTGTAAGTCTGCAGGGGATCAAATAATTTTTTCCCACTGTACTTATTGGAAATAAACCACATTTAAAAGAGAAATATGTTTTATTCTTGTTTTTTTTTTGTTTTGTTTTTAGCGTGATGTCTCATCTGTCCCCACTGGTTTTAAGACTGAGAACTGAGTGATCAAAGATCGTTGATCGCTCAGTTCTCAGTGCTCCGTGAGCAGAGAGCTGGTGACTGTCAGCACGAGCCCGGGAGGAAGACCGGGAGATGAGAGCACAGATAGTAAGGTTTACTAACACTTTAAATGTATGTAACATAAAAAAAAAATACGGGTTACCGTATTTATCAGCTTATAACACGCACTTTTTTCCCCCTAAAATCAGGGGGAAATCGGGGGTGCGTGTTATACGCCGATCCCCCGCCCTTCCTAACCTTTTCTGCCGCTCTCGGCGGCTTTCAGGTATTTTCGTCCGTTCTCGGTTATATTTGGCCGTTCTCGGCTATTTTCGGCCGTTCTCGGCTATTTTCGGCCACATTCGGCCACATTCGGCCATTCTCGGCAGCTTTCGGAAAGCTGAAAGCTGCCGACAGCGGCCGAGTGCGGCCAAAAATAGGCGAGAAGGGCCGAAAATAGCCAAGAACAGCCGAGTGTGGCCGAAAATACCAGAAAGCCATCGAGAACGGCCGAGAACGAGCGCCGTCGAGATACACAGGACATCCGCCCTGTATCTCGGTGGCGCCATGTTTAAAATGGCAAGGAGACAAGCCTGCAAGGCTGCAATGCAAGACTGCAATGGAAGGCTGCTGCTGGAAGGCTGCAATGCAATGCAAGGCTGCAAATGACTGACAAGGCTGCAATACAAGGCTGCAAATGACACTGATAAGGCTGCATTGATGGGCATTTAAATGTAAGTTTTTTTCCTTAAACTTCCCTCCTAAAAGTTTTTTACTTTTAAATTCCCTCCTAAACTTGGGGCGCGTGTTATACGCCGATAAATACGGTAATTACCATAAGTAAGTAATATACAAATAATTATTATATATTTTTAAGGTACATTACTATATTTTCAAAAACTGTACTCAAACAGGTGGCTTAACGGACAAATTACTGAAGTTTGAAGTTATAACTTCCAACCAATAATTTCACAGTAAATAGATAAATAATAAGTTATTCTCTTATAACATATAGCATAATAATATATAATTTAGCTTGATTATAACAGTACCTTTTCAACAGCAGCAGATTCTCATTCTCCCTCTTAAAGAAAAGAGAAAAACATGGGATTTTGAATAAATCTTATACCCAGAAACCCGTGTTTTTTCCTTGTAGTTAAAGTGACACTAAAGGTTTGTTTAAAAAAAAATAACAAACATATCATACTTACCTCCACTGTGCAGCTCGTTTTGCACAGAGTGGCCCTGAACATCCTCTTCTAGGGCCCTTGGCGGCTCTCGTGGCTCCTTCCCGCATCAGATAACCCCCTAGGAGAAGCGCTCTCCCGGGGGGGGTTACCTTGGACCCGACAATGGGTCCAAGGATTTTATCCCGATACCTAATGGCAGTCAGGGTGCCATTGTCTAGCCTATATAGGGCTGTGCGTCCCTCCATGGATAACCATCACTTTTGAATAGAAAAAAAAAATGGACTTTATAGGCACGATCACAAGAAGTTTATTAAAAAGTAAATTTTATTCAAACATAGAAGAAAAATAATTGACATAACTTTAAAAACCATAGACAGTCATTATAATGCTGAGTCCAGCATTCGGTGTCCATAGAGGCCGCAGCGGGAGCCAATGGCTGCACTGCTATCAATCTATCCAATCAAGAGCCGAGAACCCAGGGGCAGAGAGAGAGTGTGTCCCTGTGGGTCAAGTTCGAGGGTTCAGGTAAGTAAAACGGGGGGCTGGGAGGCCAGTCACTGACAGGAGTTTTTTCACCTTAATGCATAAGGTGCATTAAGTTAAAAAAACACAAACCTTTACAACCCCTTTAAGAGGGCCGGGCCGGCAGGGTGCATTTGTCTTTTAGACACATGCCCCTTCTATGACACTGCAGCATTTTTATTGGACAGGTGGGGCTAATGATACTTTACCATTGGTCCAAGGCTCCAAGCTGTCCATTGAGCTTAGTAGCTCTGACAAGAAGTGAGGAGAGGCACTGTGAGCTCAACCTCTCAGTCTGCTGCAAACAGAGTGTGCCAGCTTGTATTTAAACTGGCCACTCTGTCCGTATCTCCAGGACCATAGGTAGTAGGAGCCCCAATCTTTTACCAGTGGCAGGGTAGGACTTAGGCTGTGACCTCAAGTCACCGAGCTACGACCCTCAAAGCAAATTTATTTTGTTCATGTTCATGGCAGGTGAGGCAGAGCCTCACTTGTGTCCCCTGACTGCATGTCTCTGGTGTGAACCTAGTGTTACAGTGGGGGTGCATTTTGTCTATATCTTCACAGATTCAGGACCATTCTGAAAACGGCAAAACTGGCACTTGAATTTTGCAAACAGGAAACCAGTTGCACAAGATGAATGGCAACATGAACATTATCTGCTGCTCAGCAGGTATGCTGCATTCTCGGAGAAAGCTTAAATAAATTCGGAGCGTACCTATCATTTTAACAGACTTTCAAAAAGATAATGATGTTTCAGGATGAGTGACAGTTATTACTCATTTTGTTTGCAGTAGTGTCACATGGAAAATTTCTCCAGAATATACAAAAAAATTAAAGGAACAATTCGAAAACACATCAGATCTCAATGGTGAAAAATCTCATGCTGGATATCTATACTGATCTGGGTAATGTGTTAGGAACGAAAGGATGGCACATCGTTTGATGGAAATGAAAATTATCCACATACAGAGGGCTAAATTCAAAGACACCCCAAAAATCAAAGTGAAAAAATGATGCAGCAGGCTAGTGCATTTTGCTGAAATTTCATTGCAGCAACACAAAATGGTACTCAGTAGTTTGTATGGCCCCCACATGCTTGTATGCATGCCTGGCAATGTGGGGGCATGCTCCTAATGAGACAACGGATGGTGTCCTGGGGTATTTCCTCCCAGATCTGGACCAAGGCATCACTGAGCTCCTGAACAGACAAAGGTGCAACCCAGCGACGTCGGATGGACCGAAACATGATGTCCCAGAGGTGTTCTATTGGATTTAGGTCAGGCGAGCGTGCAGGGGCCATTCAATGATATAAATTCCTTGCTTTCTCCATGTACTGGCTGCATACTCTCACCACATGAGGCCGGGCACTGTCATGCACCAGGAGAAACCCAGGACCCACTGCACCAGCGTAAGGTCCGAAAATGGGTCCAAGGATTTCATCCCGATACCTAATAGCAGTCAGGGTGTCTTTGTCTAGCCTGCATAGGGCTGTGCGTCCCTCCATGGATAACCATCATTGACCTACCACCAAACCGGTCATGCTGAATGATGTTACAGGCAGCATAATGTTCTCCACGGCTTCTCCAAACCCTTTCATGTCTGTCACATGTGCACAGGGTGAACCTGCTCTCATCTGTGAAAAGCACAGGGCGCCAGTGGTGGACCTGCCAATTCTAGCATTCAATTGAAAATGCCAATCGAGCTCCACGGTGCCCACTCAGGCCACCCTCATGAAGTCTGTTTCTGATTGTTTGGTCAGACATTCACACCAGCGGCCTGCTGGGGGTCATTTTGTAGGGCTCTGACAGTGCTCCTCCTGTTCCTCCTTGCGTAAAAGGAACAGATACCAGTCCTGCTCATGGCTTGAGGACCTTCTATGGCCCTGTCCAGCTCTCCTAGAGTAACTGCCTGTCTCCTGGAATCTCCTCCATGCTCTGGAAACCTACTGGCAATGGCACATCCTGGAGGTGTTGGACCGCCTGTGCAACCTCTGTAGGGTCCAGGTATCACCTCATGCTACAAGTATTGACACCGACCCTAGCCAAATGAAAAACTAGTGAAAAACAGTCAGAAGAAGATGAGTAGGGGGAAAAAAATGTCAGTGGCCTCCACCTGTAAAACCATTGCTGTTTTGGAGGTTGTCTCGTTGTTGCCCATCTAGTGCACCTGTTGTTAATCAGTTTCAGCTGCTTTGGTGTTAATGAAATTAACAACCCCTTCTGCTACTAAACTGACCAGATCAATATCCAAAGAGTTTAATCGACTTGATGCTATACTCCGATTAAAAAGTGTTACTTTAATTTTTCTTGAGCAGTGTATTTGTAATTGTAAACGCTGGATTAATGGTACCGCTTTTGTTTAAATGAACCTATGCCAGAAACACATAGACATAATCTAAACAGTCTGGCCAAGGGCCCGTACTCACAAGCTTCTGCCCAGAGCTGTACAAGCGCTTCTGGTTTCGTCTTGGCACAGCATGTAAAATACTGGCATGTGGTCAGCTGATCCCAGCCAGAGGGGGGCAAGTGGACTGGACATCATTTCTAAACCCCTTTGGCTGAGATCATTTAACTAGTTAGATCAGTGGCTTCTTCAGGATAGCAAGTCTGTTAACATTGATGGGATTAAAACTGCTTTAATTTAACGCGGTGGTAAAATCTGACTGCTTTTGATAAAATTGCCCTTGCCTTTTTGTCTGTTTTCTATTTAATTTCAATTCAATTTTTTTTTTTTTAAGCTGCCAATGTATTGCCCTGTTTTGATTTCACAACTGAATCAACTGAATTCTGGTAGATGATACAACTCAAGGGTGGTGGATAGCTTCTGCACTATTATTTGCATTTCCCAAGTGAATCCAAGGTGGTTGAAATTGACTGAAAATTGCCACAATAGCGAGCGTTGCACTTTGTGATAAGGAACTGCTTTTTTTGATGTCTGTGTACCCCTTAGAGAGATTGTGTGCACTTCCTATCCCTGTGACGGGAAACATTTGCCTTCCTTAGTGACTTTGCAGGTTAAAGAATTGCATATCTGTCTGCTGCACACTTCAGCTGCCCAAAACCAATAATTTAGTAGCTATAATTGGTGATGCTAAAACCCCTTTCACACCACACCATCCATAGCGGCGTCGCTTTTACCCCCGCTAGCGGCCGAGAAAGGGTTAAAACCCGCAGGCAATACGCCGCAATAGCGGCGTTTTCCGGTGGTATTACAGCGTTGCCCCATTGATTTCAATGGGGAGCAGCGGGGGAGAAGCGGTAAACACACCGCTTCTTCACCGCTCCAAAGAAGCTGCTGGCAGGACTTTTCCCTGATGTCCTGCCAGCGCACCGATGTAGTGTGAAAGCCCTCGGGCTTTCACACTACAGACAATGGTGCAGCTTTTTTTGGACCGATTGCAGGCGCTATTTCTAATGCTATAGCGCCTGAAAAACACCCTGGTGTGAAAGGGGTCTAAAGTGCATGAGGGAAGTGCCATACGTCAACCGATTAACATGGGTTAGGCCATCTTGGTTTGCTGTAAGGCTGCAGAGTTCATGACAATCAGCATGACTATTGCCATTGTAGGCAGGTGCAGTCTATTTTCTCCACTGCAGGTGGCGCTAAATCACAGCGGTAGAGTCCAGAGGATCCAAGTTAAAGGTTTCCTGAGTTACAGGGGGAAGATATCTGATTGGATGCTGTTGCCATGTGACTTTGGCCATCTTGGGTCAGGTAGAGTCTACTTAAGACTCTGGCTCTCAGGCTTGGCGCGCATTCCGCATAGGGACAGCTCTCCCATGTGTCAGGGAGAGTGCTTAGCGACAGTGAGAGGTTCCAAATGAGTAGGAAAAGTGTAAGGAAACCTGGAAGCCCCCTCACTTGGACTCTGAGTGCTTTCTGCCACCTCACCAGGCTGCAGCTACCCACACAATGAGATCAATAGGTAGATATGGCCCTTAAGTCAAAGCAAAGGGGTGATATTTCTGAGGCTGCTTTTGAGGCTCCCCATGCCTTGTCATAGCAGTTTATTCAGAAGTATTGTTAAATCTGTTCTATAAGTTAAGAAAAATACATGTTGATCCTGGTAGAAATCTGTACCCTTTGCCTCTGCCGATGGTTATCATTGTTCACAGATTTACAAAATACTATGGGTGATATGAGAAGGGGTAGTGCTGTAGTTCTGGCAGTGCTGCTACTCTACGTGTTATGGTGCCTCCAGCAGGTGACATGGGCTCACCCAAAGCAGTTGGTCTTCACCAGAGCTGGTGGATGGTGAAGATAGTCATCGTTTTCTTTGCTGCAGCTGGTACCAGGTCACAGCCATCAGGCTCACCCCACAAAGAGGAGGGTGGCTGGAATAGAAAGGCTATGGTGCAGCAGACCAGAGAGTAGTCAGGTCCAGGCAGGGGTCAAGGAAGACAGCAAGCGACAGGGTAGTCAGGTCAATCCCAGTCAGCAACAGGCAACTGGCAGGAAAGTATTATAGCTCACCAGTAGCTGGCAATAAGACACAGCCCCAGCCAATTTAAAGGCTGGTGCTTAAATACCCTTCTGGACACAAGACAAGCCCAGTGTTGTTACTGGGAAATATGGAAGTCCTGGAGGTGGTGGAGGTCCAAGGAAGCCTGTTAATCTTGGTTGGGATGCTGTAAAGAAACCTGGAAGAGTTCAAGTAAAGAATCCTGGATGACCCAGAAGGGATCCTGTGAGAAATCCTGGAAACCCCAGCAAGAATCCTATAAAGAATCCTGGAAGGCCCAGAAGGGATCCTGTGAGGAATCCTTGAAGACCCAGCAGGGATCCTGTAAAGAATCCTGAAAGACCCAGAAAGGATCCTTCCTGTAAAGAAGCTGGGAAGACCCGGATGGGATCCTGTAAGGAAACCTGGAAGGCCCAGAAGGGATCCTGTGAGAAATCCTGAAAGACCCAGCAAGGATTCTGTAAAGAATCCTGAAGAACCCAGAAGGGATCCTGTAAAGAAACCGGGAAGACCCGGACAGGTTTCCTGTGAGGAATCATGGAAAACCTAGCAAGGATCCTCTGAAAAATCCTGGAAGGCCTAGAAGCAGGGCAGGACTTAGGGTGGTGGGGGCCCCTGGGCTTGAGTCGCTTTCGGGCCCTACCTTCTATACATTACCGTATTTATCGCGTATAACACGCACCCCAAATTTAGGAGGGAATTTTCAGCCTTGCCCCAGTGTCATTTGCAGCCTTGTCATTGCAGTCTTGAAGATTAAAAATGGCGTTTTGGGGGCCTCTCGGCGGCTCCAGGGTCCATCTCGCAGTCCTGAGCAGAGCTGAGAGTAGCCGAGTGTACTCGGCTTGGCTCACAGTCACACCCAATCCCTGTGTTATGTTCATCATAGGGCGGGACTGGGCGTGATTGTGAGTGGAGCCGAGCCGAGTACACTCAGCTATGCATCTCTGTGGGGCCCGCGGGGCCCCCTATTGGGCGAGGCCCATGGGCTTGAGCCCAGTCAAGCCCAATGGTAAGTCCAGCCCTGCCCAGAAGGAATCCTGTGAGGAATCCTGAAGTACCCAGAAGGGATCCCGCAAAGAAGCCGGGAAGACCCAGACAGGTTTCCTGTGAGGAATCCTGGAAACTGGATGGACTTGTGTCTTTTTTTCAACCTGACTAACTATGTAACTATGTAAAACCTAGCAGGGATCCTCTGAAAAATCCTGGAAGGCCCAAAAGGGATACTGAAAGACCCAGAAAGGATCCTTTGAGGAATCATGGAAGACCCAGAAGGGATCCTGTGGGGAATCCCGGAAAAGACCCTGAAAGGATCCTTTGAGGAATCCTAAAAGACCCAGCAGGGATCCTGTAAAGAATCCTGGAAAACCCACAAGGGATCCTGTGAGGAATCATGGATAACCCAAGAAGGATGCTTTAAGGAATCATGGAAGACCTAGAAGGGATCCTGCGAGGAATCCTAAAAAGACACAGTAGAGATCCTCCACCATGGTTACAATACAGCGAGTGTTGTCACTCTCGGGCAGGAAGTGTGTTACTGGCAGGATCATCAGTTGAAAAGAAAGGAAGAAAGCCTAAAATAAAAAAGCCATCACCACATGTAAGGAATAGTAAACTGCAATATATATTAAATGATTGTTCTTGGGTTTATACTCTCTTTATTATCGATCTCTAGGCACATAAATTATAGATGATATTTTGTGACATTATAGTACAACCAAGCACATCTTATGACTTCTATGTATATTGTTCGTACGCTGAGAGAATGATACAAGGAAATTATCCTAAAATACTGGGTGCAGTTCATTTTGGGTAAACCTATATCATACGAGGAAGTGAATTATTTTAAGGCATTATGGCTTTTAAAAATGTAAAGTGCTTTTCCACCCGACATTGCACATTACTTTCCAAGTCAATGAGGGGGATGTTCTCTGCTGTTAATAATGCTATATGATATGTCAGGATGAGCAATACAGATCCCGTCATCCCCGGGCATGCCGTAACAGATGTTGAGTGTGTGGCTCGGCTCATGCAATCACTTTATGAATGTGGAATAGCACAATGATTTATTGGCCTCACAGATTGGGGATGTTCTGTGTTTGCATAATCAGGTGTGTGCCGCCTGAGCTTGGGACACGTCGCGTTTTACACTGATTAGTTCTCCAACCAGGAGAGTCAATAGCTTTTTATTGGTGGAATTCCATTTCCTGTTTTTTTGCTATTCCAAATGCACTGTCACCTGACTACAGATCAAACAGATCCACTCTTGTTACAGAACTTCTGGTTGATCAGGTTCAGTAAATTAAAAAAGTCTGTTTACTAAAGGACTCGTGTACTCAGGTATTTGGTTGCATCAGAACTGCTTTTCTCCCCTTATAAGTCAACGACATTGTAAAAGCAGTTCTGAAGGAACTCAGATTTATCGTGAACACATCTCAGATACAAGCTGAAATTTCCCATCGATACAAACCTTTTATAAGAGCCAATTTTAAAATATTTTCTTCTTCTTTTGCGTCCAGTTCTTGGTTTGTATTATCACTCATGCTTTTACCGAAAGAAAATATACACTCACCGGCCAATTTATTAGGTACACCTTGTTAGTACCGCATACCTCCCAACATTTTGAGATGGCAATGAGGGACACCTACCCGCAAACATATGTAGACATTGGACACGCCCCCTACCGCACAACCTTAAAGGAGAATTAAACCAAGAAAAAGGTTAATTCAAGTCATAAGCACTTTTTTTTTTTTTTCACAAATACTATTCCTTTATATTGGCTTTTAAAATGTACAAATGCAGCAATTTAGAATTTGGAAAAAAAGGTTTAGCGCTGAGAAATACTTTTTGAAAGATAAAAAGTGCATTTTATATACAACTTTATGGATCAGACCAAAATGAGGGACAAATGAGGGGGAAAGAGAGACAGAGGGACATTGCTCCAAATCAGGGACAGTCCCTCGAAATCAGGGACAGTTGGGAGCTATGAGTACCGGGTTGGACCCCCCTTTGCCTTCAGAACTGCCTTCATTCTTCGTGAATCATGGCATAGATTCAGGGCTCAAGTCCTGCGGGAACGCATGGGAACGGAGTTCCTGTACTTTTTCCACAACAGGAACTCAGTTCCTGTTAGCAGCCTTGTCCTGCAAGACTTTGAAGTATGCGAGCTGTGTGGCGGGTGCTACACCAGCAGCCGGGGACACAGCTCGCAATAGTAAGTGCCGCACACCTGACCAATCAGGCATTGCCAGTAGGGGGCCCCATGACAGCTTCCGCTTCGCTCTACCTGTCAATCACAGCTAGCTGACGGGTAGATCAGGTCCCTGCTGCTAAGAGATTGTATTTAGTCAGACCTCTCGTGATGCGCTCCTCCCCGCCGGCCCCTCCTGTTTTTTTGTCTCCTCATCCTCCCCAGTCTCCTGCATACTTGCTCTGTGTGTCCCGCTGAATACCTCCCTCCTCTATCTTCAGTGCCATATGATGAGAGAACCCAGAGGAGGAGCACAGCTATTCTGCTCACAGGACATGCAGGGAGAGAGGTGAGCTGAGGGAGTTTGGGATGGTAAGCTGAGCACAATACCTGGCAAAGTTTAATGCCAGGAGGGAAAGTTATGTGGAAATATGTGAAGGGTTGGAATAGCAGCAAATGTGTGTTGGAGCCCTGCAGAGTTTGCAGCCCCTCCCAAGCTAACATACATCTCCTAAGCAGGAACACATCACTATCTCCCCAAGCATTCTGTCCAGATAATATGCAGTTAATTTATGACCTTTCCGTTTATCCCTGTGTTATCCAAACTCTGTTCAATGAAAAGTGTAAACTCACCACATAAACACTCTATATACAAAATAAATTCCCCAATAAAGATCAGAACATGATGTTCACATTTGCATTTTTATGTACTAACAGTTAAGCTCCATACACACAATACGAAAATTGGATGAAAAATACCACTTTTGAAGTGTTCGTGCATATGAGCGTATCATTTAAAAAAAAAAATTTGGTGGGGGGAGTGGATCTTGGGTAGGAGTTCCCACACTTTTTTCCCCAGGACTTGACCCCTGCATAGATTCAACATGGTGTTGGAAACGTTCCTCAGACATTTTGGTCTATAGTGACATGATAGCATCACACAGTTGCTGCAGATTTGTCGGCTGTACATCCATCATACCACACATCCCAAAGGTTCTCTATTGGATGAGAGCTGGTGACTTTGGAGGCCATTGGAGTACATAGACCTCATTGTCATGTTCAAGAAACCAGTGGGGTGAGATGATTAATTGCCGCCACTGTGCCCATCAAACGCAGCCACTGTGCCCATCAATTTCTGCCACTGTTCCATCAAACGCAGCCACTGTGCCGATCAATTGCCATCACTGTGCCATCAAACACAGCCACCCTGCCATCAAACACAGCCACTCTGCCCATCAAATGCCGCCACTGTGCCATCAAATGCAGCCACTGTGCCCATCAATTGCTGCCACTGTGCCATCAAACACAGCCATTGTGCCGAGCAATTGCCATCACTGTGCCATCAAAACGCAGCCACTGTGCCCATCAAAACTCTCCTCTATGTTATCTTATCAGTACATGTACACAAAGTCGTTTATGGTCATTTCTAGGCAGTTGAGTTTAGAAGCTTTTTTTGGAATGCAAAAAAATGGGTTCAGACGGATGTTCAGAGGCATTTGAAACGCCAAATGCCTGTAACAGCTTGTAAACGCTGCTTAACGTGGTAACTCGCGTTTAGCAGCGTCTCGTTTACAGACGTTTTCCATTTTAACAAAAAAAAAAAAAACATCTTCTAGACACAAACACGGCATTTAAAAACTGCTAAACGGACGATTTTAGGTGCCGGTTTCTAGCTGTCAAGTTAAATCGTTCAGGAGAGGTTACACAATGTCCTGTGTACACGAAGCCTTAATGCTGCTGCTGCAAAAAAAATAATGTAGTAATAAATACAGGGCTGCATTTATTTGTCTGGTTTATATCTGCCTGGAGTTTATCTTTGAACAGGTTCTTCAGTGTAAAGGCAACTGAGTAGATATAAGCATATTAAACTTCAAACATTGTGCGGTGCCAACCTCTCCTTCCTTCTATGTACAGTGGCAGTTATCCAATCAGCTTTATTGATATTTGTTCTAGGCTTTGGTATGTCAGTGGCACAGAAGTGGCTGCTACTAACACAGCGGAGGTGTTCTATAGTGCGTTAAGGGCCTGTATAGTTTTACATGGAAAAACAATGCAGTTTCCTTGAATGGTAGACATATACTGAACAGGTATATTGTGGAGTGCTGGGTTATGCATTTTAGCGCTGTTTTAGCTGTGCTTTTCGCCTGCTAGCAGGGCGTTTTTTAACATTAAGGCTGCTTTCACACTGAGGCGCTTTATAGGCGCTACAGCGCTAGAAATAGCGCCTGCATAGTGCATGTAAAGAGCCTCTCCTGTCTCTCCAGTGTGAAAGCCCACACTGGAGCGATGCACTTGCAGGAAGGTAAAAAAAAAGTCTTGCAAGCCGCATGTTTGCAGCGCTGTGGGAGCTCCTAAAGCGACCCTGCCCATTGAAAACAATAGGGCAGCGCCACTGCAGCACCACTTTGCAGGCGGTTTTAACCCTTTTTCGGCCTCTAGCGGGGGTTAAAACTGCCCTGATAGCGGCCGAATAGCGGTGCTAAAACAAGGGTAAATCGGTACTAAAAATAGCACCGCTTTACCGCCGATGCCCACCCCAGAGAGAAAGTAGCCTAAAAACAAGGTAAAAAGTCTTGTTTTGTGGCGCTTTCAAAACACTTTTAAGGCGCTTTGGAAGTGCTGCCCATTCATTGTAATGGGCAGGGCGTTTTGGGAGATGCCGCTTGGAGGACCTTTTGTAACGTCCCGCAAGCGCACCGCCTCAGTGTGAAAAGACACACTGCAATGAATAGAAGGAGGTTTTCAGGCACTTTTCAGAGGCTATTTCTAGCGCTAAAGTGCATAAAAATGGCCTCAGTTTGAAAGGGGTCTTAGTGTGTGGGGGACGGATGCACTTGAGGAAGAGAGACATCTGTGTTCCTGATTAGCAGGAATTACAGGTGTCTCTCTTCCTGTCTGATAGAAGGGCGATCTGCCTTGTTTACATAGTGTGTTCGTGCGTGGCCGGCAGGTATCGCGGCTCCCGGATCTGCTGATTGGCTCCCACTGTGCCTAATCAATCGTGTGTGCGCACCCCAGAGCCATGCACGAGAATCACGTACAGGTAGGTGGTTAAAAAAAAAATGCAAACCTTTACAATCACTTTAACCACTTGCTTACTGGGCACTTAAACCCCCCTCAGTCCCAGACCAATTTTCAGCTTTCAGCGCTGATGCACTTTGAATGACAATTGCGCGGTCATACAACACTGTACCCAAATGAAATTTTTATCATTTTTTTCCCACAAATAGAGCTTTCTTTTGGTGGTATTTAGTTACAGCTGGGAGTTTTATTTTTTGCTAAACAAACAAAAAAAGATGCAAAAAAATAAAAAAATAAAATCATGTTTTAATAGTTTGTTATAAAATTTTGCAAACGGGTCATTTTTCTCCTTCATTGAAGTGCGCTGATTAGGCGGCACTGATAGGCTGCATTGGTGGGCACTGATGGGCTGCATTGGTGGGCACTGATGGGCTGCATTGGTGGGCACTGATAGGCTGCACTGGTGGGCACTGATAGGCATAGTTAAGGCGGCACTAATAGGCACAGATAAGGCGGCACCGATGGGCACAGATAAGGCGGCACTGATGGGCAAAGATGGGCACAGATAAGATGGCACGGATGGGTGGCACGGATAAGTGGCACAGATGGGTGGCACGGATGGGCACTGATAGGTACCACAGATAGATGGGACTGATGGGCACTGATAGGTGGCACTGATAGGTGGCTCTGATAGGTGGCACTGCTGGGCACTGATGGGCGGCACTGCTGGGCACTGATGGGCGGCACTGCTGGGCACTGATGGGCGGCACTGGGGTGCAGCACCTTTGAGGCAGATTGGGTGGCACTGTGGGCACTGACGGGGGGCACTTACTTTTGCTTTTTATTTTACTTCAGGATGGCACTGCGGGAGGCAGGTGGGCACTGGCAGGTGGCAGGTGGTCCCTTGTATTGATGGCCGTGATCGGGACTGATGTCCCGATCACGGCCGCCGGTGATCGGCTTTTTTTTTTTCTCCTCGCGCTGTCAGCGCGAGGAGGAATAATAGCCGATTACCGGCTCCGTTCTATCACATGATCAGCTGTCATTGGCTGACAGCTGATCACGTGATAAGGGGTCAGGATCGACCCCTTGCACGGATCGGTGATCAGGCGAGTCTCATGGACTCGCCGATCACAGAGCGCGCCGCGCGCGCCCGTCAGGGGGCGCGCAGGCCGCTCGTACACGGGACGACGTCAATAGACGTAGTCCCGGAAATGTAGGTCCGCGCTAATGCCGTCATTTGGCAATAGCGCGGATCCCAAGTGATTAAACACCATAAAGAAACACTGAGAATACCCATAACAAGTAATTTGCCTGATTTACACTAAAAATTTCAATACAGCATGACAAATGATCCATAGCTCCCAACTGTCCCTGATTTGGAGCAATGTCCCTCTGTCCCTCTTTCCTCCTCATTTGTCCCTCATTTTGGTCTGATCTATATAGATATATATACAATGGTGTCACTAGGGGGTGGCTTTTGGGGCTATAGCCCCGAATCTGGGGCCCCATAGCCCTGAGTCTCTGCAGGGGTCCCCAAGTGGAGGGGAGGCTCTCTGGGGATCCTGATTTAAGGGGGAGGCTCTCTGGGGACCCTTATTTAAGGGAGAGGCTCCCTGGGGACCCTGATTTAAGGGGGAGGCTCTCTGGGGTCCCTGATTTAAGGGGGAAGCTCTCTGGAGATATATACACACAGACGTATATTATATACATGTGTATGCCCGCCCAAGCATATGACTTTCTTTACTAGGCTGCTATGGGCTCTAGCCCCAGATCTTTTGTAGACTTAGCAACGCACTTGGATATATATAAAATGCACTTTTTATCTTTCAAAAAGTGTTTTTACCAGTGCTAAACCTTTCATCCAATTTCTAAATTGCTGAATTTGTAAATTTTAAAAGACAGTATAGAGGAATAGTAGTTGGTTAATTGTTCTTTAAGAGGGTGTGGTAGGTGTCCTATGCCTACATACGTTTACTAGTAGGCATCCCTCATTCCCATCTCAAAATGTTGGGAGGTATGAATGATCAGCCCCTGTGATATTAACTGATAGTTGTAAAAAAAAATGCAGAATTTTACAAACTGATAGTAAATTTACTGACGATTGGCAAACCTGCTCCAGAATAATTTTCCATCCCGATTCTTTTAAAATGTTCTCGTCACCGTGGTTAAAAAGGAACAAGAAAAGCGAGCAGGAAGATGGCGGGGGGAGTAAGAACAATGGTGAGATTGCGCTATATTGAATGACTCTTCTCACGTTGGTCTCTCTGATCGGAGCAGTTATAGAATATTAGGACACTTTGCCAGCGTTATTCCCCACAAGAGGAACAAAAGCTGGTCAATAGCTGCAGCTCTCAATTTTAGTAACACGTGGCTGACGCACACCGAGGACAAGAAGCTTTTGTTCTCAAAATGCATTTTAGTATAGAGAGGTCAGACAAAAGGATCTTTGTCATTGTGTATAATCTGTCATTGAAGAAGTCTGTGCTTGTATAAGAAATAATCTTAAACATTTTGTCTTCTGATTTAAAAAAAAAAAAAATAAAAATTTGAACATGCAATAGCCCATAGCAACTAATCAAATATATACAGTATCTCACAAAAGTGAGTACACCCCTCACATTTGGTTTGCAAGACAAGCAACATTTTTAAATACATTTTGACTTGATATACAAGTGATGTCTTGATATACAAGTAGAGTCAAGTCACAACTGAGTATAAAAGAGAAGAGAGTCGCCTCTAATGCCGCGTACACACGATCGGAATTTCGGCCAGCAAAAGACCGATGAGAGCTTTTCATCGGAAAATGCGACCGTGTGTATGCTCCATCGGAATTAGCTGGCCGAATTTCCGCCAGCCAAAAATTTGATAGCATGTTCTCAATTTTCCCGATGGAAAAGCTTTCTATCGGAAATTCCGATCGTGTGTATGTAATTCCGATGCGCAAAAACTCAGCTTCAACTACCAGACGGAAGCTATTGGCTACTAGGTATTGAACTTCCTTTTTCTAGTCCCTTCGTACGTGTTGTACGTCGCCGCGTTCTTGGCAGTTGGAATTTGGTGTGACCGTGTATATGCAAGACAGTTTGAGCGGAATTCCGTCGGAATGCCGACGGGAAAACCATCAGAGCTTTTTCCGACAAGAATTCGATCGTGTTGTTACGCAGCATAAGTGTAGCAATATGGTTACATTTAATGAAGGTACAACATTTAGCAACGTATTTCTGCACTTAGAGGCACCTCTCTTCTCCTTTATACTCTGGAGCTCCTGCTGGATTTTGTTTCTAATCCCCTTGTGGAGGCTTTCATTTGTGGATGGACATTTTATGGTTACACAACCAAATCACATTGCTATAATCTTTTTATATGGACTATAAACTGAAGGATTTATGAATAAATAGTTGTGGAATTAATTATTTGAGTTTCCATTATTTCTTATGGGGAAATTCGCTTTGATATACAAGTGCTTTGGATTACAAGCATGTTTCTGGATCGAATTATGCTCACAGTCCAAGGTTTTTTTGTATATCCTTTTATGTGACGACACTGAAGAAATGACACTTTGCTCCAATGTAAAGTAGTGAGTGTACAGCTTGTATAACAATATACATTTGCTGTCCTCTCAAAATAACTCAACACACAGCCATTAATGTCTAAACCGCTGGCAATAAAAGTGAGTACACCCCTAAGTGAAAATGTCCAAATTGGACATTTGTGTCCAATTTGTGTGGTCACCATTATTTTCCAGCACTGCCTTAAAGTGGTTGTAAACCGATTGCAACCACTTTAACCTACAGGTAAGCCTAGATTAAGGCTTACCTGTAGGTGCAAGAAATATCTCCTAAACCTTTTAGGTTTAGGAGATATTTGCAGAAATAGCAGAACTGATGTCTACGGTGCATGCGCCGTAGACACTGGGCGCAGGTGCACTGTGCATGCTGTTTCTAACGGCGATCATGTGCGGGAGTGACGTCATCGCTGCTCCGGCCAGTCACAGTGCCAGAGCAGCGATACATGGAAGACACACCGAGTCAACATGTTAGGGACGGAGGAGGTGAACGAGGGTCGCTTTGGGGGGCTTCGATCTCAGGTAAGTAATTCATAATGAGCTAGCATGCTATGCATACTAGCTCATTATGCCTTTGTCCTGCAGGGTGTTTTTTTTTTTTAAAGAGAGGGTTTACTTCCTCTTTAACCCTCTTCTTGGGCATGGAGTTCCCCAGAGCTTCACAGGTTGCCACTGGTACCCTTTCTTTTTTTCCATTTTGTGATTATATCTAGTAATACCTGCATGGTTCCTGGGCCAACTCCACTCGGCAAAGCCAATGGCATGACCCCAGTGATCTTTATTGGTCTGTAGGGTTGCATAGCTCCCAACTGTCTCTGTTTTCGAGGGACTGTCCCTGATTTGGTGCAATGTACCTGTCCCTCTTTCCTCCTCATTTGTCCCTCATTTTGGTCTGACCTTTAGAGTTGATAATAAAATGCACTTTTTTATCAAAAAGTGTTTTCCAGCCCTAAACCTTTCATCTGATTTCTAAATTGCTGCATTTGTAAATCCCAAAAGCCAATATAAAGGAATAGTAGTGGTAAAAGCACTTGTGGGTTTAACCAATCTTGTTTTGTTTTTTTTGTACAATTCTCCTTTAAGGGGGCGTGACAAGGGGGTGTGTCCTATGCCTGAATACTTTTGCTGATAGGTGTCCCTCATTCCCATCTCAGAAAGTTGGGAGGCATTATGACTACTGATGCAAGCGGCATTTTCTCACTGACCCTTGATGAATTTATTTTGCCAGGGGTTGACCGAGACCTGATATTTATTTTAAGGGTAAAAAAAAGTTGAGAAAGATTTTGCTGACGAAGGGCCTTTTTGCATAACGTTGCTTAACTTGCATTAAGTTGTGTGGCTGGTTTAATACCAATGAAAGAGAGAGAGAAGCCCCAGAACATTTCTCAATCTCTTGTTCTGGTCTGCGCCTGGCCAGAGTTCACATTCGTGTGTCATGTCCTTGTACATGGATTAGTCTGCAGAGCACACTGACCCAGGAGCCCTATTAATACAAATACTGGGAAGTTGCTGCAATCAGAACTACGAGAAAAAAACAAAAAACAAAAAAAAAAAAACAGCAATCCATATTCACACATACAAAAATAGAACCGAAAAAAAGACTTACTACTGGTACTGCTGTAACCTTTTCCCTTTCTAGGATTCTGACACCGTCTGATGGTCTGTCCTTACTACCATTAAGAAGAAAATATTTATAGAGGTATTCTGCAAATGGCTGGAAAGTAATGGCATGCCTATTAGTAACTGTGAATAAATACTCAGATGTGAGATAAAAAATGCCGCCAGTTGTCATTTTCCCTCTTTTCATGGAACACCCATGTTAAAGGGTAACTCCACTTTCTTGGGGAAAGTAAAAAATAGCAAATAAAGAAAAAAATAACACAGCATATTCAATTGCGACACAAGCCATATCGCAATTCAATGTTATTAAAAATGACCTTTCCTTTTCAATCTGCAGCTCTGCAATTTCCTGAAAATGCAACATGGCCACCTGGAGGCGTTCTGTACAGAGAATGTGTACATAGCACGGCACCCCTCCCCCCCGGGAATATGTCATTTCCTACTTGTGTGATTGGCGCACCGATTTTCCCAGAAGTCTGCACTAAGATACAAGTCAGATTTCAGGCATCCCCCCTGTATGTAATTTTTGAA
Source organism: Lithobates pipiens (assembly GCF_037356315.1). Lineage (NCBI taxonomy): Eukaryota > Metazoa > Chordata > Amphibia > Anura > Ranidae > Lithobates > Lithobates pipiens. The sequence continues at coordinate 20,075,880 of NW_027507789.1, forward strand.
GGGATAGTTTCAAAATCACACCTAAAGGGATGCAGACCCAGCAGCTTTCCTCATTAGTGTGCTCTGCAGGTGCACAGCTGATTGATAATTATGAAACCACTCCCATTAGACTCACTTCCCCAGATGGACACACAGAGGATGTCTTCAGAATAACAAAAGCAAGGAATCTACAACAAAGTATGTTAAAATTCCTGCAATCACCCAGAGGGGAATGTTTTTTTTTTTTTTCTGAACAAAACTGCAGTTATGTTTTAAGGTGAAAGATCCAGCACTGATGATATGGCTGTGATACAATGGAGTTGACTTTTCTGAGAGATGTTTTATTAAATGAGAAGGCTATTTGGTAACTTGCGAATTAAAATATAAGAACATCTTTCAGATGACTTTAAAATGAACTACTTGAGTTCCAGAAGGGTTTACCCCTTCATGACCATGTTTTGCTATTTAGAGTTGCGATACTGGTAATTGCGCAGTCATGCAACACTGTACCCAAATTAAATTTATATTGTTTTTTCCACATAGCTAGAGCTTTATAAAAGAGAAAATGTTGAAAAAAAATTATATTTTTTACATTACTTTAGCGTCTACAAACTATGGTATATATACAGGCATTTTTTTTTATACTACTAATGGCGGTGATCCGTGACTTATAATGGGACTGCGATAGTGCGCAGGGGAAATCTGACACGGGGGGACATCACCATTACCATTATTACAGTGATGAGTGAGTTTATGCGCCCTTTTTTTTTTTTGCACAGACTGACACCTGCATCATCATTCTGTCCATCTTATCAGTGCCCACCATTCTTTCCTCCTTATATGTGCCAGCATTAGTGTCCCCCACCATTCTGTCCCCCACTATCAGTCTCCCCTGCCATTCTGTCCCCAACCATCAGTCTCCCCTGCCATTCTGTCCCCAACCATCAGTCTCCCCTGCCATTCTGTCCCCAACCATCAGTCTCCCCTGCCATTCTGTCCCCCAACCATCAGTGTCCCTCACCATTCTGTCCCCCACCATCAGTCTCCCCTGCCATTCTGTCCCCAACCATCAGTCTCCCCTGCCATTCTGTCCCCCAACCATCAGTGTCCCTCACCATTCTGTCCCCCACCATCAGTCTCCCCTGCCATTCTGTCCCCAACCATCAGTGTCCCTCACTATTCTGTCCCCCACCATTCTATCCTCATCTGTGCCCACCATTCTGTTCCCCACCGTCAGTGTCCTCCGCCATTGTGTCCTCATCAGTGCCCATCATTTTTTCCATCTCATCAGTGCCCACCATTCTTTCCTACTTTTATATGCCAGCCATATTTTTTTTTGGGGGGGGGGGGGGCGCTACAAACCTCCTCCCCCCCCGCATTATTATTCATTTTGATTTGTTAGAATTTTTTTTATTCTTCACAACTTTTCCACAATACAATTTTTGGGGGGAGGGGCTTTTGCTGAAATATCAGGGGTCTAAACAGATACCTGATGTCTCACTTTTGAAACAGAGATAGGGATTGAAAACATACCTCAATCCCTTTCTTTTCAGCCTCAGCTGCACTGCAGAATGAATGAGTGGGAGGTTCTAAACAGAGGCTCCTGCTCAGTCATACACCGAAACATAGTAAATGTTTACAATGCTTCCGTTATGAATAGCCCTTCCCATGCTCTCCATCCTGAAATATCCCCGTGTGCCTGTAGCAGCTGCCAGCAGGAGAGGAAGGAGGCGGGGCAGCAGGAAGAACTGGATGGTGAATGGGCGGGGCATTGCAAGAAATGATCTCTTGTGTGTCTTACTGCTTGCCACTGAAAGCCAGCAGGAGGGAGAGGAGGAGGAGGAGAAGCTGGCTAACAGTGGCTGCAGTGAGACACACAGGAGATTGTTACTTGTAATTACTCCCCCCCCCCTTCTCCCACCACAGTGATCGCCCCCTCCTATTCACCATAGAATTTTTTTCTTCTGCCCCCTTCCTTTGGGGACAGATGGTACCGCTCTGCTATCCTTTCCAATGCCTTTTACATGGAGTGCAGAGCGGCGCTATCCATTTAGGTGCGGAAAACTGCACACATAGTTACATAGTAGGTGAGGTTAAAAAGAGACAAGTCCATCCTATGTGTGTGATTATATGTCAGTATTACAATTGTATATCCCTGTATGTTGTGGTCGTTCAGGTGCTTATCGAATAGTTTCTTGAAACTATCGTTGCCTCCCGCTGAGACCTAAGGCCACATTCACACAGACGCCTATGCTAAACGGAATCTGCTTGTTTAGCGTGGGATCTTTCCGCCGAGCAGGCGGGTGACAGGTCCGTGTTTGCTCTGCATAGCACAATCCACTCTCCTCTATGGGGCAATCTGATGGAAACGGACCGCCTGTCTGTTTCCATCTGATGCTATCCAATTGGATGGATGAGGAACAGGATGACCACTCATCTGTTTTTGGTGGACAGGACTGGATCGGATGGCAGACATCCGCCGCACCATAGAAGAGACTGGGGGGGGGGTCTGGTCAGGTCTGCCTGAAAAAAAAACTGACAGCCTGTGTGAAAGGGGGCCTAAGGCTGGTCATACATTATACAATTTTCCTTTAGATTTACCAAAACCACATAATATGCGGTCACTCCTAAACACTTTCAATTTATTTGCAATCAGGCAGGCCCTTGTACTACATAGTTGAAGGTAAATCTAAAAGGAAATTGAATAGGAAAATTGTATAGCCAGCTTTCAGCATTAAACCCAGACCTGTATAGTAAGATTTTTGGATTTATCTCTAGATCTAGCATTATGCAAATCAATCCAGTCCTCTTGTCATATGTGCCTGTAAACGCCGCTTTAATTCCGGCAGTTTCATTGACAGCAAATGTCTGCAGGGATAATGACTCACCACAAATCCAATTTTAACCAAGTCACCCACACATTCTTGGGTTGGCAGGACTCTCCGGACAGTCAGCCAATGAGCAGCTGGGGATTTGATTAAATCATCTGTTGCTCCTATAGTTATCATTGGAGCTCAAAAGGGTGTCCCCTCTGAGGAGGAGTGGTAACAATATTCACACAGATCACATTTGGATTGAAGATAATGCCACAAGAGTCTGTCTGGCCAGTTGAGGCAAATCGAATACAATTCGCTCCTACTAGAATCCTTGACTACGCATAACAGCACAGGGCTCGTACACATGGGCGTACAATAATCTTGTGTTCAAACCCATAATTTATACATATTTGAATGCATCAGTATCATTTTCTATGATCCCATATAGACTGGTCCGTATCAGTCCACAGCGTAAACCAGAACTGGAAAAATTTACATTTCAGGACTTATGTAATGAGCATATTTTATGCTGTATGCATGTAAATGCTACAAATGTACTCTACAGGTAGCCACTACTGATCAGGTCCTACATGCAAAACATCAATATCTGTGCCATGGATTACAAACTAATGATATTACATGTTGGTTCTGAATGGGTGCCTGTATCCTGGCAACCAAGGACATGAGGCAGCGGGAGCCATCTGCATCCTGGCAACTAATGATGCGAGGCAGCGGGAGGCGGCTGCATCCTGGCAACCAAGGACGAGAGGCAGCAGGAGCCGGCTGCATCCTGGCAACCAAGAACGTGAGGCAGCAGGAGCCGGCTGCATCCTGGCAACCAAGAACGTGAGGCAGGAGCCGGCTGCATCCTGGCAACCAAGAACGTGAGGCAGCAGGGGGCTGCCTGCATCCTGGCAACCAAGGACACGATGCAGCGGGAGCGTCTGCATCCTAGCAATCAAGGATGCGAGGCAGGAGGAGCCATCTGCATCCTGGCAAAAAGAGACACAAGGCAGCGGGAGCTGTCTGCTTCCTGGCAACCATTGACATGAGGCAGAAGGGGCCACCTACATCCTGGCAACCTAGGACGTGAGGTACTGGGGGCTGCCTGCATCCAGGAAAGCAAGGATACTAGGCAGCAAGGGTCGTCTGCACCCTAGCAACCAAGGATACAACAGCAGGGGTTGCCTACATCCTGGAAACCAAGGATACTAGGCAGCAGAGGTCTGCATCCTAGCAACCAAGGGTGCTAGCAGCAGGGGCCAGCTCCATTCTAGCAACAAAAAGCACTAGGAGGTATGAGCCACCTGCATCCTAGCAACCAAGGGTGCTAGCAGCAGGGGCCAGCTCTATTCTAGCAACAAAAAGCACTAGGAGGCATGAGCCACCTGCATCCTAGCAACCAAGGGTGCTAGCAGCAGGGGCCAGCTCCATTCTAGCAACAAAAAGCACTAGGAGGTATGAGCCACCTGCATCCTAGCAACCAAGGGTGCTAGCAGCAGGGGCCAGCTCTATTCTAGCAACAAAAAGCACTAGGAGGCATGAGCCACCTGCATCCTAGCAACGAAGGATGCTAGATGACATGGGCTCAACAGCAGTGTGCAATTAGCGGTGCACTGTTGAGCCCGAGCAGCAGCAGCCAATAGGTTATGCAAATGCTACATGAGTACAGTGCAAGGACAACATTTTACATGGGCTCTTGCTGCTAGAAAGATCCTATTTAGAATCATACACCCTGTGCACCTGGGTCCTCCGAGCAGGATCTGCAACTGGATCATTAGACCTCAGATGATCATATTCAGCTAGTGTAAACGGTGCACTGCTCCCTTAATCTCAAATAAAAAGTGCTTTTTTTTTTTTCTTTTTAATTTGATATGATTCAAAAGATTTCAACTAAAACCACATGCCACCAGAGAGCAGCTAAAGCATGCATGGCAAGTCTTGCGGTGGTACCAGAAGCATTATGGGTGTATTCAGTGTGACACCTCAGATAATTGTAGCACTCTTCCTAGTAATAGTCACCTAAAATAGAAGAGAGACACATTATATAACTGGCCAAATATACAGTTAATAACGTGCATGACAATGTAAAAGGATTAAACATTTCAAGAGCATCACCTAGTGGCAGCTGCATGGCAGCGCAGACAAAAAGTAATTTGGATTTAGCTAGTCGTGACAATGACGCAATTGCTGGAAGGTGCACATCATTGGCAGCGCAGTGGATACTGGAGGAGGGAGAGGCCATGGGGCAGGAAGCACATTACAAAGAGGAAGCATTGTGTAGCCAGTTGGAATAATTTTATTTTTCATAAAAAGGAAAGCAATTGATCGTTGGAATCATGCCATTATTGGGGAAGAGGATTACAGACAAAACAAATAATAACAAAAAAAATCAATAAAACACAATAATGACCTCAGAGATAATCCCCCCTCCAAGACTCTCCGGGCTGCACAGTCAGATACCCCAAGGAGTTCCCAGAGTGAAATGATCAAGTAGAACTAAAGCCAGAACTTTGTTTTTAGCATGTTGAATAGCGTTCGGTGAGGGATTAAGCCAACATTGGCATTTTTTTTGCCATCTGTGTCTCATGATGGAGATTTCTCTTCACGTCCCGTCTTGTAGACTCCACAGAAGTGAGAGAATATATGTTTTCAATGTGAGGGAATCCCTGGTTGTCACCAGAACTGGTGTCCATGTTGGAACATTTCCCCTCTATTCCAGTTTTTTTTTTTTTTAAACTTACCCTCACTTGATATTGGCAATCAGAACAAGAGAGAGTAAATTTTACTAATAGACACAGACAGAAACAAAAACCTGACAGAGGTTTTAACCCCTCACCCACCAGCAAAAACTAAAAAAAAAAAAAAAAAAAGTGCTTTGCCTTTAGTTATACTTTAAATCATGGACCACAAAATAAGTACTTCATGTGAAAAGGCAATAAATAAGGGCTATACCCCAAAAAAAGGACACTGTTACAATTCTCCCACCCCATGATGTAAAAGCAGCCTCGTCTTAGCTACGACCCCCACATTCAGTTGTCAGTACTAGCATTAGAATGGTGCTTTTTATACAAGCAACTGCACAAATCTGGTTTGAATATCACACGAGCAACGTGCAAGGTGAGGCAGGCTGACTACAGGCAATGATATGATCAAATACTACGCTGGCACATCACATAATACACCCCCCCTCGTTCACCACTGAGCATGTGTTTTAATCCCCTTGTGGCCCACGAAACAGACACCAAGCAAATGTTTTGCAGCTGTTTGGTCCTATGCAATCTTGGATTACAATTCCTGATTTTCCTTTATTTAAAAAAAAAAAAAAAAATGAAATCTTCGGAAATTCATTGATAAGTGCCTATATTAGCGACCTGGTCGCAGCTAAAAATACGGGACGAGAGCAGCTTACAAACTTGCACGTGGCATCGCCCGAGGCTGGGACGGTGCAGTGCGGTAGGCAGACTTCAAAAAAGCGAGGCACAACATGGAGCAGAAAAGATCGCGCCAACTGCAACAAATGCAAAAAATCATTTTAAGGCAACACGGCTACGAAAATTAAAAAGAAAAAAAAAAAAAAAAAAGGCAGCAAATAATTATAAGGCGGTCATGGGCTGTGACAAACTGGAGAAGGGAGGGTAGAGCGAAAGATCCTTTGTTCTGAACTCCCAGTGTAAAGATGCTGCCGATACGGCCAAGATCTACAACTTGGCACAATAATTTAAGCAGTGAACACATCCCAGTCATCCAACACTAGACGTAAAACACAGGAAGGGAAAGGCAAACAGGTGTCCACATGAGGCAGAAATGTCAATCCCACTTGGCATTTTTTTTTTTTCAGGGGGGTGGGGTGGGGGAGAAGGGGTGGTTTGGGATGGACTCTATGGGGCAGAGCGGTGTGGAGGAGGAGACACCATGTGGTACGGAGTTGGAACACAATCCAGCAGCACTTCTCGGAGAGTCGGAGGAACTAGGGGTGCTGTGAGCCTTTGGAAGGCATCCCTGGGCAGGCCTAGTTCTTCCATTCCTTGCTGATGGTCAGGTTCCATTCCCAGCAGAGATGCTTGGTTTTGTCATCGTCGGTGAAAAGCGACTTCATGTTGTAACAGCCTCTGGCCAACATGCCCTTTGGGGCTTCTTCGATGGGGGTAAGGAATTCGTATTCCTCCGCGCGTGGTCCGTAACTTCCGACCATGTAGTTTGACTTATCCACTGTAACAAAAGAAGTATTTGTTAATTGACGTCAATGAGGCTCATCATTTAAAACAACCCTGTTACTACCCTAAAATAAATTAAAAACGCTCAGCAGCCATAAAAGGCTTTAGGCCCCTTTCACACGGGTGTGTGAGCAAGAGATTTGTCCGCTCATTCCATGCAGAGCAGAGCGGGCAAATGACAGGTCCGTGTCCACTCTTTTTTTTTTTTTTTTGCAGAGCGAACATGGAAAGACCCCGTTCTACTCTATGGGCGGCCGGTTGTAAACGGGCCGACTGAGCCTAACAAGTTTGACAACAGAGAAGCTCAACTGGGAGACAAGGAATGAATGTTGTCACCCTACAACAGGCCCTTGTTTGCCTAAACAAGGACCTTCCTGGCAGGGTCACTGTGTATTTTATGCTGCAGCTTTGAAATTAAGGAAAAATTTCTTGTATTTTCATTAACACACACACACACATATATGTGTGTGTATATATATATATATATATATATATATATATATATATATATATATATATATATATATATATATATATATATATATATATATATATATATATATATATATATATATATATATATATACACATACATGTGTGTGTGTGTATATATGTATACACACACATACATGTGTGTGTGTGTATATATGTATACACACACGTGTGTGTGTGTGTGTGTGTGTGTGTGTGTATATATATATATATATATATATATACACACACACACACATACACACATATGCATACATATATATGAGATTTAAAAGAGAAGTATGGGAATATATATTTTTTTTAATCATACTTACCTAGGTGCGATGCCGCATCTGTCCCCTGCCGGCTCTAACACCGAGAACCAAGCGATCAAATACTGCCAATCGTTCGGTTCTCACAGCTCCCTGAGCAGAGAGCTGCTGACTGTCAGTTCGCTGAGAGGCTGAGCCGGGTGCTGGTCCAGGCATGTGAGCGGATCCCGACTTCATTATCGCGATCTTGCCCGAGCTTGGACCAGTGTTCTACCAAAAAGTGCCCATGCATGCGCAGTATGAAAGGGCACTCCAACCGATTTCCCGATCAGCTGGCGTGACGTCACCATGGCGCATGCGCACATCATAGGAGGCATTTTTCAACAGGAGATACCATTTGACAGGCAAAATTGTGGAGGGAGACTGTAGTTGTCAGATTGTGCCTCGCTGCTGCAAGGCCGCTTGTGGCTGTGCTGCAAGGCCGCTTGTGGCTGTGCTGCAAGGCCGCTTGTGGCTGTGCTGCAAGGCCGCTTGTGGCTGTGCTGCAAGGCCGCTTGTGGCTGTGCTGCAAGGCCGCTTGTGGCTGTGCTGCAACCCGCCCTTAGACACAGGCAAAAGCCGCAGTTCAACACACCAAACCCATTCCTGCAACACAGACAAAACCCGACCTTGAGCACACCATAAACCCGCTCCGCAACAGTAAGGCACAATTTGACAACGACGGTCTCCCTCCGCTGTTTGTATAACTTTTAATTGTGCCCGTCGAATGGTATCTCCCATTGAAAGATGTCTCCTACGATGTGCGCATGCGCTATGGTGACATCACGGCAGCTGATCGGGAAACCAGCTGGAGTGCCCTTCCGTACTGTGCAGGCATTTTTCGACGGAGGGCACTATTCGATAGAACACCGACTTTGTGATGTCAGCAGCCAGCGAGCTTCAGCCCTCTGTCTTCTGAAAACGGGTCACGGGAGTGTAGAACGAAGGAGAAGTACAGCCAAACCAGCTTTAGCTGTACTTCTCCTTTAAGGCTCTATTCACACCTAGGGATGTACCAATGCGGATACCAAGTACGTTCACAAGTACTTGTCAAAAAGCTCCTGATATCTGAAACAGATACTTTGCAAAATAAAAATGAATGGGCTCAAAGAATCTAATGTGATTTGAACAGGAATGCGGTGTGATTCCTGTCCAAATCGCATGCCGTTTCCTGCATGACTGGTTCCACCAGCTCTGGCTCCCCATTGTGGACATCTGTGGCTCCTCCTGCCTTTCCCATGGCTTTGTTCCCTGAAATTCCAGCAGTTCTCTGCCCTCAGCGGTTCGAGCTATCTCCTTGGCAGTGCTGACAGTACGGACTACAGGAATTCTAATAGGTCAGCACCGTCACATGGACAGCACTGACTAATCAGAAGCCATCTAGCCTGTGCTATCAGAAAAGGAGAGAAAGTTATGGACCGATGTAGCAGCCTTTTGGTGTCTGACAGCACAGGACTGCGGCAATCTGGTACAGTGGGGTCCAGTGGATGGCTCGAACCGCTGGAGGGGAGAGAGCTATTGACAATGTGGGGAACAAAGGCAAGGTAGATGCAGGAGGCGCCCAAGCCACAGATGTTCACAACTGGATGGGAGCTGGAGGAACCCGTCATGCAGGGAGGTTTCCCCGCTCCTGTATGAACTCAGGCTCAAAATCACTATGACAAGCCTGGGTTCACACAGGAGTGGTGCGGAAAACCGCATGCGATTCAGACAGGAATTGCACAGCAGCAAAACAAGCTCCATGAACTACTTTGTCGAATGTGTCATGTGAAAAAAACAAAACTTGTCCTTGCCAAGATGTAAAAAAAATAATTGACCTGGGGGTCAGTTTTGCCAAAATGACATGTTTTTTTTCCCAGACTGAATTTTCTTTCCAGCTTAAAGAACCATAAATCTATGCAATTGCATTGGTTGTTTCATGGCTGTTAAAGAAGGAATGCATAACTGAACTAAAGAGCATTCTTAAGAATGTACATTAAATTTTTGTTGTTGTTGTTGTAAGATGGTAGGTATGATGGCTGTCACTTACGCTTTACACCTTTCCTGCATGTCTGCTGCTGATATTTCAGCCCGGAAACAATCTCCTTGTGCACCTGTAACACAAACCCTGGTTAAGTGAGCAAGTTACATTGCAGCCAAAAGCCATCCAAAAAAATAAAAAAAAAATAAAAAAAACACTCCAAGCGCACAAAAAAGAAATCAATTTTCTGCATTTGGGGACATGCACAAGCACCCACAGGGCTGTCAAAAACCGGACTGTGTCCATGCAGCCACTGCATCCCAATTGACATGAATAGTACTCCCTGCACTGGAATGCACGAACAACTGCACATCCTCTGTGGGCAAGACACGGCACTCACACAGGTGTAAGGAGTAACCCCACTTTTGTTGACCAAAAAAAATAAACATTCCCCTCTGGGTGATCTATGTACATTGTAGGGATTTTAACCAAGATTTTTGCAGATTCCCACCTTTTGTTATTCTGAAGAAATAGCTGTTTGTGTCCATGAGTGAATGGGAGTGGTTTTAGAGTTAACAATCAGCTGCTGCACTTGCAGGGTACTAATGAGGAAAGCTAGGCTGGCCACACATTATTCAATTTTCTTATTCAATCTCCTTTAGATTTACCTTCAACCATATAGTGCAAGGGCTGGCGTGACTGCATACAAATTGACAAAAAAAAAAAAAAAAGTGTTCAGGTTTGAGCTCATATTATTATTTGGTAAATCTAAAGAAAAATTGTATCATCCGTTCCGGTACAGTCTCCAGCGGCGGATGTTGTGTGCAGGAGAGAACCGACAACGGCTGGGAAATAGCTGGGATGTGACGCCATCCATAGATTTACTATGGGGTTTTTGCTGTCAGATGCCTCCCAGAAGCATGTCCCTCCGCACGCCCACTGGGGTGTGCACCTGGTGCGCTCTGTGTTTGACACAACCAATCACAGATCGTCGAAAAGGGCTAATCACAGCGGCCCTTTACCATGTGATCAGCTGTGTCCAATCATGTAATGTGAACAGACCTGCCGGTTATCGGCAGTACTTTCCTTGCACAGTAATTGGCCAGTGCCCATCAGAGCAGCCCAATCGGTGCCCATCAGAGCAGCCCAATCGGTGCCCATCAGAGCAGCCCAATCGGTGCCCATCAGAGCAGCCCAATCGGTGCCCATCAGAGCAGCCCAATCGGTGCCCATCAGAGCAGCTCAATCGGTGCCCATCAGAGCAGCTCAATCGGTGCCCATCAGAGCAGCTCGATCGGTGCCCATCAGAGCAGCTCGATCGGTGCCCATCAGAGCAGCTCGATCGGTGCCCATCAGAGCAGCTCGATCGGTGCCCATCAGAGCAGCTCGATCGGTGCCCATCAGAGCAGCTCGATCGGTGCCCATCAGAGCAGCTCGATCGGTGCCCATCAGAGCAGCTCGATCGGTGCCCATCAGAGCAGCTCGATCGGTGCCCATCAGAGCAGCTCGATCGGTGCCACCTTTTTTTCATTGGACCAGTGCACAAAGCAAAAGTCCATAAAGACATGAATGAGTGAGTTTGAGGTGGAGGAACTGGACTAGCCTACACAGGCTCCTGACCTCAACCCAATAGAACACTTTTGGGATGAATTGGAGCAGACTGCGAGTCAGGCCTTCTTGTCCAACATCAGTGCCTGACCTCACAAACGTGCTTCTGGAAGAATGGTCAAACATTCCCATAGACACACTCCTAAACCTTGTGGACGGCTTTCCCAGAAGATTTGAAGCTGTTATAGCTGCAAAGGGTGGGCCAACAATATTAAACCCTACAGACTAAGACGCTATTAAAGTTCATGTGCATGTAAAGGCAGGCGTCCCAATACTTCTGGTAATAGAGTGTATGTTAGAAGTTGATTGAAAAAAGTGCCTCAAATACTATACATTCTATTTAACAGCATATTTGGAAAGTACCCATTTACAACAAACACCAGTTTAAGTAGAAAGTCATTCCATTGTAGGCTTCTCACCTTAAAACTAATTTTGATTCTGTACTCAACTCCTTCTTTAAGGTAAAATGTTTCTTTCTTGAACTTCTCCAAATCCCCTGGAAAGCGGAAACAGACCGATGTTAAGACCAGACGGGAACACAGTGCAGAGATTTTGCATCTGATGTGACAGACATTAAACACTGAATAATATTACCTAGTAGATCCAGCTCAAGTGGTCCAGGAGCCTCCGCACATACCAAGGTCAGTTTGGTCACAACCACATTTGGAGCTGTGGGATCTGATGATACAAAACACAGAAATATTGGTTTTACAGGTAAATCGTTTTTTAACCACTTCCTGCGCAGCTCACATACATATAATGCGGTAGGTCAGCAGCCCTGCGTGAACCGCCATACAGGTACTGCGCCTCCTTTAAAGTGACACAAAAAGGTTTTTTTTTTTTTTTTTTTTTTTTTTTTTTTTTAACATATACTTGCCTCCACTGTGCAGCTTGTTTTGCACAGAGTGGCCCCAAACCTCCTCTTCTAGGGCCCCTTGGCGGCTCCTCCCCACATCAGATAACCCCCTGGGGAGAAGCGCTCTCCCGAGTCCAGCATTCAGCGAACCAGAGGCTGAATGCAGGACTCTGCCTCGCCCCCCAGATCATTGGATTTGATTGGCAGCAGTGGGAGCCAATGGCTGCGCTGCTATCGATCTATCCAATCAACAGCTGAGAACCCTGGGCAGAGACACAGCGTGTCCCTGTGGGTCAAGTGCGAGGGGTCACTGACAGGTGTTTTCTCACCTTAATGCATAGAAAAAAAAAAAAAAAAACACACAAACCTTTACAACCCCTTTAAGAGCCTTAGCAGGCACCCGATGCATGTAGCCGATGGGCGCAATGCCCGCCGGCCACCCACGATCGTGGGCACCAGAGCCAGAATGGGGATCTGTGTGTGTAAACACACAAAGCCCGGTTCTGTCAGGGAAAGGAAAGACAGATCGTCTGCTCCTAAAAATTAGAAACAGCGACCCCCTGGGGTTAACTCCTTCCCTGCCAGTCACATTTACACAGTAGTTAGTGCATTTTTAAAGCACTGATCACTTTATAAATGTCAATGGCCCCCCCAAAAAAAAATCCAGATGAAAGTCACAGATCACCATTGCTAGTCAAAGAAATAAAAAGTGAGATATATATATATATATATATATATATATAGAGATATATATATATATATATATTATATATATAATTTTTTTTTATTATTATTACATAAATCTATCCCCTAGCTATAACTTTTGCGCAAACCAATCAATATAAGCTTGTTTTACCAAAAATATGTAGAAGTAAATTTATATTATATTTTATATATAGATAGATAGATAGAGAGAGAGAGAGAGCTATAGAGATATACATCACATACACACTTTTGGGGTATTTATTATAGCAAAATGTAAAAAAATAATATTTTTTCTTCCCAAAATGTATGCTTTTTTTGTTTATAGCGCAAAAAATAAAAACCGCAGAGCTGATCACCATAAAGAAAGCTCTATTTGTGTGGGGGGGGGTTGGACGGACAAATTTTTGTTTCAGTAAGTTAATGCAACGCAGTGCCATATCGCAAAAAAAATGGCCTGGTCATTAACCACTTAAGCCCCGGACCAATTTTCAGCCAAAGGACCAAGCCCCTTTTTGCGATTCGGCACCGAGTCGCTTTAACTGACAATTGCGCAGTCGTGCGACGTGGCTCCCAAACAAAATTGACGTATTTTTTTCCCCATAGAGCTTTCTTTTGGTGGTATTTAATCACCTCTGTGTTTGATATTTTTTGCGCTATAAACAAAAAGAGCGACAATTTTGATAAAAATTCAATATTTTTTACTTTTTGCTATAATAAATATCCCCAAAAATACCAAAATATATAAAAAAACTTTTTTTTCCCTGAGTTTAGGCAGATACGTATTCTTCTACATAATTTTGGTAAAAAAAATAAAAATAAATAAAAAAATAAAACGTGATTAATGATTGGTTTGCGCAAAAGTTATAGCGTTTACAAAATATTGGATAGTTTTATAGAATTTTTATTACATTTTTTTTTTTTTTACTAGTAATGGCGGCGATCAGCGATTTTTATTGTGACTGCGACATTACGGCGGACACATCAGACATTTATGACACATTTTTGGGACCACTGTCATTTATACAGCAATCAGTGCTATTTAAATGCACTGATTCCTGTGTAAATTACACTGGCAGTGAAGGAGTTAACCACTAGGGGGCGAGGAGGGGTTATGTGTGACGTCATGTGTTTTTTTATTGTAGGGGGCGTGGCCTGGCATGTGATGTCACTGATCGTCTTTCCCTATAACAGGAAACAGACGATCGGTGACAGCCACAGTAGGAAGCACGGGGGAGAGGTTTGTTTACACAGACCTCTTCTCCGTTCTTCAGCTCTGCGACCTGATCGCAGGACACCAGCCGCGATCGGGTCCGCTGGTCCCATGGCCACGGAGCTCAGGACCGGGTCGGGAGCGCGCCACGGGTGGGCACTTAAAGAGCCACGTACAGGTACGCGATTGTGCCCAGCCATGCCATTCTGCCGACGTATATGTGCAAGAGGCGGTCCTTAAGCAGTTAAGGGGGCAAATCCTTCCGGGGCTGAAGTGAGGAATTCCACACTAACAACACAGGCGCTTCCCACAGCAGACTTCTCCTTAAAAGCTGCCTGCTTGTCTCTGACTTTAAATCTTTAAAGAGTATATCAACCTGAGACCTTAATGGTGGAGCTGGCAGTAACTTTACAAGTCTAAATGAATACATTTCCAACCTGTTATGATATCCAGTAACAATACCATCCTTCAGAAAAGCTCCACCTTTTATTCAATGTTGGGCAGAGCTTTTGGCATTGCAGGGCAAAACACTAAAAGGGAGTTTTATCAAACAGGAGGTACATGTGCTTTCCCGCTACATTCTTAAAAGCCAAGTCCTTCAGAGGTCAAAGAGAAATTGTGATTTAAAAAGGCCACAAATGTGGAAATTAACCTTTAATTACCATTTTAACCTGTGTGTGCCACCTTCTATGTCTGTACCAAGGCCAAACATTCCAGGGTATGTAAACTTTTTATCGGTGCAATTTGGGCGATTTCTGTTATCAGTGTCACTGGCAGATGTGTGCGCTGTGCTAGTCTGTTCACGACTCACCCACTGTAGCAGGAAGGGCGCCCAGAAGAGCCTCTTTGTACTTCCGAAGACTCTCATCATGCTGGTCCATGGCCTGAATCTCATCGATGGACTTCGGAGCTGGAGCCTTGTAGTTGACGGAGTGTTCATCCTCTTCATTTTCGGCTGCGATCTGTGCAAGCTGCTCTGAGGTGGGTTCGTGTTCAGCCATGGTTCAAGAGTGGGCACCCTAGTGCAGAAAAATAAATCAGTGGTTATCCTTCTACAAACCTGTCCACGGTACCAAATGTATAATAGTGAATGGCAACAGTGCTACAGCATTCAGGCTTTTTTAAATTTTTTGCACTACTTTGCACAGAGCAGCCCTGATCCTCTTCTTCTGCGGTCCCCCTGCTGGTGCTCCTTCCTCTTCATCGGGTGCCCCCATGGAAAGCCACTTTCCATGGGGGCACCCATTCAGGCTCGTTCCCGAGTCTCGCTGCTGCGTCCATTGACACTGACAGCTGGATTCGGCCCTGCATCATAGTTTTTGATTGACAGCAGTGGGAGCCAACAGCTCCTGCTGCTATCAATCTGTCCAATGAGGAGAGCGACAGCGGCTGCTGAGCTTGCGCACATCACTAAATCAGATCGGGTTCAGGTAAGATAAAGTGCTGCACTACAGAGAATGCATTACGGTTAAAAATCTTGGAGGCTTTACAACCACTCTAAAAAGGATCAGGCTTTCTGGAAATCTTTGTTTACAAGTGAAAAATATGTATTTTTTTTTTCTAGAAAATTCCTTAGAACC
Organism: Lithobates pipiens; assembly: GCF_037356315.1. Taxonomy (NCBI): domain Eukaryota; kingdom Metazoa; phylum Chordata; class Amphibia; order Anura; family Ranidae; genus Lithobates; species Lithobates pipiens. The sequence continues at coordinate 20,091,593 of NW_027507789.1, forward strand.
CCCAAACATATATATACACACACACACACACACACACACATATATACATATTACAAGTGAAAAATATGTATTTTTTTTTTTGTAGAAAAAATTCCTTAGAACCCCCAAACATATATATATATATATATATATATATATATACATATATACACACACACACACACACACACACACACACACACACACACACACATATACATATATACACACACACATATACATATATATATATATATATATATATATATATATATATATATATATATAACATTTTTGTAAAGACCCTAGAGAATAAAATGCCAATCATTGCAATTTTTTTTTTATGTCACGCAGTATTTGCGCAGTTTTTGGAAAAAACACACTTTAATGAATTTTAATGCAAAAAATAAATAAATAAAAACCCACAATAAAATAACCCAATTATTTGGTAAAATATAAGAGATGATGTTACGCCGAGTAAATAGATACCAAATACGTCAGGCTTTAAAATGGCATACGCTCGTGGAATGGCAACAAACTATGATACTTTAAAATCCCCATAGGTGACGCTTTAAAAAAAAAAATTTGTACAGGTTACCAGTTTAGAGTTAGAGAGGAGATCTAGCGCTAGAATTATTGCTCTCGCTCTAACGTTCGCATCGATGTCTCACATGTGGTGCGATCACCGTTTACATACGAGTGCGCGACTTATGCATGCAATTGCTACTGTGCGTGAGCGCGGAGGGATTAGGGAACTTTTTTTCTTTTTAACAGCGTCCCTTTAATGTTCTATTCCTATTAAAAGGGAATGTAAACATCCCCTGTAATATAAACAAGGGATGACAGGTCCTCTTTATAGAGAAATCTGGGGTCAAATCTCTCCTCTCTCTTTGAAAGCAAAAAGGTCCAAAAAGAAAAAATAAATAAAATTTATCTTACGATTTAAAAAAAGATAAAAGTAAAAAATTGTTTACTTCCACTCTAGACTGGAAGTGACATCATGACGTCGCTCCGGTCCTCCTAGATCAGAGAGTTGATCTGGCCTCTCCTCACCTCTGTGACCAGCCATGCAAACGATCTGTATGTTTCCTGGGCTCGCTGTTAAGAACGGCAAGCCCAAGAAACACCGGCTGGTGGTTGTGCCAAGGGCCCCTCTCGCTGCTTCTAAAAGCGACCCAGCAGCTAGGATTGCTTTTATGAGAAACAGAATCGCTGCTGAAAGAAAGAAAAAATAAAAAATAAATAAAAAATACTGGGGTTATGACTGATCACTTAATTGACTGGTCAAGGTGGGGGAGCATGACAGGAGAGCAGTTGCTCAACGCAGGACTCGGAAGCTAGAGGAGATCACTGGAGTAATGGTATCCACTTGGGTTAATTCCAGCTGCATTGTCCAGGTATAATAGAGAGAAATTATATATACACACACACTTACAAAAGTGAGTACACCCCCACACTTTGCTACAATGTAAAGTAGTGAGTGTACAGCTTGTATAAACGGTGTAAATTTGCTGTCCCCTCAAAATAACTCGACACACAGCCATTAATGTCGGCAACAAAAGTGAGTACACCCCCTAAATGAAAATGTACAAATTGGGTCCAAAGTGTCAATATTTTGTGTGGCCACCATTATTTTCAAGCACTGCCGTAACCCTCTTGGGCATGGAGGTCACCAGAGCTTCACAGGTTGCCACTGGAGTCCTCTTCCCCTCCCCCATGATGACATCACAGAGCTGGTGGATTTGAGATCTTGTGCTCCTCCACCTTCCGTTTGAGGATGCCCCACATATGCTCAATAGGGTTTAGGTCTTTAGGTTAAGTCACCTTTACCCTCAGCTTCTTTAGCAAGGCAGTGGTCATCTTGGAGGTGTGTTTTGGATCATTGTTGGGATGCTGCCCTGCAGCCTAGTCTCTGAATGGCACAGTGGTGTAGTGGTTAGCACTCTCGCCTAGCAGTAAAAAGGGTTGCTGGTTTGAATCCCAACCACGACACTACTTGACCTGCCTGGAGTTTGCATGTTCTCCCTGCGTGGGTTTCCTCCGGGTACTCCGGTTTCCTCCCACACTCCAAAAACATGCAGGTAGGTTAATTGGCTTCTGTCCAAAATTGGCCCTAGTATATGAATGGGGACCTTGGATTGTGAGCTCCTTGAGGGTAGGGACCAATGTGAGTGTGCAATGTACAGCGATAGGGACAATTGTAGACACTCACTCAGGTTGAACTGGATGGACTGGTGTCTTTATTCAACCTTACTATGTAACTATAGTTAATAAATGGCTTCAGCCAAACACTATCAGTCAACTGTGTTTACTCTTTAAATCACGACAGCCGAAACTACCCAAATAACCCTGATCAAAAGTTTACATACCCCAGTTCTTAATACCGTGTATTGCCCCCTTTAACATCAATAACAGCTTGAAGTCTTTTGTGGTATTTGTGGTTGAGGCTCTTTATCTTCTCAGATAGTAAAGCTGGCCATTCCTCTTTGCAAAATTCCTCCAGTTCCTGTAAATTCTTGGGCTGTCTTGCATGAATTGCACATTTGAGATCTCCCCAGAGTGGCTCAATGATATTGAGGTCAGGAGACTGAAATTGCCACTCTAGACCCTTCATTTAATTTAAACAGCCACACCACATGTTTTCAGAGAGTCCTGTTTTTCACCTGAAGTTATTTGTGGGTTTTTCTTTGCATCCCGAACAATTTACCTGGCAGTTGTGGCTGAAATTTTAGTTGGTCTACCTGACCGTGGTTTGGTTTCAACAGAACCCCTCGTTTTCCACTTCTTGATTAGCGTTTGAACACTGCTGATTGGCAGTCTCAATTCCTTGGATATCTTTTTATATCCCTTTCCTGTTTTATACAGTTCAGCTACCTTTTCCCACAGATCCTTTGACAATTCTTTTGCTTTCCCCATGACTCAGAATCCAGAAACGTCAGTGCAGCACTGGATGAAAGATGGAGGGGTCTGTCAGGAGTCCAGAAACTCCCTGACCTTTTATAAACACACACACTAACTACAAGCAAACAGGTCACAGGTGAGGATGGTTACCTTTAATAGTCATTCAAACCCCTTTGTGTCAACTTGTGTGCATGTTATCAGGGCAAAATCACCACGCAAAAAGTCAAATTAACCTTTAATTGCCATTTTAACCTGTGTGTGCCACCTTCTGTGTCTGTACCAAGGCCAAACATTCCAGGGTTTGTAAACGTTTGATCAGGGTTGTTTGGGTAGTTTCTGTTGCGATTATGATTTAAAAAGAGTAAAAACACAGTTGACTGATAATAAATGTCTTCAGCCAAACGCTAACCATGAGTGAAAAAAGTTTTTGTGTTATTCATATTCTCTGAATAATGGCTAAGAAATTCTGCCAGGGTATGTAAACTTATGAGCACACAAATTTTTTTTTATATTATATTATATTATATATATATATATATATAATTTATTACACACATACACACACATGCATACATACATATACACACACTTTCAAGATAGACCAATGTATCCTATGCCAATACCTGGAATTATTCTTTAGAACTTTGATTCCCTATTATCAGCGCCATCTAGTGGCCATAATGCATTATCCCTCCCTTCTAGATTGTAAGCTCTGATGAGCAGGGCCCTCCGATTCCTCCTGTATTGAATTGTAACTGTACTGTCTGCTCTCATGTTGTAAGCTCTGCGCAAACTGTTGGCGCTATATAAATACCGTATAATAATAATAATAATTTGCTTGATTGAGATATTTCAGGAAAGGACTCAGCCAAAATTTGCAAAGGCTGAGCAAATGCTTTTGACAAAGTTTACATACTTAGACCCCTAAGTAATTAGCTGTGTCCATACATCTGACATCTTCACCTACAAGAAGATCTTTTACAATTTCAGTGCAAAGGAATATTTAGGACATATCATTAGATGAGCTCGTCAGTGTCTGATGAAAAATGCCATTGCTGACAACTTTCATATTTCGCAGGGCAGGAATGATATCTGGTTCATACGATGAAATGCTTCACTCCTCATCACAACAAATTTGGTAACAGTTCTGCTCCTTCCTAATTTTGCATAATGAAGCTGGTAAGAGGTGACTGTTAGCACGTCCCGTCCATGTCAGTGCAGCTATTCAAATATCTATGAATACAAAAGAGGAACTTCTCTAAATTTGAACTCTATGCAGACAACAAAAACCCATTTAATGCATGTATGGATTACAAAAAGCTTTACTCAGTTTTGGACAGAATGGGGCTCCGATAAGAGTGACTTTCCATCACTTCCTGTTCTGGGGACGACGACCTTTTACCAGACAGGAAGTGAGAGGGGGGAAAAACACGCAACAGGGAAACAGACAACAATAAAAAGAGAAGATAGAGGTTCTAACCTCATTCCCGCATACTAAAACGTATACAAAGTATTTTGCTTCAGTCTGTGTTACTGTTAGAGAGATTTCCCCTCACTTCCTGTCCTGGGGGAAACCTTTTTACCAGACAGGAAGTGAAGGAATCTCTCCAATGAAGCCTCTGAACGAAAATTCGAATCCTTCCACACTTCATTCAAAATTAAAACAAAGTTTTGGCTATAGACACACTTACTAAATTTTTATTTTTTGGTGTCTTACCTTGCATAGTTAGTACAGCGGCTCTGACCGGAGCCGACAGTTTTTTTTTTTCTCGTTCAACCCGCTGCTAAAGGGCAGCGCGTTTCTATGTGTGTTGGGAAAGCGCATAATTTTGCACACATTTCCAACATGCTCGTCTACAGGCTGTTTTTTTTTTTTTTCTCTGCCTACCTGGGTGGTACTGTGTACAGACAGTCTCTTAGGGCTCAGTCACATCAGAAACTGCACATAACTGTGCTTTTTGACTGAATGTTTACATGCATTTGAAAAGCATTGCAGGATCCTAGTGTGGTATACTTACCTTGTTCCCAGGATCCTGCAATGTCCCCCCCCCCCCGCCGCTGTGTCCATGGGCTCTACCCTCCGTCCGATGCCTCTCTGTGCCGGGCTCCGTTCCCTCGTTCTGTTCGTGACGCACAGGGGCGGAGCCCGGTGGAAAATTAAAAAAAAAGTGTAAAATCATAAATACATGCAGTACACTGTAATCTTACAGATTATATTACTGTATGGAATTATTTCACTTGCCTTTTGTCCCTAGTGCTTTGTCCAATGTCCTGCATGCAGTTTATATATATATATATATATATATATATATATATATATATATATATATATATATATATATATATATATATATATATATATATATATACATATACACACACATACACATATACAGTTCTTTCTGCATGGAAACTGTCCATAGCAACCAAAAATTGTCCCTTTACGTCAAAAGTGACCAGCTAGAAAACAGCGATAGTGAATTAGAACACTTGCAGAATTGAGTGATAGGTGAGTCACGGAGAAATTAATTTTATTATTAATATTTATTATATTATAATTTATGATTTTGTGGTTCAAACTTCATCATACCCAGGATATCTACTAGACTCTTGTTTGGACAGATTTAACTGTGTTATTGCTAAGAATTACAGGCCTATAATCTAAAACTGCAAATTTCTATGCAAAATAATTATTACCGCTTTGAGGCGCAAAAATCCAACATAATCATACCACCAGGGAGGCTACAGGAGTTGTAAAGGCAAAAGGTTTTTTATCCCGACGCATTCTATGCATTTAAAAAAAAAAAAAGCCTGTGTAGCAGCCCTCCACCCAGCACCCACTAATACTTACCTGAGCCCCTTCTCTGTCCAGAAGCGTTCACGAGCCCCTCGGTCATCCGGGATTTCCCCCCCCCGGATTGGCTGAGACACAGCAGCAGCGCCATTGGCTCCAAAGGCTGTCAAAGCCAATTAGCAAAATCATGGGAGAGAGAGAGAGGGGTGGGGCCGAATGGCAGCTCCTTATCTGACACACAGCGTTGCAGCTCAGCTGCCCCCATAGCAAGCTGCTTGCGGTGGGGTCACTCGACAGCAGGGAGGAGCCAGGAGCAGCGAAGAGGGAGAAGGATCCAGGCTGCTCTGTGCAAATCCACTATACAGAGGAGGGAAGTATAACATTTATTTTTTTTTCTAAATAACAAAGAGACTTTACAATCACTTTAAAGTGGTGTTGCCACCAAAAAATTAAAACTACTTAAAATTCGTAAAAAAAAATAATTGGCAAAAAAAAAAATTTTTACTCACCTCTAAATACCGGTTGCTAGGGGGTCCCTCGTAATCTGCCTTCTTCATTGCCCGGGCTGGTGACATCACTTCCCCTCGCGCCGCACATTCACCTGGGACCTGTCATGTGTCCCAGGTGACTGTACGGCATATCACGGCGCCCTGCGCCGCTCGCGCATGCGCAGTGGGTGCCCGGCTGTGAAGCCACAGCCGGGTGCCCACAGTATGCATGACGGCGCCGCGAGCGGAGCGGGGAGCGAGGGGGGGGGGGGCTTCGTTCCCCCGCATCGCTGGACCCTGGGGCAGGTAAGTGTCCGATTATTAAAAGCCAGCAGCTGCAGTATTTGTAGCTGCTGACTTTTAATTTTTTTTTTTTAGGGGGTACCCCACTTTAATGTTTATTAGAATGCAGCGACTACACAGACACAGCCGCTTGTCATTATGTGACAGGCATGCAGATGTGGTTGAGCACAGACAAGGCCTAAAAAGCAAATAATACAGCAATATTACAGCTGCCATAGTCAGATCTGTAAAAAGATTATTATACGGGATTTATATAGTGCCAACAGTTTGCGTCGCGCTTAACAAAATGAAAGGCGGACATTACAATTTGGTACAAGAGGAATCAGAAGGCATTGAAAAGATTCAATCTGATTGGATGCTTTGAATTACCAACCCTTGTGAAATGCTCTATGATCTACCAGGTACAATGCAAGTGCTGTATGATGCAACACAAGCCATGCCCAAATCACGTCACTTTCCTGAATCTAATAACATATCGCCAGTCTACGTTATGTCACCAGATAATATAATTCTACAAGAGCAGCACAGCCCCGGTCTGCCGTCACTCACACAGAATGTCCGGCCTCTAGGAAAAAGTGACACAAGTGTTTCCACAGCAATGTCACCGCTTCCTAATAGGCTGGATCAGTCAAACTAGCCATTCAGAACACTAGTTAGAGGTCATCACTGCAGAGCTGACCTGGCATGGAAATAAAATGGCATTCTGATGGTATAATCTTCAACATTTGCTCAGCTTTGTAATGTGTAGAAAAGTTTCTGGTGTAATGAGCATGTCCCCACCCCAAGAATGACACCTTGGCACTGATAAGCCAGCACAGACTTCCTGCCCTGCTTGTCATGTGACATGCGATATCAGTAACCTCCGACTGAGCCATGTATCCCTGTGTCTGAACTTTCCAAAGGAGTATGAACCAAGCACTCTGTACCCAGCGTAAGTATATGCCAACATAGGATGCAGGGGAGACTGGGAACTAGAGATGCACTGATTTCTGTTTTTTAAAGTGCCAATAAAGTCTTATTTTTTACTTACACCTACAGGTAAGCCTATAAGGCTTACCTCTAGGTACTGCAAATATCTCCTAAACCTGCACAGTTTAGGAGATATTCAGAGTGCATGCAGCTGATGACCTCATCAGCGCATGGGCTCTGAAGTTCCCACTTTCCGTGCCGGACATTCAGAGCTCGTACTGTAAACGGCGGCTCCCACACATGCGTGGGAATGACATCATCGTGGCTCCAGCCACTCACAGTGCTGAAGCCTGCAGAATCGGAAGAAACACTGGGGAAGATGTCAGCCGCCTTAGCGGTGTGCGGGTGCTGCTGGAGGGCTTCGCTCTAAAGGTATTTCATAATGGGCTAGTATGCTATGTATACTAGCTCATTATGCCTTTGTCTTAGCCCTTGTACACACGGTCGGAGATTGCGACGGAATGTGTCCTATTGGACCGTGTTGTCGGATAATCCGACTGTGTGTGGTCTGCATCGGACTGTTTCCGTCGGACCAAATTTTCCAACTTGCCGGAAATATTTTCCGACAAAATGCTCCGATCGGACATACTCCGATCATGTGTAGAGAATTCCATCGGACAAAGTGCCACGCATGCTCAGATCAAATTCCTACATCAAAGCTATTGGCTACTAGCGTGAACGTAGTCCCATCGTAATGAAATTACGTCATCACGTTCTGAAAGATCGGATTTTCCGACAACTTAGTCCGACCGTGTGTATGCAACAGTTTCGGACAAGATCCGCCGGACAAAATCCGACGGATTTGGTTGTCGGAATCTCCAACCGTGTGTACAAGGGCTTACAGGTTGTTTTTTTTTTCCCCAGGGTTTACAACCGCTTTAAGAGAGAGTACAAGTACTGACACTTGTGCTCAAGTACTCGCTGATAACAATTACCGATAGCTATGGCTGGGGTTGCACTGATACTAGTATCGGTGCAGATACCAAGCATTTGCACTAGTATCGGTATTCGTGCAAAGGCTATACAGGGGGATCTGTGCTTGTAACTGCCCACTCCGATCACCACCGACTGTCTCCTGTGCCCTCCCTGGGTCTTCCTCTGGCTTCCGGTGTCCTCCTCCGGTCCTCACCCCACCCAAGATCTCTCAGGAAAGAGAGCGGAGGAAGGAGTCGGTTAATATGTCATTTACCGGCTCCTTTCTTTTCTGAATGCACAGTCAGTGATCACTGCCTCTGTCCTTTCATAACTGAGCATCGTAAACTGTGTTTACGATGTTTCCGTTTATGAATAGAGAGGAACTTTCCATTCATCTGTCCTCAGTCCCTTTCCCTGTCTCAGAGGGGAGAGGTTTAGGGGTCTGTTTAGACCCGACCCCTGATCCCTCACGAGAGCAGCCCAGATCCTTCTCTTCTCAGGTCCCCTGCCAGCGCTCCGGACTCCATCCTCCTGCCAAGTGCCCCCATAGCAAACAAATTGCTCTGGGGGGGCTGCCGAGCCGCTGCTCTGGGTGTCCATTCAGACACGGAGCCATGTCTCAGCCCCCTCTCTCCTCATTGGCTTCCACTGCTGTCTCAGCAAATGAGGGAGAGCCCCCGGAGAGTCTTTCGTGGACATCGCTGGTTCGCGAGGGGGCTCAGGTAAGTATTCAAGGGGCTGGGGGGGGGGGGGGGGGGGGGGCGCTGCTGCACACAAGGTTTTTTTACCTTCCTACATCAAATGCAATGCATGAAGGCAAAAAAACTTTTAGCCTTTACAACCACTTTAAAGTTCAGCTTTATCTGTGCTGTGAGTCAGCATCTCTGCATAGGGCCGAGTGCACACATACTAGTCATTAAATGTACATTAAAATATATACATAGGCCTATACACCCATAACACTGACTGCTGCCACTTGGCTTTCTAAAGCAACTTTTATGACGCTGTGTACACACTGCACAAAGCAGATCCAGGGACAGGGCTGTTCATAGCATATAAATCACTAGAGCTGTCATTAATATCTACAGTGACCGAATGTACCCGTATACCATGACATCGTTATGTGAACAGCAAGAATAGAGCAAACAGCATCTGAGAAGCACAATAGTCAGCTAAAGCCCAATGTCGGCTGACATCAGAGCCGTTCCAGGCTCTGGTAGGATACCAACCATATTGGCAAGCTGCTTAGCTGACAGTTAGCTCTGGCTCTCAGCATAAGGCCGAGAGCCCAATCCAGCCCAATGCTCCCGGGAGTGCTGGAGAGGCAGAGCAGAGAGTGGTGACCATCAGTCACCGCTCTCTGCTCCAGAAAGACAAGAGCGATGAGCGATCATGTGATCTATCAGTTTTCTCGGACTTAGAGCTGGCGGGGGGGGGGGGGGGGGGGGGGGCATGCAGCATCACACTGATGCTGCAGCATGGAGACAAGAGTGGAAAAACGTACTACCTATGGCAAACAGATTCTTCCATTCATTCCCTATGATAGAGGAGAAGTTGACTGGATGCTGGGCTCCATTCACACGTTGTCATGCGACTTTAGACATCAAATTCGCAAAGTCGCAACTCATTCTTTTCAATAGCACCCGTTCAAATTGCAGCAACTTTGAAAAAAGGTGCCTGCGCTACTTCCAGAAAATGTAAAGTCAGATCAAAGTCACACAAATTGTGTGCCTTTGGAGACACACTAATGAGAATAGAGCCTTATGGCAATTTTACACAACAGGACACCTGGGAGATATTCTGTAATTTATTTTTAAAGTCCAACTCCATGTTAAGGACCGCCGCATGTCAATGTACGTCGGCACAATGGCACCGACAGGCACAAGCACGTGCATGTACGTGCTTGCCTTCCAGCGGGTGGGGAGTCCGATCGGAACCCCTCCCGCTGGCTGCGGCGGTCCGTTTCGCTTCAGGAGCGATCCGGGATGAGGGGATGGCCGTTGGTTTCTGGCCATCCCCTCTCGATCGCTCCTGGCGAATGAGAAGCTTCCTCCCACTGTGTAGTGTAAACACAGGCAGGGAGGAAGTGATGTCATTCTCCTCGGGGCGGTCTTTTTTTTATCGGACTGCGAGGAGAACACATACCCTGTTTCCCCTAAAATAAGACCTAGCATGTGTGTCGGTGATGGCTGCAATATAAGCCCTACCCCCCAAATAAACCCCATCCTCTTTCCCCAAAAATAAGCCCTACCCTGAGAATAAGACATAGAAGGACTTTAACTATGGCTTATATTGCAGCCATCGTCGACAATCACGCTAGGTCTTATTTTAGGGGAAACAGGGTAGTAAGTGTGCACCAAACACTACACTGACATGTAGGCACACATAGGCACACAAATCACCCCCCCAGTCACAGTGTCACTGATTGCAGTGATCATTTACTGATCACTGCATTTAGTGTCAGTTGTGACATTAAAAAGTGTCGGGGCAGTTAGTGTTAGGTCTAGGGTAGCCCCCTAACCCCCCCAATAAAGGTTTAACCCCCTGATTGCCCCTAGAGTTAACCCTTTCACCACCTTTTGCCAGTGTCACTAAGCAATCGTTTTTCTGATCGCTGCATTAGTGTCACTGGTGCCGCTAGGTAGCTAGTTATTTTTTTATGTTCACCGCCAGGTTTTTATAGCGTTAGGTACCCCCCTATACTACCTAATAAAGATTTTAACCCCCTGATTGCCCCTAGAGTTAACCCGTTCACCAGCGATCACCGTATAAGTGTCACTGGTGACGCTGGTTAGCCAGTTAGTTATTTAGGTTCCCCGTCAGGTTTTTATATAGCGTCAGGAACCCCCATATACTACCTAATAAAGATTTTAACCCCCTGATTGCCCCTAGTTAACCCTTTCAGCAGTGATCACCATATAAGTGTTACGGGTGACTCTGGTTAGTTAGTTTGCTTTTTATAGCATCAGGGCACCCACCATTTATTACCCAATAAAGGTTTAACCCCCTGATCACCCGGCGGGTGATATCAATTAGGTTTTAGGGTCAGGGTCTGCGTCGCCCCAGGCAGCGCTAGGTTAGTGCCAGTACCGCTAACACCCACGCGCAAAGCATACACCTCCCGTAGTGGTATAGAATCTGAACAGATCAATATCTGATCAGATCTATACTAGCGTCCCCAGCAGTTTAGGGTTCCAAAAAAACGCATTGTTAGCGGGATCAGCCCAGATACCTGCTGGCACCTGCGTTTTGCCCCTCTGCCCAGCCCACCCAAGTGCAGTATCGATCGATCACTGTCACTTACAAAACACTAAACACATAACTGCAGCGTTTGCAGAGTCAGGCCTGATCCCTGCGATCGCTAACAGTTTTTTTTGGTAGCGTTTTATATTTAAATCCTAAAGCCAGTGCTTGGTTTTCGGGGTCCTGTACGCGGCTAGGCTCCCAAAAAGTCCCCCACATGTGGTATCCCCGTACTCGGGAGAAGCAGTAGAATTTATTTTGGGGTGTAATTTCACTTATGCCCATAGCATGTGTGAGCAATATATCATTTAGTGACAACTTTGTGCAAAAAAAAAAAAAAGTTTGTAATATTCCCGCAACTTGTGGCAAAATATAAAGTATTTCATGGACTCAACACGCCTCTCAGTAAATAGCTTGGGGTGTCTACTTTCCAAAATGGGGTCATTTGGGGGGGTTTTGTGCTATTTTGGCATTTTATGGCCTTCAAAACTGTGATAGGTCGTGGCTAGACTCCCAAAAAGCTCCACATATGTGGTATCCTCGTACTCAGGAGGATCAGCAGAATATATTTTGGGGTGCAATTCCACATATAACTATGGCATGTGTGAGCAATATATCATTTAGTGACAACTTTTTGTAAACTTTTTTTTTTTTTGTGTCATTATTCAATCACTTGGGACAAAAAATAAATAAAAAATTAATGGACTCAACATGCCCCTCAGCAATTTTCTTGGGGTGTCTACTTTCCAAAATGCGGTCATTGGGGGGGGGGGGGGGTTGTACTGCCCTGCCATTTTAGCACCTCAAGAAATGAGATAGGCAGTCATAAATTAAAAGCTGTGTAAATTCCAGAAAATGTACTCTAGTTTGTAGACGCTATAACTTTTGCGCAAACCAATAAATATACGCTTATTGACATTTTTTTTTTACTAAAGACACGTGGCTGAATACATTTTGGCCTAAATGTATGACTAAAATTTAGTTTATTCGACTGTTCTTATAACAAAAAGTAGAAAATATATATTTTTTTCAAAATTTTCGGTCTTTTTCCTTTTATATCGTAAAAAATAAAAATCGCAGAGGCAATCAAATACCATCAAAAGAAAGCTCTATTTGTGAGAAGAAAAGGACGCAAATTTAATTTGGGTACAACATTGCATGACCGCGCAATTACCAGTTAAAGCAGTGCGAAATTGTAAAAAGATCTCTGGTCCTTAGGCTGACAATTGGTCCGGGGCTTAAAGCGGGGTTCCACCCTAAAGTGGAACCTCCGCTGATCGGATCCCTCCCCCCTTCCGGTGTCACAATTGGCACCTTTCAGGGGGGAGGGGGGGTGGAGATACCTGTCAAAGACAGGTATTTACACCCACTTCCGGGCATAGACTCCCGTGGGAGTCTACGCCATTTCCTGTCCTGCCGCACTGTCTGCTGGGACACACACGGGTCCCAGTGACAGCGCGGACAATTCCTATTGCGCTGCGTGACTCGCGCATGCGCAGTAGGGAACCGGGAAGTGAAGCCGATTCGCTTCACTTCCTGATTCCCTCACCTAGAATGGTGGCGGCAGCAGCCGAGGGCCGAGCGATCGATCGGCCTCGGCATCGCTGGATCCTGGGACAGGTGAGTGTCCATTTATTAAAAGTCAGCAGCTGTAGTATTTATAGCTGCTGGCTTTTAATATTTTTTTTTTTTTTGGTGGAATCCCTTTTTAAGTGGTTAAAGTCCCTCTAAATAGTTTGTTTGGACCAAGCTGGCCCAAATTAACTATTTTACTAACAGGGGCACTTGCTGTGCGCACCTGTATATAAAGACTGGTGTTGCACAAACTCAGTATATATATATATATATATATATATATATATATATATATATATATATATATACACACACACTCAAATCAGTATCATTCCATAACCTGGAATATATATCATAATACAAATAAATCACATAAACAGTGCAATCCATGTCAAAAGTGCATCAATATATTAGGGTGTGTAACCGTTGATTTTGCAGCGGTTATGTGACAAATATAAAATCACTTGCTTCCATATAAAGTGCTTCCTGTGTGAATGTGTGTTAAATGGTGTACTTTCACCGCCCTGTGACACGTCTGTGCTCCCAGAACTCTCACCGTATTGAGTAATCAAACATTTTGATAACAATACTCAGGGCGATGTTCCACGGATCTTAGCCTGGTTGGTTCCAGATCTGTCAGATATGTTTAGGTGATCCTTGGTAGAGGTCCCTTTCAGACACCATCCACCACGATTCCAGTAGATCGTGTGCCCGGTACCGTCTCCCTGTGTGTGATCCCCAGCGTAGCCTCGCCTACCTACAGTATACAGCACTGTGTCCTGGCATTGAGACTATAACATCCCATCTCACTTCTGGAACAAAGTAGAGTCAGGCTGAGTGCTGCTCATCCATTCATGGGAAGCTCTGTATTCTATGAATGAATACAAAGCCTCCCCTGATTGAATGAGGTGATAATCTCTGACCCAGCCAGTTTTTTCACAGCCCGTGACATCGCGGCCTACGAAACCGTAAGTAACTCCGGTGAAAGATGTCGGCCTTGGGAGCGGAGTGCGGGCGGCACTGCAGGGCATCGTTCTAAGGTAACTTTTTTCATAATGAGCTAGTATGCGATGCAATCTAGCTCATTCTGCCTTTGTCTTGAAGGTTTTGTCGTCGTCCCCCCCCCCCCCCCCCCCTCTGAGTTTTACAACCTCTTTAAGGCCAATTTATCATAAACTGAACCTTAAGATATAGTTCAACCTCGGATACCAGAATGTAAAGAAAGCATAATAGTGATCCATTTCTGTCACAGAAGGGCTCTCCCTGGTCCTACACCATACTGGAAAAAGCTGAAGGACGGAGAGGATGGGCGGGCAAATTCATACTCTTCCTGTCCCATTGTCAGCAGGCAGCTCTGGTGTGATGCTGATCATTGTAATGGAAGAGAAAAAAAAAAAAAAAAGTCTTAACATTCAACACGTGCCAACACTACCCATTATCAATCACCATGGACCTCCCCAGGCCAGGAGATGACCCTCACTGGGCAAAGACAACATTCACCTGGCACATTGCTGGCAAGCTTTGCGCCACTCTGTGCTGAATGGAGCAAGCCTTTAACCACTTCCCGGGAACAAAAATGACGGCTGGACGGTGGCTCCGTTATCCTAGCTGGACGTCATATGACTTCTTTCAGGATAACAGGCGGCGCGTGCGGCGATCAGTGGTGCAGCCTGTCAGTCTGATGGAGACGCTTTACCACATGATCAGCTGTGTCTAATCACAGCTGATCACGCCGTTAACAGGAAGATCCGTGTATAGGCTTTTCCTTACGTCTGACAGATGCGAGCAGAGGAGACCGATCGGCCGCTCTCCTGACAGGGGTGGTCTGCGCTAATTGAGTGTTAGTGCTGCCCCCCCCCCAGAATGCCATCCCAGGACCACCAGGAATGCCAATCAGCGCCCATATGTGATGTCTGCTAGTGCCTCCTTTACAGTACCGTCCATCAGTGCCATCCATCAGCTCTGTCCATCAATGCTGCCTATCAGTGCCACCCACAAGTACCCATCAGTGCTGCCTATCAAGGCCCATCACCAGCGCCACCTTATCAGTGCCCATTAAGTGCAGCCTCATCAGTGCCCATTAAGTGCAGCCTCATCAGTGCCCATTAAGTGCAGCCTCATCAGTGCCCATTAAGTGCAGCCTCATCAGTGCCCATTACGTGCAGCCTCATCAGTGCCCATTACGTGCAGCCTCATCAGTGCCCATTACGTGCAGCCTCATCAGTGCCCATTACGTGCAGCCTCATCAGTGCCCATTACGTGCAGCCTCATCAGTGCCCATTACGTGCAGCCTCATCAGTGCCCATTACGTGCAGCCTCATCAGTGCCCATTACGTGCAGCCTCATCAGTGCCCATTACGTGCAGCCTCATCAGTGCCCATTACGTGCAGCCTCATCAGTGCCCATTACGTGCAGCCTCATCAGTGCCCATTACGTGCAGCCTCATCAGTGCCCATTACGTGCAGCCTCATCAGTGCCCATTACGTGCAGCCTCATCAGTGCCCATTACGTGCAGCCTCATCAGTGCCCATTAAGTGCAGCCTCATCAGTGCCCATTAAGTGCAGCCTCATCAGTGCCCATTAAGTGCAGGGGGGGGGTGCCAGGTATTTAAGTGGTTAAATTGGACCTTTCACTAGTTTTACAATATATATGATCATCATTTTTTCAGAAAAGCTCCACCTTTTATCACTAAAATGTCATCACTGAGCTCCAATCCAGTAACTCTGCCAACACCGAGACAACATTATCAGTCTTCTGCAAACAGGAAAACACATTTCCTCATCTCCTCTCCCCCAGGTGATCAAACTGCAACAACGTACTGTATATCTTTGTAGCAAGTCACAAGCTGAGAGGCTGCAGCAGGGCCTGATCTGGGTCAGATGTGTGAAGCAAAGCATGCCCTACTTTAGAGGAGTATTAAAACCATGGCTCAACTGCCTGCTCTTCCCGCCCCTGTAAACAAGCCCCTTACTCTACATACAGTGGGGAAAATAATTATTATCATTTGATCCCCTGCAGATTCTGTAAGTTCGCCCACTTACAAAGAAATGAAGGGTCTATAATGTTTTTATCATCGGTGTATTTTAAATGATAGAGACAGAGTATCAACCAAAAATCCATAAAAAAAACAAAAAAAAAAACACACCACATAATACAAATGTTATCAACCGAGTAAAATAAGTATTTGATCCCCAAGAAAAACATGACGTAGTACTTGGTGGAGAAACCCTTGTTGGCAAGCATAGAGGTGAGATGTCTCTTGTAGTTGGTGAGCAGGTTTGCACACATCTCAGGAGGGATTTTGGTCCACTCTTCTTTACCGATCTTCTCTAAATCCTTAAGGTTTCTTGGCAACTCAAAGTTTCAGCTCCTTCCATAAATTTTCTATTGGAGACTGGCTAGGCCATTCAATGAACTTAACGTGCTTCTTCTGGAGCCACTCCTTTGTTGTCTTGGCGGTATGTTTTGGGTCATTGTCATGCTGGAAGACCCATCCATGACCCATCTTCAGTGTTCTGGCTGAGGGAAGAAGGTTCTCATCCAAGATTTTACAATACATGGTCCCATCCATTGGCCCCTCAATGCAGCAAAGTCAGTCTGTATCTTTAGCAGATAAACAGTGCTGAAGCATCACGTTTCCACCTCTGTGCTTGACTGTAGGGATGGTGATCTTATGCCCCGTACACACGAGCGGACTTTTCAACATCCAAAGTCCGTCAGACCGAGTCCGTCAGACTATCCGATCGTGTGTGGGCTGCAACGGACTTTAGCTTCGCAAAAGTCTGACGGACTTTAGAAATGAAGCATGCTTCAAATTTTCCCGACGGAACTCCGCCGGACCCGGTCCCCTTTGAAAACTCCGCTCGTGTGTATGCTACTCCGACGGACTAAAACCGACGCTAGGGCAGCTATTGGCTACTGGCTATGAACTTCCTTATTCGAGTCGGGTCGTACGTCATCACGTTCGAATCCGTCGGAGTTTAGTGTGATCGTGTGTGGCCAAGTCCGTTCGGCCGAAAAGTCTGTCAGAACTCCGTCGGAACTCCTTTGGAAGTCTGTCGGACATAAGTCCTCTCGTGTGTACGGGGCATTAGGGTCATCGTCAGCATTTTTCTTCCTCTAAACACAGCGAGTCGAGTTGAGTTGATGCCAAAGAGCTCCATTTTGGCCTCATCTGACCACAGCACTTCCAATCCTTCTCTGAATCATTTAGATGTTCATTGGCAAACATCAGACGGGCCTGTACATGTGTCTTCTTGAGGAAGGGGACCTTGCGGGTGCTGCAGGATTTCAATCCATGGCGGCGTATTGTGTTACCAATGGTTTATTTGGTGACTGTGGTGCCAACTGCTTTGAGATCATCCACAAGCGCCTCACGTGTAGTTCTGGGGTGATCCCTCACTTTTCTCATGATCATCATTATCCCATGAAAAGAAATCTTGCATGGAGCTCCAGACCGAGGATGATTGATGGCTATTTTATATTTGCGAAAAATCATTCCAACAGTTGTCTCCTTTTCTCCAAGCTTCTTGCTGATGGTCTTGTAGCCCATTCCAGCCTTGTGCAGGTCTACAATCTTGTCCCTGACGTCCTTTGACAGCTCTTTGGTTTTGCCTATGATGGTGAGGTTTGAGTTGAAGAAAGAGATTCTGTGGACAGATGTCTTTTATACACATAACAAGCTGTCACTAGGAGAACCTTCTTAAATTGGCAGGACTAATCTGTGTACCACATGAACACCTACTGTAGCCAGTCTGTGGGAGGCCAAATTACTGAATTTCATCAAAACCAACAATGCAACCATCAGGCCCTCCCCTCGCGCCATACTCGGTGTAATCCTAGACTCCGACTTGTCATTTCAGCCCCAAGTCCAATCGTTGTCAAAAGTTTGTAGAAATCACCTCCGTAACATCTCTAAAATTCGCCCCTTTTTAACAAATGAAACCACCATCACTCCCTTGTTATCTCTCGCCTTGACTATTGCAACTCCCTTCTCATTGGCCTGCCTCTCCATAGGCTATCCCCTCTTCAGTCTATGATGAATGCTGCTGCCAGACTTATCCACCTTACCAACCCCTCTCCTCCAATCCCTACACTGGCTCTCCCAGCCAATTAAATTCAAAATACTAACCACAACATACAAAGCCGTCCACAACTCTGCCCCGAGCTACACCACCAATCTTGTCTTCAAATATCACCCATATCGTCCCCTCCGCTCTTCTCAAGACCTCCTACTCTCAAGCTCCCTCATCTCCTCCTCCCATGCTCGTCTCCAGGATTTCTCCAGAGCCTCTCCCATCCTCTGGAACTCACTACCTCTACTGGTTCGGCTATCCCCTACTCTTGCTACCTTCAGGCGATCCCTGAAAACTCATCTCTTCAGGGAAGCCTATCATATCTCCAACTAATCTCCTGCCACTTCCATCAGCTCATTCCCCACAGTTATAACATTTTGCACCACCTGCCCCACCCTATTAGATTATAAGCTCTTCTGAGCAGGGCCCTCTTAAAGCGGGGTTCCACCCTAAAGTGGAACTTCCGCTCATCGGAACCCTCCCCCCCTCCGGTGTCACAATTGGCACCTTTCAGGGGGAGGGGGGGTGCAGATACCTGTCAAAGACAGGTATTTACACCCACTTCCGGGCATAGAGACCCACGGGAGTCTATGCCTCTTCCTGTCCCTGCGCACTGTCTGCTGGGACACACACGGGTCCCAGAGACAGCGCGGACAATTCCTATTGCGCTGCGCCGCTCGTGCATGCGCAGTAGGGAACCAGGAAGTGAAGCTGCAATGCTTCACTTCCTGGTTCCCTCACCTAGAATGGTGGAGGCAGCAGCCAAGAGCCGAGCGATCGATCGGCCTTGGCTGCCGACATCGCTGGAACCCGGGACAGGTAAGTGTCCATTTATTAAAAGTCAGCAGCTGCAGTATTTGTAGCTGCTGGCTTTTAATATTTTTTTTTTCCACAGTGAAATCCCTCTTTAATCCTCTTGTATTTTATTGTATTGTAACTGTATTGTCTCCTTTTAGATTGTAAAGCGCTGCGTAAATTGTTGGTGCTATATAAATCCTGAATAATAATATTATTATTATTAATAATAATAATAATAATAATACTGTTGATTGGCAGGGGGATCAAATACTTATTTTACTCACTGAACTGCAACTCAATTTATAACATTTGTATCATTTTTTTAATGGATTTTTGGTTGATATTCTGTCTCTATTATTTAAAATGCACCTATGATAAAAAAAATTATAGACCCTTCATTTCTTTATAAGTGAGCAAACATACAAAATCTGCAGGGGATCAAATAATTATTTTCCCCACTGTATGTGGACGATTGTGGATTTTGTCTCGATCTTGCAGTCACTGCTGTATATTTAACGATCGGTATGCTACCAGTGTATATACGTTGCTCATAAAAAAAATAAGTGGAGAAATAACATGCTGGTTTTTATTCGGTAAACAACGAGGACTATTGTTGAGATTTTTAAACCACCCCGGCGTTCAGTTTTAATAAAATGGAACAAGGCTCTGCAGGGGGGGGAACGTTTTTTTCTGTGCGTAGGCGTGTGTTCTCCTCCGTCAATATCTGTCAGACTAGGTGTGAGTGGCGGCTGCTGGGCGAGGAGCATTGACATTTATCACCTGCCTTAAAAAAACGATTTCTGGTGGTGGGGGGGGGGGGTTGTTTGAGCGAGGGGGTAAAAATCGCCCCCACAGTAATTTACAGCCAGCCATGCAGAAATGTAGCTCTCCGTGATCGCAAACTACACAACGCTGCGCAGCGCTCTCCACAGGACCCCCGATGAGGGTGTACTTTACACGCACAGCCTGACATCAGCACTAATCCTGCCCTGCACAAGGTTAAATCCGAACTACCCTGTTTCCCCTAAAATAAGACCTAGCGTGATTGTCGGTGTTGGCTGCAATATAAGCCCTACCACCCAAATAAGCCCTACTCTGTTTCCTCAAAAATAAGCCCTACCCTGAAAAGAAGACCTACAAGGACTTTAACTAGGGCTTATTTGGGGGGGTAGGGCTTTTATTGCAGCTATCACCGACAATCACACTAGGTCTTATTTTAGGGGAAACAGGGTAAACGAGCAAGTTAATATGGTCCAAATCCATTCATCATGTGTATTCTTCCATGAATCTCAGTGTACTTCTTCCAGATCTGTGCAGTCAGACTTCCTGTAATGAAGACCGCTCACTGCTGCGCTCTCTCCTTGCACAGGGTGACAGGTCTCGTCTCCTCCCCCTCCTGTAGTTTTCTGCAGGTGGCCTTATAGTAGGTGGAGACTGTTGGGCCCCTCCCACAGGCCCGCTCTCCTTGCACAGGGTGACAGGTCTCGTCTCCTCCCCCTCCTGTAGTTTTCTGCAGGTGGCCTTATAGTAGGTGGAGACTGTTGGGCCCCTCCCACAGGCATGCTCTCCTTGCACAGGGTGACAGGTCTCGTCTCCTCCCCCTCCTGTAGTTTTCTGCAGGTGGCCTCATAGTAGGTGGAGACTGTTGGGCCCCTCCCACAGGCCCATTCTCCTTGCACTCGGTGAGTGGTCTTGTCTCCGTCCCCTCCTGTTTTCTGCAGGCAGCCTTATAGTAGGGTGGAGACTGTTGGGCCCCTCCCACAGGCCCGTTCTCCTTGCACAGGGGGACTGGTCTTGTCTCTGCCCCCTCCTGTAGTTTTCTGCAGACAAGCTTTATAGTAGGTGGAGCCTGCTGGATCCCTAACAGCTCTGCTCTTTGCACAGGCTAAATACAGCACAGTGATGGTGTCACTGCTAATTTACAAGGCAATAGCTGGGTCTGTAAAGGCACTTGGTGCACACAAACAAAAACAGTGGGAAATCTTCCAAGGGGGAAACCTATTCTTGTGATGCCTCAAAGTGGGGGATTACCCTCCACTTTAGAAAGGTCTCTTCTCACTTCCTGATGTCTTTGGGACAGGAAGTGAAGGCAAAAGGTCCTTAAATCGAACACAGACTGTATATAAACCCCACAGAAAGATCCTCTCTTGTCTATATATAAAAATATACCATTGGGAGGGTTATCTTATATCCATGAGAAGTAAAAAAAAAAAAATACCTGCCGATTCTACCGGTTATCAGCCGACACCTTCCTGTGCTGACTTATCAATGCATTGTTCTCTGTGGACTACAGGACCGCGCCTATTTATAGTACAGAGAATAGGAGAGGGGCGGGGTTCCGTAGTCCTATCCTGTCTCTGTTGCCCTAATACCAAGTACAGTGAGTGATTGTTGTCACCCTGAGCGTGTCTCTGGCAAAGTCACTGGGTGAAAATAAAGAGCAATAGATGTGGTGGCTGCATTCATTTGATTGATGAGGTCTGCCCACCATTTGAAGTCATTATAAGCATGCCCCCCCCCCAATCACCACACCCCTTTTTGTTAACATTATGGAAACAATACACCCAATGTCCGAGTTCGCCCAGCCTTCTGTCCACCACCTGGGAGTGTGCCTTCTCTGCCCACCACCTGAGAGAGTGCCTTCCCCTTTGGCCCTCCACCACCACCTGAGTGCGCCCCCCTTCTTCCCTCTGTCCACCACCTGAGTGCCCCCCCGCACCTAAGAATGCCCTCCTTCTTCCCTCTGCCCACTACCCAAGTGCACCCCTACCCCATTTGGCCAACCACCCAAGAGTGCCCACCTTTTTCCCTCTGCCCACCACCTGAGAGCACCCCCCTTCTTCCCACCACCTGAGTGTGCCCCTTCCCCTTTCTTCCCTCCACCCGAGAGCGCCCCCCTTCTTCCCTCCACCCGAGAGCGCCCCCCTTCTTCCCTCCACCCGAGAGCGCCCCCCTTCTTCCCTCCACCCGAGAGCGCCCCCCTTCTTCCCTCCACCCGAGAGCGCCCCCCTTCTTCCCTCCACCCGAGAGCGCCCCCTTTCTTCCCTCCACCCACCACCTGAGTGCGCCCCCTTTCTTTCCTCCACCCGAGTGTGCTCCTTCCCCCTTTGGCCCACCACCCCTTTCTACCCTCCGTCCACCACCTGAGCGATTCCCCCTCCTGCTTACCACCCGAGTGCAAACCCCCCCCCCACTTGAGAGTGTGCCCCATCTCCCTCCGGACCAACACCTGAGTGTGCCCCCCTTCCTCCCTCTGTCCACCACCTGAGTACGCCCTTCCATTCCGCACCATTAAGATTTATGAAAAGGGCAACAAAATTAGGGACACCCCGATTGTGGGTAGGCCCCCCCAATTCTAAGACCTATAAGAAGCAGACGGATGGCTCAGCCCTCCAGTCTCCGCCCATAACCAAATATGACCGTAGAATGGGGCGGTCCTTTCAGCCGTATCGGTCGGTCACCCCGTGGCAGGAATTCTAGCAAACAACGGGGTCACCGGGGCCATGTGCCACTCCTTTCTTGTGTCTACAATGGCGGTCAGACCAGGGTGTAACCCAGCGCCATTCCTCATTGGCTCAGCATTATGAGGACAATCCAGATGCTGAACAACTACAAGTCCCAGCAGAATGACAGGTGACACTCAGGACTGACAGGTGACACTCAGGACAGTCATGTGACCCTTTCCTCTCTCCAGGGCCCACAACAAGTCTGTGCTGTCCACATCAACCAATCAGCTTCCAGCTCTCATTTACCCCTGGTGACATTAACCCTAATGGGTTGCTAGGGGCAACAGACAGACTTCCCCCTTTTCTCTCCCCAATTAGCTGTCGCTATGGAGACTCCCCTGTCATGTGACTGTGACAGCCCCAGCCTTCCCCGCCCCTCCCTCCAGCCGTCATTGTGCAGCCAGGCGAGCACACTTACCGGTGCCGGTTCGGTTCCCCGCTCTTACAGCTCCCACCCTCAGGAATGGCGAATGAAAGCTGTACACGCCCCGCCGTGCGCGCTCCTCTGCTTTTCCGGGATGTGCGTAATTTCCGGCGGCGGCCATCTTGGTACTCTCAAAGACTGAGGCCCTTCAGCAGCGAAGGGAGCAGAGGTGAGGAAGCCGTGTCACAGTCAGAAGGTGGGGGGGGATTATAAACAGGATGTGAGCGAGGAGACAGACAATACACACAGCACTGTGTGCTTTCACAGAGAATCAGGCCTAAGGCTGGAGACTGCAGCGGGGAACAGGCCTGACTAGGCCTCAGAGAGACAGAGGGAAGGGTCTGTCAGGGGCACAGTCCCCTTACATCAGGTGTCCCCCATCAGAGTGTCCCCTTACATCAGGTGTCCATTTACACCAAGTGTCCCCCATCAGAGTGTTCTCTTACATCAGGTGTCCCCTTACATATGGTGTCCCCATCAGAGTGTCCCCTTACATCAAGTGTTCCCCATCAGAGTGCCCCCATAACATCAGGTGTCCCCTTACATCAGGTGTCCCCATCAGAGTGTCCCCTTACATATGGTGTCCCCCATCAGAGTATCCCCTTACATCAGGTGTCCCTTACATCAAGTGTCCCCCATCAGAGTGTTCCCTTACATCAGGTGTCCCCCATCAGATTGTCCCCTTACATCAGGTGTCCCCCATCAGAGTGTCCCCCATCAGAGTGTCCCCTTACATCAGGTGTCCCCCACCAAAGTGTCCCCTTACATCAGGTGTCCCCCATCAGCGTATCCCCTTTCATCAGGTGTCCCCTTACATGAGGTAACCCCATCAGAGTGTCCCCTTACATCAGATAACCCCATCAGAGTGTCCCCCATCAGAGTGTTCCCTTACATCAGGTGTCCCTCATCAGAGTGCCCCTTTACATCAGGTGTCCCCCATCAGAGTGTCCCCTTTACATCAGGTGTTCCGATTAGAGTGTCCCCTTACATCAGGTGTCCCCATCAGAGTGTCCCCTTACATATGGTGTCCCCCATCAGAGTATCCCCTTACATCAGGTGTCCCTTACATCAAGTGTCCCCCATCAGAGTGTCCCCTTTACATCAGGTGTTCCGATTAGAGTGTCCCCTTACATCAGGTGTCCCCATCAGAGTGTCCCCTTACATATGGTGTCCCCCATCAGAGTATCCCCTTACATCAGGTGTCCCTTACATCAAGTGTCCCCCATCAGAGCGTTCCCTTACATCAGGTGTCCTCCATCAAAGTGTCCCCCATCAGAGTGCCCCCTTGCATCAGGTGTCCCCCATCAGAGTGCCCCCTTGCATCAGGTGTCCCCCATCAGAGTGCCCCCTTGCATCAGGTGTCCCCCATCAGAGTGCCCCCTTGCATCAGGTGTCCCCCATCAGAGTGCCCCCTTACATCAGGTGTCCCCCATCAGAGTGCCCCCTTACATCAGGTATTAACTGATGTAAGGGGGCACTCTGATGGGGGCACTCTGATGTAAGGAGACACCTGATGTAAAGGGATACTCTGAAAGTGGCTTGCTATAGGGGCACTCAGCAGGTGGAAGGAGCCAGTAGGAGAGTGTGTATGCATTTACATGCATAAAATCTGCAGATATTTACTGCCCCAGTCATAGGTATGTCCTACTTTTGTTTACTCCACCAGAACACACATTTTTCCTTATCCACAGCTGTGTGTATGACCCTATTGATTCCTATGGTGCTGCAATACAATACTATATGCTGCTTGCATCTAAATGAGCATTTTAGATGTGTGAATGAGCCCTAAGATAACGAAGGAATACATTTTATTTTGGGGGGGGGGTTAGTTTTGCAAAAGTAAGTAAAAATAGATATTTTTTTCTGTTTGCTCAGTTTGTTACTGTAGAGAAAAAGTATTTTTTTTTAAAATGTATTTATCTTATGAAAGTCTCTTTTTTCTTCCATCAAATTCCATTTCCCTCTCCCTCCCCCCTCCCTTTACCCTGGGGCAAAAAAAAAAAAAGAGGGGGGAGGTCTGCCCCATTCTCTCCCCCCTCTCTGTCCCCTTATCCCTCGATTATAGCACGACAGTCCCCCCCTCTCCAAGAATGTCAGCCATTGTTGCCATACCCCATGACCTTCTCCCTCTGTATCTTGTAATTTATGTAACGACTCTTCCATTACCCTGATTTGCTCCACCCTCTTCACCCACTCCGTTATTTTCGGGATCTGTATAGATTTCCAATAACATGGGATCAGCGCTTTGGCTGCATTCAATAGATGCGGGACTATCGTGCTTCTGTATTGCGTTACTCCTAACTCAGTGTCATGAACTAGGCACGTCCAAGGACTTTTCTTAATCTTCTTTCGTGTCACCAAGCATATAATTTCTACTATTTTATCCCAAAAAAGGGGTTATTTTAGAGCAGTCCCACCATATATGTTTTATTACATTTAAATTTCATTCAATATTTTTCCTATTTAAAATAAAGATTTTGGTACAAAGCATTGCAAAGTTCTTTACAAATGATCACCTAAAAGACAATCTTGAAAAATTCATGAATAACCCTCTGCGGCCTGAAGATGGCAGTGTGCCTCTGGGTAACGCACCACTACTTGTAAGATGGACACATACAAAAAAGCCTATGCTATATAAAAAAAAACAAAAAAAAACAAGTAGGGCATTAATTTAAATAAAAAAAAAAAAGCTCCACCTTTTGTTCTGTGTAAACACTTCACAGTCTTGTCCCTGACATCCTTGGACAGCTCTTTGATCTTGGCCGTGGTGGAGAGACTGGAATCTGACTGACAGCTTCTGTGGATAGGTGTCTTTTATACAGGTAACAAGCTGAGATTATGAGCACTCCCTTTTAAGAGAGTGCTCCTAATCTCAGCTGGTTACTTGTATAGAAGACACCTGGGAGCCAGAAATCTTGTTGATCAATAGGGAATCAAATACTTATTTCACTCATTAAAATGCAAATCAATTTATAAAGTTTTTCTGGATATTTTTGTTATTCTGTCTCTCGCTGTTAAAGTAACCCTACCTTTTAAAATTACAGACTGATCATTTCTTTGTCGGTGTGCAAACGTACAAAATGATCAGGGGATCAAATACTTCTGTACACAAGTATTCACAGCCTTTGGCACGACACTTAAAATTGAGCTCGGGTGCATCCTGTTTCCACAGATCATCTTCGAAATGTGTTCTACCACTTAACTGGAGTCCACCAAATTCAGTTGATTGGACAGGATTTGGAAAGGTATCACAGTTAACAGTGCATGTCAGAGCACAAACCAAGCCATGAAGTCCAAGGAATTGTCTGTAGACCTCCGAGACAGGATTGTATGGAGGCACAGATCTGGGGAAGGGTACAGAAACATTTCTGTATCATTGAAGATCCCAATGAGCACAGTGGCCTCCATCATCTGTAAATGGAAGAAGTTTGGAATCACCAGGACTCTTCCTAGAGCGGGCTGCCCAGCCAAAGTGAGCGATTAGGGGAGAAGGGCCTTAGTCAAGGAGATGACCAAGAACCCGATGGTCAGTCTGACAGAGCTCCGGCATTTCTCTGTGGAGAGAGGAGAACCTTCCAGAAGAACAACCATCTCTGCAGCACTCCACCAATCAGGCCTGTATGGTAGAGAGGCCAGACGGAAGTATGGAGGCACAGA
Source organism: Lithobates pipiens (assembly GCF_037356315.1). Classification (NCBI taxonomy): domain Eukaryota; kingdom Metazoa; phylum Chordata; class Amphibia; order Anura; family Ranidae; genus Lithobates; species Lithobates pipiens. The sequence goes on from NW_027507789.1 coordinate 20,118,221, forward strand.
TTTGGGGAAAGGTACAGAAAAATGTTCTCCAGCATTGAAGGTCCCAATCAGCACAGTGGCCTCCATCATCTGTAAATGGAAGAAGTTTGGAACCCCCAGGACTCTTTCTAGAGCGGACCGCCCGGCCAAACTAAGCGATCGAGGGAGAAGGGCATCTGGGCCCAGACGGGCGGTCATGTGCCATTTACTAAGGCGTGGCTTCCGTCTGACCACTCTACCATACAGGCCTGATTGGTGAAGTGCTGCAGAGATGGTTGCTCCTCTGGAAGTTTGCCCCCCCCCCCCCCCCCTCTCCAAGGAGAAACGTTGGAGCTTTGTCATCGGATTCTTGGTCACCTCTCTTGGTCACCTCAACTGATCGCTCAGTTTGGCTGGGGGGGCCACTCTAGGAAGAGACCATGCCCCTTGTAAAATGTCAAGGGGTATGAATACTTTTTCAAGGCACTGTATAGACAGGTGTGTGACTTTCCAAATCCCGTCCAATCAATTGAATTTACCACAGGTGGACTCCAATCAAGTTGTAGAAACATCTCAAGGATGATCAATGGAAACAGGATGGACCTGAGCTCAATTTTGAGTGTGCAGTGCGATTTGCGCCATTTTTTTTTGTATTGGCACAAATCGCACCGCAAAGTATCGGAATTCGGTATCAGCGATTACTTGACCGAAAGTATCGGTACTCGTACTCGCCAGTAAAAAATGGTATCAGTGCATCACTAATTTTAACCCTCCCCATTGACTTTAGATATAATCTAAAGGTGCGGAAGTGATGAGGATTTTTGTTTCCCGTTGTTACATGAAGCAGCTTGGCAGAGCCACCCCGAGGTATCGGGAAGACTTTGCTGCGGATGAGGCAGCTCCAGAGCCTTTCATGAATTGACAAGACTTGTTAACAAACGTGGCAGCTGCCTCTGACTGTCCACTAACAGCTGCTGATATTAAATGTCTTGTGTGTGTTATTTGTTCCTTCCCAGCATTCCCAGCATGCACCATCAGAGGCAGGTATGGAGACAGAACAATGTAAGACAACTGGCCCTTTAAAATGATTCTAAAGCCCCATACACACTATCAGTTATTCTGCTGAGTTTTTCCTTCAGATTTACCAAAACCATATAATATGAGGACAAACCTTAGGAGTTTCAATGTGTATGCAATCAGACAGGCCCTTCTACTACATGGTTTTGGTAAATCTGAAGGAAAAACTCAGCAGACAATCTGATAGTGTGTATGGGGCTTAAGGGTACTTTTACACTGCGGCAGTTCTCAGGCGTTTTAGCGCTAAAAATAGCGCGTGAAAAGCGCCTCTCATGCCTCCCCAGTTTGAAAGTCTGAGTGCTTTCACATTGGGGCGGTGCGCTTGCGGGGCGGGAAAAAAACTCCTGCAAGCAGCATCTTTGGGGTGGTTTGGGAGCGCTGTATACAGCACTCCTACATTGGCCCTGCCCATTGGAATGAATGGGCAGGGCTTCGGAAGCGCAGCAACACAGGAACTTTCAACCTCTTCTTGGGGGTTAAAAGCCCCCTGCTAGCGGCCAAAAAGCTTCACTTAAACAGCAGTAAAGCGCCGGTGCTTTGCCACTGACGGATAGTGTGAAAGCAGCTCTAAGCTTAATTTTTTTTCTTTAACCTCTTGGGGGTTTATTTACTAAAGGCAAATCCACTTTGCACTGCAAGTGCACTTAGAAGTAAAGTCGCTGTAGATCCGAGGGGGGACATGCAAGGAAAATAAAAAACAGCATTTTAGCTTGCACGTGATTGGATGATAAAATCAGCAGAGCTTCTCCTTTTTTCAGATCTACCCCTCAGAACTACAGCGACTGCACTTCCAAGTGCACTTGCAGTGCAAAGTGGATTTACCTTTCGTAAATAACCCTCTTGACGTCTGCGCTATAGCCAAATGACGGCCACAGTGCGGACCTGAATTTCCAGGAGGCCGTCATATGATGGCCTCCCCTTTGCATGCGATCCCGGCCTTTTACCATGTGATCAGCTGTCAGCCAATGACAGCTGATCACATGATGTAAATAAAAGGTCTGTAATTGTTTTTTTTTTTCTCACGTTGGGGAGAAAAAAAAAGCAGTTCATCGGCTTATGTGCAAGGGACATCGGTCCCGAAGAGGAAGAGGCAATTCTGCCTCATCTGTGCCACCATTGCCACCTGCCAGTGCCCACCAGTGCAACCTATCAATGCCCATGAGTGCCACCTATCAATGCCAACAAGTGCCACCTATCAATGCCCACCAGTGATGCCAATCAATGCCACCTAGCAGTGCTGCCTATCAGTGTAACCAACCAGTGCTGATTAGTGCCCATCACTGCCACCTATCGGTGCCCATCAGTGCCGCCTCATCAGCGTACATCAATGAAGGAGAAAAATTACGTTTGCAAAATTTGGTCTTTTTAAATGTTTTTAACAAAAAATAAAAACCACCAAAAGAAAGCTCTATTGGTGGGAAAAAATGATAAAAGTTTCATTTGGGTACAGTGTTGTATGATCGCGCAATTGTCATTCAAAGTGCATCAGCGCTGAAAGCTGAAAATTGGTCTGGACTGGAGGGGGTTTAAGTGCCCAGTAAGCAAGTGGTTAAATCACAAGCATGTCATACCTACCTGCTCTGTGTAATAGTTTTGCACAGAGCTGCCCTAATCCTCCTCTTATGCAGTCCTCCACCGGCGCTCCTAGTTTCTCCCTCCTTCAAGTACCCTCATAGTAAGCTGTTTTGCTATGGAGGCACTTGTGCAGGCTCAATCCCAAGCTGGGTTGTTTGAATCTATTGACACGCACAGCGCGGCTCGGCCCTAACGCTCCTTTCTCACTAGATTTAATTGACAGCAGCATACCTCCCAACATTTTGAGATCGGAATGAGGGACACCTACTAACAAATGTATGTAGGCATAGGACACGCCCCCTGCCACACCCCCTTAAAGGAGAATTAACCCCAAAAAAAAGGTTAATTAAATCCACAAGGACTTTTTTTTTTTTACCACTACTATTCCTTTATATTGGCTTTTAAAATGTAAAAATGCAGCAATTTAGAAATTGGAAGAAAGGTTTAGTGCTGGGAAACACTTTTTGAAAGATAAAAATGTGCATTTTATATACAACTATATGGATCAGACCAAAATGAGGGACACATGAGGTGGAATGAGGGACAGAGAGACATTGCTCCAAATCAGGGACAGTCCCTCTAAATCAGGGACAGTTGGGAGCTATGCAGCAGCAAGAGCCAATGGCTCCTCTTGCTGCCACCATCTCCACTGAGGAGAGAAAGAGTAGCACCCCTTCTGTCGGGCACAATGCTGGATCAAAATCGGGCTCAGGTAAGTATTTGTGGGTAGGGGATCACAGAATTTTTTTTTTTACCTTAATGCAACCTTCTGTCTTTACAACCACTTTAACCACTTCCAGACCGCCCCAAAGCAGATTTACTCCTACAGGACGGGCCTCCTGTGCAGAATCACTCACATATACATGATTCTGCACTTCCACCTAGGGGTGGCACATGCGCGCACACCACTGTTGGGCCCCTTCTGCTGTGATTACTCACAGAAGAATCCAATCTGTGGGTACCGGGCACTGGATGTATGCTGGCATCTGCCGATCGCCAGGCAGAGATACAGAATGGAGCTCTGCCTATGTAAACGAGGCAGGGCTCTGTTCTGACGGGGGGTGATGGATTTTGTGTCCCCTGCCAAGCAGGGAATAAAATATATCACTTCCCTTAGTAAAAGCAGCACACATAGTACACAAAAACACTGGCTAGGCACACAGTTAACCCTTTGCTTACCCTAGCTGTTCAATCCCTTCTTGTGTCATAAGTACAGTGACAGTCCATATTTTTAGCACTGATCACTGTATTAGTGTCACTGGTGACCCACAAAGTGTCAGTTAGTATCCAATTGCCTGCCACAATATCACAGTCCTGCTATAAGTCGCTGATTTCCGCCATTACTATTATGAAAAAATAAATAAAAATTACAGTAGATATCCCATAGTTTGTAGACGCTTTAACTTTTGTGCAAAGCAATCAATATACATTTAATCAGGATTTTTTTTTTTTTTTTACCAAAAACATGTAGCAGAATACATATTGGCCTGAATTTATGAAGAAATACGATTTTTAAAATTTTTTTATTGGATATGCAGAAAGTAAAAAATATTGTTTTTTTTTTTTTTGTTTTTTTGCAAAATTGTCTTAGCACAAAAAAAAAAGAAAATGCAGAGGAGATCAAATAGAACCAAAAGAAAGCTCTATTTGTGGGGGGAAAAAAATATATAAATGTTATTAGCGTCGCACGACGCAATTGTCAGTTAAAGTAACGCAGTGCCATATCAAAAAAACACATGGCCTGGTCATGGGGGGGGCAGTAAATCTTCCGGAGGGCAAGTGGTTAAAACTCTACTAGTGCCTTAAAACGTCCCCCCACCTAGTGAACTCGCTGTGTAAATTAAAACAAGTTCATAAACCAGTACCTACCTCCTCCTCGCACCGATTCCAAGGCTCATCATCGCTCATTTCCCCACCGCTTGAAAACCCGCACTGTCGTTTGAAAGCAGGTATAGTGCAAGATGAGGTGCATGATGTCATCAGTAGACCAGCAGAGTCCAACTGCCAATGATGTCATACGCCTCATCTCACTCATACATCACCCTGCTGAGAGGGGAAAGAAAGGACTCCCCCTTTTTTTTTTTTTTTTTTTTTAGTATCACTATAGGAAGATTTTGCAGAGATGCATGCTGAGGTGAATTTTGTGGAAGGGGGTAAAGGTCTGCTTTAAAACTAGATTCCAAGTGTTGGCTTTCTAGTGTTAAAAGCAAATGTTTACTGGTTACTCTGAGCAGCACGTTCGTTCCAAACCTCACCGGTGCAGTCCAGGCTCCTAGCCAGAATCCCATTGTGGAAGCAGAGAGCAGGGCCTCCACGCCAAAATTTTAAATAAAAAACCGGCATGGGTTCCCCCTTCAAGAGCATACCAGGTCCTTTGGTCTGGTATGGATTTTAAGGGGAGCCCCCTATGCCAAAAAAAAAGGGTCCACCCAAAATTCATACCAGACCCTTATCCAAGCACGCAGCCCGGCCAGTCAGGAAAGGGGGTGGGGACGAGCGAGCCCCCCCCAAAAAAGTGCCAGGCCACATGCCCTCAACATGGGGGTGGGTAGTTTGGGGCAGAGGGGCGCACTGCGGGCCCCCCCACCCCAAAGCACCTTGTCCCCATGTTTATGAGGACAAGGGCCTCTTCCCGTCAACCCTGGCCGTTGGTTGTTGGGGTCTGCAGGCGGGGGGCTTATCGGAATCTGGGAGCCCCCTTTAATAAGGGGGTCTCCAGATCCCGTCCCCCCCCCCCCCCCACCCTATGTGAATGAGTATGGGGTACATCGTACCCCTACCCATTCACCTGGGGGGAAAAAAGTGCCAATAAATAAAACACACTAGAAAGGTTTTTAAAGTAATTTATTAGGCAGCTCCGGAGGTCTCTTCCGACTTCTCCGGTCTCCGGTTCTTCTCCCGCTCTCCGGTGTCTTCTGCCGGGCTCCTCCGCTATCTTCTGCTCTTTTTCTAGCGTTGGCCCGGTCTTCTCCGTTGTCTTGTTCCCATGTTGACACAACGCTCTCTCTCCTGATGTAATGCTTTGCGCCCGGTGCGCAACGACTTATATAGGCATGGGACGTGGTCACTGGTGATGTTCATCCGGTGACCCCATCCCTTATGACGTCACCGCCTGAGGCATGATAGCAGAAATTTATGGGTACAGTGTCGGCAATCGATGGGCACGGTGGTTGCGTTTGGCACAGTGGCTGCATTTGATGGCACAGTAGCTGCTTTTGATGGCACAGTGGTGGAAATTGATGGGCACAGTGGCTATGTTTGATGGGCACAGTGATGGCAATTGATGGGCACAGTGGCTGCGTTTGATGGCACAGTGGCTGCGATTTGGTGGTGCAGTGAGGCTGCAATTGATGGGCACAGTGGCTGCCTTTGATGGCATAGTGGTGGCAATTGATGGGCACAGTGGCTATGTTTGATGGGTACAGTGGCTGCGATTGATGGTGCAGTGAGGCTACGATTGATGGGCACAGTGACTGCGTTTGATGGCACAGTAGCTGCGTTTGATGGCACAGTGGTGGCAATTGATGGGCACAGAGGCTATGTTTGATGGGTAGAGTGGCTGAGATTGATGGTGCAGTGAGGCTTCAATTGATGGGCACAGTGGCTGCGTTTTATGGCACAGTGGCTACGTTTGATGGGCACAGTGAGGCTGCAATTGATGGGCACAGTGAGGCTGCAATTGATGGGTTTTTTTTCAGAACCTTTTTGTTTGTTTGCACCCCCCAAAAAAAATTGAGCACCAGCCGCCACTGATATAGACCAAGAGTTTCTAATCTTCCTGCTTGTTTCAGGCCAGTAATTCAGAAGGTGTTAAGGCCATAGACAACTTGTATTCTTAACCACTTGGGATCCGCGCTATTGCAAAATGACGGCAATAGCGCGGACCCACATTTTCGGGACTACGTCTATTGACGTAGTCCCGGTTACGAGCGGCCTGCGCGCCCCCTGAGGGGCGCGCGCGGCGCGCTCTGTGATCGGCGAGTCCGTGAGACTCGCCTGATCACCGATCCGTGTAAGGGGTCGATCCCGACCCCTTATCACGTGATCAGCTGTCAGCCAATGACAGCTGATCATGTGATAAAACGGAGCCGGTAATCGGCTAGTATTCCTCCTCGCGCTGACAGCGCGAGGAGAAAAAAAAAAAGCCGATCGCCGGCGGCCGTGTTCGGGACATCAGTCCCGATCACGGCCAGCAATTTAAAAGGACACCTGCCCCCTGCCAGTGCCCACCTGCCACCCGCAGTGCCATCCTGAAATAAAGTAAGTGCCCCCCTGTCAGTGCCACCCAGCAGTGCCCATAGTGCCCACAGTGCCACCCAGCAGTGCCCACAGTGCCACCCAGCAGTGCCCACAGTGCCACCCACAGTGCCACCCAGCAGTGCCACCCACAGTGCCACCCAAAATCTGCCTCAGGTGCTGCACCCCAGTGCCGCCCATCAGTGCCCAGCAGTGCCGCCCATCAGTGCCCAGCAGTGCCGCCCATCAGTGCCCAGCAGTGCCACCTATCAGAGCCACCTATCAGTGCCACCTATCAGTGCCCATCAGTCCCATCTATCTGTGGTACCTATCAGTGCCCATCCGTGCCACCCATCCGTGCCACTTATCCGTGCCACCCATCCGTGCCATCTTATCTGTGCCCATCTTTGCCCATCAGTGCCGCCTTATCTGTGCCCATCGGTGCCGCCTTATCTGTGCCTATTAGTGCCGCCTTAACTATGCCTATCAGTGCCCACCAGTGCAGCCTATCAGTGCCCACCAATGCAGCCCATCAGTGCCCACCAATGCAGCCCATCAGTGCCCACCAATGCAGCCCATCAGTGCCCACCAATGCAGCCTATCAGTGCCGCCTAATCAGCGCACTTCAATGAAGGAGAAAAATGACCCGTTTGCAAAATTTTATAACAAACTATTAAAACATGATTTTTTTTTTTTTTTTTTGCATCTTTTTTTGTTTGTTTAGCAAAAAATAAAACTCCGAGCTGTAACTAAATACCACCAAAATAAAGCTCTATTTGTGGGAAAAAAATGATAAAAATTTCATTTGGGTACAGTGTTGTATGGCCGCGCAATTGTCACTCAAAGTGCATCAGCGCTGAAAGCTGAAAATTGGTCTGGGACTGAGGGGGGTTTAAGTGCCCAGTAAGCAAGTGGTTAAAGGGCCCACAATGGCTGTAAACCATCTGCATGTAGTTTTGCATATTCCTCCTTTGCTTCTATGGGTTTCCTCTGGGTTCTCCAGTTTCTTCCTACACAATAACAATGCTGATTAGGTTTATTGTCCTAGTATATGAATGCATTAAGATAAAAAAATCTTATACCTTTACAACCACTTTAAGGTCAGTGTGCGCCAATTAGACGATTGCCTAAAATGTAAGCAATGAGAACAATCTGACCATTTTCTATGACAAACTTCCCCAGTGTGTGCTGAGTAACCATGGTTGAGTACTCTCACGTGACGGAGTGCTTTCTCCCCAAGGTAACCTCCTTCCATAGCGGTCTTTGTACAAAAGTCTTTAGGGCCCGTTTTGACAGGCTTTTGTTCACATCAGATTTGCATTCTCATACAAGTCTATGGGAATACAAAACCCACTTAAAATCGATCAGAAGGGTGCCGGTGAATTCTGATTGTCCTCAGACTGATGTCACCGACACAAGACCAGGCCCTGACTCTGATCAGAATGATAACGTATTGACAGTCAGAGAATCAGGGAAAAAAAAATGTAAGTTGTTTGAATTGATTTCAAACATAGAACATTTTTAAAAGATTATCATGAGGTATAGTGCTGAGAAAAAGCAATTTACCATCTAAACCTAATAACTAACAACTGGTTGTGCGACCCTTGATGGCAACAACTGCAGTCAAGCAATTGCGATAACTGGCAATGAGTCTTAGCCCTTGTACACACGGTCGGACATTCCGACAACAAAATCCGTCGGATTTTGTCCGAAACTGGTGTTGCATACACGCGGTTGGAAGTTGTCGGAAAATCCGATCGTTCGGAACGTGATGACGTTCGTTCCTTACGGTGGGACTACGTTCAGGCTAGTAGCCAATAGCTTTGGTCTTGTAATTTGATCTGAGCATGCGTGGCACTTTGTCCGATCGGAATTCTCTACAAACGATCGGACAAAGTCCGATATTATCATGTTGTGGGAAAATTTTATATCCAGCTCTCAAACTTTGTTGGTTGGACATTCCGACGGAAAAAGTCTGATGGAGCCCACACACGGTCGGATTATCCGACAACACAGTCCGATCGGACATTTTCAGTCGGAATTTCCGAACGTGTGTACAAGGGCTTTCTCATCGCTGTGGAGGAAGCTTGGCCCACTCTTCTTTGCAGAATTGTTTTAATTCAGCCACATTGACAGGTTGTCCAGCATGAATGGTCTGTTTAAGGTCATGCCACAGCACCTCCATCAGATTTAAGTCTGGACTTTGACTAGGCCTCTCCAAAACCTTCATTTTGTTTTATTGAGCCATTCCAAGGTGGACTTGCTGGTCTGTTTAGGATCATTGTCCTGCTGCATAACCCAAGTGCCCATGAGCTTGAGGTCACTAACTGATGGCCGGTGTCCTATCATATAAGGTCCTCCATCCAAAAGTGTCCGCTGCGTACTGCGCATGCGCAGTACACAGCAACACAGATTCCGAAAATTGCCGAGGATGAACGGCGCCTGTGCCGTGAGTCCAGGTTCTAGCCCCACCATCCAAGTGGACATAGAGTAGGAATATAAAAGAGCCGAGCGCAGCGAGGCCGAGCCCGAAGCGTGGCGAGCGAAGCTCGCCCGCGAGGGGCCCTCTAATATTCACAACCCTATGTCCGCTTGGATGGTGGGGCTACCACCTCCACTCACGGAGCAGGCGCCGTTCAGCTTCGGAGATTTTCTGAAGCTTCGTCTGCTCCGTACTGCGCATGCGCAGTACGGGGCGGACACTATATGATGGCCGGACACTATATGGCAGAACACCGGAACATTCTCCTTCAGGATTTTCTGGTAGAGCCCAGATTTCATGGTTCCATCAATTATGGCAAGTCGTCCAGGTCCTTAAGCTTCAAAGCAACCCCAAACAATCGCACTACCACCATGTGTGACTGTTGGTATGATCTTTTTATGAAATGCTGTTTGTTTTAGACCAGATGTAACGGGACGCACACCTTCCAAAAAGGTCAGCTTTTCTCTCAGTTCACAGAATATTTGGATAAATCGAGATGTTTTCTGGCAAATGTGAGAGAAGCCTTTGTGTTCTTTATGGTCAGCAGTGGCTTTGGCCTTGGAACTCTCCCATGGACACCATTTTTGCCCAGTCTCTTTCTTATTGTTGAATCTTGAACACCTTACCGGAAGCCTGCAGTTCTTTAGATGTTGCTCTTTTATGCCCTCCTGGGTGAGTCGTCGTTTTTTTGCTCTTGGGGTAATTTTGTTGGGCCGTCCACTCCTGGGAAGGTTCACCGCTGTTCCAAGTTTTCTCCATTTGTGGATAATGGCCCTCACTGTGGTTTGCTGGAGTCGTAAAAGCCTTAGAACTGACTTTCTAACCCTTTCCAGACTGATACATGTCAATTACTTTTACAGCACTGTATATAAGAGAGAAGGGAGGGGTTTATTTTGGGGGAGAAATTTTCTAATACAGCAGATTTCCTAACCACTAATCCCTCGGAGGATTAATGGCCGGCCAACTGTCTCTGCTTTAGCCTAGAAAAAGGTTGGTAACTGAATAGCAAATACAAAACTGTACCAGTGAAACATGGAGGCTGTTCTTGACTTATAAAAATGTTAGTTTGGCTATCGGCGTCTGTGCTTTTTTTTTTTTTTGCATTACTGATTAGGAACAAGTATGCAAACCAGGAGCTCTGACTTGTTCTGCATTACTGTGTAGAGACAGTCAAGTACCTAGAAATTGAAGGATCACTTACACTGAGATTGAGCCCTCAAATTGTGTTGGCTTTGGAGGGGCAGTGCCTTCTGTTTTTACAATGGAAGCACCATTGACCTTTTTTTATTTTATTTTTATTTTACTATATTCAAATGTCACGACATTAATTTCTATGCACTGCAGCTGAGCCGCAGTACATGAAAGCACAGACACAAAAAGAGTGCTGCGGTGCACAAAAATGCAGGCATACTGTAGACATCACCTTACCTCAGATCTTTCAAGAGCATTATATGAAAGAACACATCGGCGGCATGTCTTTAGACATGCATGCTCCTCTCTGATGGCCACTGGGTGCTGTAGACCTTTAGCTGTGCAATCTGCTGATTGGTTGCTTGAGAATGCTCCAATCCACCAGATGAATGGCAAATAGGACCACCACCCATATGGATTTGGCAGATAGGATCAGATGTCAGCAGACACATCACCGCTAAAAATTTGCCTCTCCATAGGGGTGAATGTTGTGTACAATAAGGTCCACCTGAAAAACCGACAGGCGGACCCTGATCGAACAGCCCGTGTGAAAGGGCCCCAACTAAAATCTAGTGCTGTTTTGCCCAAGGTGTTGTATGCCCTTTGGCATTCTCCAATATACCTCCCCCTAAAATATTTCAAGAAACTAGAAGCCCTTCTAGGCCCCCTTGTTTGGGGTAGAAATAGACATAAGCTGGCGTGGCAAAAGCTCAAGAACCCAACGGATAGGGGAGGTATGGCGTTACCGAATTTTAACCACTACTACATTGCAGCACAGCTTTCCCAATTTTTCCATCTTGACAAAGCTGATGGTGATCGCTTCATGACCTCGATCTGCCCCAAATGGGCTCAACGTACAGGTGATCCACTATATGCTATCACTATGGGCACAAACTGCAGGGGCTTAGGTGATGATATCGCACCTGTGCTAATGGCCAAAAAAAAAAAGGGGGGGGGGGGGGGTTAAAAGTGCCTCTGCAATGGGCAGGGGCACTGTAGGAGCGCGTGCGTGTGTGTGTATATATATATATATATATATATATATATATATATATATATATATACACACACACGTCCAATCACATCACCAGTTGGCAGGGGCACTGTAGGAGCGTGTGTGTGTGTGTGTGTGTGTGTGTGTGTGTGTGTGTGTGTGTGTGTGTGTGTGTGTGTGTGTGTGTGTGTGTGTGTGTGTGTGTGTGTAATACACACGCACGCACAATCACATCACCAGTTGGCAGGGGGGCTTGCAAGCCAGCAACTAACAGTTGATTAAAGCGGGAGTCCACCGGGACTCTTTTTTTTTTTTTAAAGCCAGCAGCTACAAATACTGCAGCTGCTGACTTTTAAAATAGTGACACTTACCTGTCCAGCGCGCCCGCGATGTCGGCACCCGAAGCCGATCTCTAGATCTTCTCTCGAGTGCTGCCGCCGCCGCCATCTTGGGTATGGGAATCAGGAAATGGAGCCTTTCGGCTTCATTTCCCGGTTCCCTACTGTGCATGCGCGAGTCGTGCTGTGCAATAAGGACGGTCCCCGCTGCCTCTGGGATCTGTGTGTTTCCCAGCAGGCAGCGGGGCACTTGCGGAAAGGGGCGTAATCTACGCCCCTTTCTGCAGAGAGCTATCCCGGAAGTGGGTGCAGATACCTGTACTGTACAGGTATCTGCACCCCCCTCCCCCCTGAAACGTGCCAATTGTGGCGCCGGAGGGGGGGGGGGGGGTTCCGATGAGTGGAAGGTCCACTTTAGGGTGGACCTCCGCTTTAAGTAGCACACTGGAGAACTGGTCAGACTACAGTGTGTGTTTGTACATATATACACTATATATAAAAACCTACACATTCTTGTTACTGCATACATAGAAAACCCCATGCCAAGGAGTTTATTTATTAAAGGCAAATCTACAGTGCACTTGCTGTAGAGCTGAGGAGGGACATGCATTTTTGCTTGCACATGATTGGATGATAAAATCAGCAGAGCTTCCCCTCAGATCTACAGCAACTGCACTTCCAAGTGCACTTGTAGTGCAAAGTGGATTTGCCTTTAGTAAATCAACCAGAGTTTAAAATTGTCCACACACATCTAGTGTAAAATTCCCAGCACTTTGCTGCACAAAGTGACTGGTGCCATTTACAGCTACTAGAGCAGCACGATTAATCCTTACAAGATCGTAATCTCAATTCACCCCCCCCCCCCCCCCCCATCTTAAGCATTTCCATGATTCATGTAACAAGTGCAGAGCAGTTCCCAGCTATCAAATTAAAAAAAAATTAATAAATATAAAGCAGCCAGCAATGTTTAAAGGTTTTATTTTTTATTTTTTTTTAAATAAGAAAACATGTCATGCCTACCTCCACTGTGCAGTTAGTTTTGCAGAGTAGCCCCGATCCCGCTGTTCTGAGGTCCCACGGCGGCTGTCTCGGCTCCTCCCTGCTAAAGCTAACCCCCTCCGGGAAGCTCTTCCCAAAGGGGGTTAGCTTGCGGGCACGCTACTGTGTCATACAGATGGTGTCCATAGACGCCAACTGTATGACTTGTTCTCACACACCCCCCCAGCATTGGATGAGATTGACAGCAGCAAGTAGTACGTTGCCATCAATCTATCCAATCAACAGAGACTCAGTGGAGGAGGACGCCGGGGACACAAACAGCAGGTGAACGGGCTCAGGACATGACAGCGAAATGCATTAAAGAGGGGTTCCACCCTAAAGTGGAACTTCCGCTGATCGGAACCCTCCCCCCCCTCCGGTGTCACAATTGGCACCTTTCAGGGGGGAGGGGGGTGCAGATACCTGTCAAAGACAGGTATTTACACCCACTTCCGGGCACAGGCTCCCGTGGGAGTCTATGCCTCTTCCTGTCCTGCCACGCTGTCTGCTGGGACACACACACGGGTCCCAGAGACAGCGCGGACAATTCCTATTGCGCTGCGCGACTCGTGCATGCGCAGTAGGGAACCGGGAAGTGAAGCAGATTCGCTTCACTTCCCGATTCCCTCACCTAGAATGGTGGTGGCAGCAGCCGAGAGATCGATCGGCCTCGCTGGACCCCGGGACAGGTGAGTGTCCATTTATTAAAAGTCAGCAGCTGTAGTATTTATAACTGCTGGCTTTTAATATTTTTTCCCCCAGTACAGTCCCGCTTTAAGGTGAAAAACACAAACCTTTACAACCCATTTAACATTACATCTTTATTCATTTAGAGCTCAAAGGGATTAACTTCAGTCTGTAAATGAAGTCAGTTTAACCAGTTCCAGACTGCCGTTACACTTCAACCCAGCTGTGCAAAACAACATGTGTAGGTTGTCCACATGCACCGCCGGTGACCCGCTCCACTTAGCTCCTGCTGTGTCCAATTAGCAGCAACTGCAATAGCCGCCGGCCACCCGCAATCGTTCTCAGGAATGGCAATCTGCCCATGTTAACAAGACAGACAGTCATTGCATCAAAGATCTGCGATTCCTGGTAATCCGGAGCACAAATTTGTGCAGTGTCAAAAAAAAAAAAAAAAACAATCCCAGGGACCAGTTAACACTTTGATTGCCCCTGGTAATCCCTTTCCTGCCGGTGTCATTTATACTGTGACAGACACTAAGGTCCCCGAAAAGTGTCACTTGGTGTTTAATTTGTGCACCACAATGTCAGTCCTGCTAAAAATCACTGATCACCGCCATTACTAATAAAAAAAGTCCCTAAATCTATCCCATAGTTTGTACATGATAACTTTTGTGCAAACGAATATACGCCAATTGGCGTTTTTACCAGAAAAATATACATCAGAATACATATTGGCCTAAACTGGTAAAGATTTTTTACATATTTTTGTACGTTCTATAAGAGAAAGTAAAATTTTCTCAAAATGGTTGAGCTTTTTGTTCAGAGTGCAAAATAGGAAACCGCAGAGGTGATCAAATACCAAAAGAAAGCTCTATTTGTGGGGTAAAGGACATCAATTTTGTTTGGGCACAACATCGCATGACTAGAATCGGCAAAGTAATGCAGTGCCATATGACAAAAAAAAAAAAAAGGGGGCCTGGTCATTAAGAGCCTTAAATCCTTCCAGAGCTGAAGTGGTTAAAGCAACCTAGTCACGTAAAAATGGTTTTATTAAATTGTTCCTGTTTAACCCCCTTAATTTACTCTAATCAGCCTTATTCCCCTCCATTATTAATTAAAACTTTTGTTTGATATTTTTACACCCTTAATATACACATTTTACATTGAAAAAAATAAAATAAAAGCACATTAAAGCGGAGGTCCACCCTAAAGTGGTCCTTCCGCTCATTGGAACCCTCCCCCCCTCCGGTGCCACAATTGGCACCTTTCAGGGGGGAGGGGGGTGCAGGTACCTGTACAGTACAGGTATCTGCACCCACTTCCGGGATAGCTCTCTGTGGAAAGGGGCGTAGATTACACCCCTTTCCGAAAGTCCCCCGCTGCCTGCTGGGAAACACACAGATCCCAGAGGCAGCGGGTCCATCCTACTCGCGCATGCGCAGTAGGGAACTGGGAAATGAAGCCGAAAGGCTCCACTTCCTGATTCCCATACCCAAGATGGCGGCGGCAGCACCCAAGAGACGATCGAGAGATCGGCTTCAGGTGCCGACATCGTGGGCGCGCTGGACGGGTAAGTGTCACCATTTTAAAAGTCAGCAGCTGCTGTATTTGTAGCTGCTGGCTTTAAAGAAAAAAAAAAACGCGGACTCCCGCTTTAACGTCGTAAAAATAACTTTTCAATGCTTTGCACCAGATGGAAATGCCGAAACCAAAGATGCACTTGGCTGAAAACCCATTTAAAAAACATATTTATAGATAGTATTTGACTTTTTAAAAATATAAAATTTGCCTTTAGTGCAAAAGATGCGCTCAGGAAAATGTATCCCTTTAAAATTCTTTGTATGCACACTGGTCTGTTGTGCTTCCATTGTGGAATTAAATCCTGCTTGCTGCATTTTTGGTCAAGAAAAAAAAAAAAAATATCTCCCAGTTCAAATGCAGCAAGAACACATCATTAGTGCAACCATGTTATGTTTTTGATGCAGTTTGAGTCACAAGACCTATGAAAAAAAAAAAAAACAAACACACCACAATAGGGCCGAAACTAAAAATCGATTAAGCGGCAACTGATTCTGCAAATGGTTGTCAGCTATTTTCATAGTCTATTAAATTGGCCAGCGTGCATCATTTGTTTACATATCAGGAAAAACAGTGCAGCACACATACAGCACAGTACATATGTGTCAGCAAGTGCCTGAGAACGTGTAAGAAGCAATGGGACATGTAGTCCTGGGCAGGACATAAGTGGTTCTAAAAGCAGACTTTTTACCTTGCTATAGGGGGGCACTCTATACAGCTTGCTATGGGGACACTCGGAAGGAGCCAGAAGCGTCAGTGAATCACCCACTGTACTATGCAAAACCATTACAAAGCAGGTAACTTTTTCTCCAAACTTTAAAGACTGTGCAGGGAAGATCAGCATCTGAACCCAGAAAAGGTGGAGGCTGATAGACTGGAATATAAAAGGCATTACAATTACATTTAAAGTTTACCAGTATTGTGCATTATATTGCAAATCCTCAAGTGGGGGGGGGGTAGTACTAATTTATTAGTAAAGATTTCCATCTCCCTTCCAATCTCCATATAGGATTCATGTCTAACTCCTACGCCCATATATCCTACTTCTGGAATTACCATCACAGTATAAATGAACCCCTTATAGTGGCAATTTTTTGGACAGGTAAAAGACTTATGCTGGTGCCAAATGTCTTTTGCAGAAACGCACTACAGTTCATTTAACATGGTTTCCTATGGTTCACATTTTTCAGCTGCTGTGTAGTATACGGAAAGGGTCAAGGGCTTTTTTTGGTTTAATAGACTCCAAGGGAGAAGCATGTAGTGCATTATTGCCACGATTTGCGTTTTTAATCTGCCCAACAAATTGTCCAAAACGCAAACCCCCCCCATACTACACCGCAAGTGAATTTTCCAATCACTGGTTGAAATTGATTGATTTGACCCCACTAATTAGAAAAAAAAAAAAAAGTGAACAAAGGTTCTTGAAGGAAGACAGTTTTTGCATGGCCAGCATTAGAGGCAGCAGGTGCATGTAGCCTTTAATCAAGCAATCTGCCTATGACAAGGTAGTCAGATACATAACTAGGCACCTTTCACACATGCGGACCTTATGTCCATATTACATCCATTTGCAGATGAAATACAGACATACATCCCTATGGGATAGCAGGTGTCTGTGGATGACTATCGTCCGTCTGACAGCCCTGTCATCCGCCGGCTCAGCTGGGATAAAACTGAGCGATCCCCGCTGAGCAAGCAGATCCGTCCCATGTGAAAGGGGCCTTACAGTTTTGTCTGAACATCCACAAAACAAAGTCTTTAATTGATCCGAGTGATATTTACCAGATTCAACCTTCAATAGTTGATAATCTATCTTATCCTCAGTGGATTAGAGATTGTCCCAACCATATAGTTGGTTTAGATTTACCACTGCATAGAGATTAAGAATAAATTGCCTTTTAATTTTAAACTTTTCATATTATACACCACACTTAGGCTCGGTTCACACAGGGGGCGAGGCGACACGACTTGCCTCACCGCGACCTCAGCGGCGACTTGCAAATGACTTCTGTATAGAAGTCAATGCAAGTTGCCCCGAGGTCGCCCAAAAGTAGTACAGGAACCTTTTTTTCTAAGTCGGAGCGACTCGAGTCGCTCCTCTTAGAACGGTTCCGTAGTACAGAACGGGTCGTGTCGCCTCGCGTCGCCCCGTGTGAACGGAGCCTTAAAGTGGTTAACCCTTACAAACCACTTTGACCTACAGGTAAACCTAGATTAAGGCTTACCTGTAGGTCCAAGAAATATCTCCCGTGCGCATGCATGGGAGTGACATCGTGGCTTCGCCGAATGACAGCGCAGGAGCAGCGAGAACCACTGAGAAGATGGATGCTCCATACACAAGGGGACAGCGGTGACTTTGCTGGCTCCTGTGTCAGGTAAGTGACACATAATGGACTATACAATGCATAGTAGTCCATTATGCTTTACCTTTGCAGGGAATCAAAGAGGAAGTAACACCCATCAGGGTTTACTTCCTCTTTAAGGTTATTATCCAATAATTGGATAAACCAAGATTATAAAAATTAGTTGCAGCCCTATACCATAAGCACTGGTAATATCGTGGAAAACAACAAAAACGTTTTTGGCACCCTTTTCCCTTATCGAAAAAAAAAAATACAGATAGACCATTTGGCACATCTTTGTATCATTGCCAACAGCTGAAGTTAAAAGTTGCGGTAGGCACCAGAGTACAAAAAAATAAAATAAAAGTTATATTTCTTTAAATTTTATTGAAGCAAAGCATATTAGGTCTTATTTTGCCATCTTGTTTGAGAATTTATAGTTCAGGGGGTTGCAAATCTTTAATATAAAGAAAGTTCAGAATCATGATCTTTATTACAAGCATAAAAAAATTGTGATTCTCATTTTATCTAGAATTGTGTAGCTTTAACAGCTACCAAGTTAACGGCACTGCAGCCACACTCCTACTGAAGATTGCTTCTGCATCAGCATTACCCACATACAGCAGTAAACTTACTGGCACAGCCATTCACTTGTATTGGTGGCTGTAAGCAGCACCTTGGGAAAGTGCTGGATTTTCTCACTAGGGAGGGACTTTTCATCATGGAAAGCATCCCATTTTCATGAGGCCTTTCACTCAGAAAAGTTCTGGCCCTTTCAGCCCAGTTTACACTTGTGGTGTGTTTTAGAGGTTTTATCAAACCCTACAACGTGTTTTTAGATGAAACTACAAAAATTTAGCAAGCATGATATACAATCATTACATATATCCCCATAAAATACAGGTGTGGATGTTTGACTTTGTGGCCTCTATTCCATTTCCATATTTATATCACCATAAATAATGAGTACAGAGATCAGAATATGCAGACCGAACAGGTGTTTAATAGAATAGTTACAATACTTGTTGTGCCTGCCTCGTAGCAGACCGTTCATAAAAAGAGCATTTTACATTGGCATAGAGAAAAACCGCAGGAGAAATCTCCCACCTGTCCAGCTGAAAGCACATGGTGTGCAATGTCCAAAGAAGAGGAACAAATATAACAAACACTTGTATTTTTTTTTTTAGGCGCATGTTTTAACTTCACCCATGACACTCAACCAGTAAAATTGACCCCAGAACAAACAAAAAACCCTCAGTACAAAAAAAATTATAGGTCTGCGCAATAAAAAAAAAAAAAAAAAAAAAAAAACAACACATGAGTTTAAAATTTATTAGAAATAAAAGCAAAAACGATTTGTATAGAAAGGACTTCCGGAGCCGTAACATCACAGGAAAAACAAAAAAGGGACTGGATTAACTTGTATCCATCTGTAAAAGGAAAAAACAAAAATCCACGTTAGAGGCAGGAAAGGCTGCAGTCACTTTACACAGCTGTTATATACACATCACATGCCAACAGGCAAAAGAACAGCTGCAGCTACACAATTGTCAACTTACACAGCTTGGGGGTTGGGCAGGTTGGCTTAAACCAACAAAAATTGGACCAGCGAGTACGGAGTACTGAATGATCACACACACCGACCCTTTCAAATTTTCTGAAGTTAGTAAAAGTATTAGTCATGTCAGATTCCATAAGGGAAGGTAGGTGGTGGGCACTTTAAGTTGCCCTTTTTTGACAGATTTAACACTGGTGCACTCAAGAGCTGCACCAGTTTTAGTAAATTTCCACCTGCTGTGGCAAGGCCCGTGCAGTCATCCTGGCACACGGGGAATGCCACAATGTAAACAGGAGCTGTGCAGTGTATTTTCTACAAGGGGCAGCTGATAGCCAGGTAAGAATTATTGCCATGCAAGTGTTGCTTCTGCAATAAAGACTGCCTGGTCACAATTTCCTCAACTTTAGTGCCACTTTAAACACTTACAGGTCTTGTCCCTGCCCCAGCCTGTGATTGGACAGTGAAAAAAAAAAAAGAATTGATGAGCCGTCAGCATGCTCCTTGGCATTGCAGAAACAGACCGGCTAAAACTAGGGTTCTGCTGGGACTGTATAGATATATTTTCCTTTAACCCCTTGCCACAGAGTGTATGCAGATGTGCATACTCAGCTTTCAGGGGTTATACCGGGATGATGTCTGCAGCCGCAGGCATCCCAGTACTGTTTTTAGAGCCGGCGATCAGCTTTCCAGATATAAACAACCAATGCAGCTAAAAGCCGCATGGCTGTTATACTGGAGGAGCGTGAGGGAAAGCGATGTCACTTCCCGTTTACTCAGCTGCCAATTAAAAAAAAAAAAAAAACCCACAGTAATCAGAATTGCTGAAAATGGCGATCTGAATACTTTGAAGTGCAAAGGAGGGATTTGAGGACTTAGAACCCTTATCCCTCCATAAAGAGTACCTGTCACCACCTATTACTGTCACAAGGGATGTTTACATTCCTTGTGTCAATAAAAGTGATCAAAGTTTAAATATATATATTTTAAAACAATGTTTTATAAAGTGCCCCTGTCGCCGTGAGCTCAAGCAGCAAAGAAAACGCAGATGGAAGTCGTGCTCCTCTGCAACTCCAACCTGGTAACCGTAAAAAATGTTTTACATCGTCGCCTATGGAGATTTTTTTGGTACCGTAGTTTGCCATCATTCCACGAGTGCATGCAATTATAAAGCGTGACATGTTTGGTATCCATTTACTCAGCGTAACATCTTTCACATACAAAAAAATTGTGCTAACTTTACTGTCTTTTTAATTCATGTGTCCCTTTCCCCAAAAAGTTGTGTTTAAAACACCGCTGCACAAATACCATGTGACAAAATATTGCAAACAAAATGTTTGGGGGTTCCAAGTAGTTTTCTAGCAAACAAATATACGGATTTTAACTTGTAAACACCAAATGTCAAAAATAGGCTTAGTCGTGAAAGGGTTAAAATGCACCCCATGTGTACTATTCTTTATATAGACAGGCATTGTAGATTTGCATGTAGTAAATAAGCATGCAGGCTTTTTAAGCAACTGCACTTGCCAAAACAGTCAGCTTCAGAATTCTAGTTGACACCCTGAGGCACACAGTACTAGGACGACAGTAGGATCAAACATCAGAGGTCCTGTACAGCAATTTCTAGAGAGGATACACATTGCAGCACAACTAGAACTGCAATTCTTTGATATATATTGAGAGATGCATATAGCTATACACATGGGAGCTCATGTTTTACCGGACACAAGTGTCAAGTCACTGCTACTCCACTCATTGCTGAAGTCTTGACTGCATGACCAAATTATACTAATAGTTTCCTATGCAGGTATCCAAACTTGGGCTGTTTAAAGCTACTCAAATCAGGATTGAAAAGCCTCAAAAAAATAAATAAAAACACCCCCACACAGCATCTCCCATGGCAATGAACACTGCAAGTAGGTGAACAGATTTACATGAGCCAACTGGTACTTACCCGAGCATTGTAGGCATCAAGCTGTGCATCCAGCTCCTCTGCCGATAACTGCTGCTTTGTGTTTCTTCCTGCACCCCGTCCACGACCCCGGTTTCCTCTGCCACCTCTCCTGTTTCCACCACCAGCACTAAAGCTAATAGCACCTCGTGGCCTAGTCAATCCACCCCTAGGAGACCTGTAAAGATCAGCAAGTAGAGCAGCAAGTTAGTTGTAGTTACGAATTGGGGAGAAACTGCTTATAAATAGATCATGAGATCCTACTTACGTTTGTATAGGTCTCCTCTGTGATTCAATCTGTGATGTGACCAACTGGATGTTCATGGGGCGACCATCAAGTGGTACCCCATTATACTGCTTCATTGCTTTTAGTGCATCAGCTTTTCTTTCAAAGTGTACATCAGCCGTCCCCAAGCTCCTGCCAGACCTGTCGTAGTGTACAGCCGCTTTCTTCAGTGTACCAAATTCTGCAAACAGTTCCTGAAGATAAAAAATAATAGATTACACCTTTACTATAAAAGAAACTGTATAACATAGTAACAATGAATGACAGATGCCATCAGCTCTGCCAACTGCTTAAAAATAATTTCACCAAAAACAAAAATATTGCACCTAGGACTATTTCCAGGTCCCCCTTTCATTTTCACCTGGTAACATGAAGACATCCTGTCCCTCGGTGGTTACCTACACTTAAAGCATGAGTCCTGCGAAACAGGCTCACTGTCTATAGTGGGGTAATTGGCCTAGAAAATCATGACTGAATTCAGAGCACCCCCTAAAAAAACTCTTGTAAACAAGCAAACGTCTGTGTTCCATGTACACACACGCTGTCCTGTTGCTATGGGTTACTGCTTGCATTTGTCACTTTAACCCCCCCCCCCCCCCCCGGTGTTATTCCCGAGTTTGACTGGGTAAAAATTCAGAACCAAAAGCGGTAACCGAGGCAGATCGCATCGTTGGATCCAGGACGAGTTTACTTACCTTATCCCCTGGTTCCAACGATGTCTCCCTGCAGTGTGAGCGGCTCGTCCACCGCTCGATTCACCACATCGCCAGGCTCCGTTGCGATGCACAGAGGATGGAGAACGTCACCAAATTCTAAAAACACCCCACATACAGTATAATGTACTGTATGCATTTAACATCCCCTTTGTCCCTAGTGATCTGTCCAGTGTCCTGAATGCAGGTTTATATTATAACTATTGTTCTTTATGCCTGGAAATTGGAGATAGTCCATAGCAACCAAAACTGTCCCTTTACATCAAAAGAGGTTTTAGACCAGCTAGAAATTGAGCGATAGCCATTTGTGGGGAGATCTGTCAAATATTGATCATGATTTTTCATTTGATTACATTATTGAATAATTTTTATATTATCTTTGGTATAATTATATTATGATTTTTCAAACTTCATCATACCTGGGATGGCTAGACTGGTTTGGGCAGATTTAAGCGAGTTATTCCTAAGAATTACAGGCCTACAATATAAAAACGCTAAATTTCCATGCAAAATAATTGTACCACTTTCAGCACCTAAAATCTGAAATAATACCGCCAGGGAAGTTAAACCACACAAAAAAATAAAAAATAAAAAATAAATAAGGCATTTACCTGGATATCTGCATCTGAAACCCCAAAGTCCAGATTGGACACAAGCAGTTTTCCTCCGGTCTCCACTCCAGCACCACCACCAAATCCGCTGTCAAACAGGTCATGCTGCCACTTGTCTGGAAGCTGCTTGGGCTGAAAAAGAAAGCAAGTTATTAGGATGGATTCTATACACTTAGACCCCTTTCACACTGGGGTGCTTTGCAGGCGCTACAGTACTAAAAACAGCGCCTGCAAAGCGCCCTGAAACAGACGCTGCTTTGTCTCCAATGTGAAAACGCCAAGGGCTTTCCCACTGGATCGGTGCGCTGGCAGGACAGTAGAAAAGTCCTGCTAGCAGCATCTTTGGAGTGGTGTGTATAACGCTCCTGCCCATTGAAATCATGGGGCAGCGCGGCTATACCGACAAATATTTAACCCTCTCGGCTGCTAGCAGGGGTAAAGCCCCCCCCCCCCCCCCCCAGCAACCAAATAGTGCTGTAAATCACCGCTAAAAATGGAGGCGCTTTACCGCTGATGCACCTCCTGCCCCAGTGTGAAAGGGGCGTTCAGAAAAGAACACGGTTTCAATGTCTCAATGGTCTCCGGTCACCACACAAGGAGTGTTCATACAAGTCTGACCTCCAGTACTGTACCACCTACAACCCAGGAGTAGGCCAGCTGGTACCAACACCGTTCCAGCACAGATCCATTGTACCAAAGAGATCCCCTCCCCTTTCAAAACGTAATTCTTTATGCAAGGAACCACATGCATCATGCCACAGCAACACAATACCGAGTGGAGGTCCACCCAAGTCTTTGTACAGCATGTTCTGCACATGGTTAAAAACTTCTCACCAATGTTGACTTGTTGCTATAGAAATACAAGGAGCTGTTTATAAAGAAAGCCAGCAGTCTATTGAGGATTCCTTTGAAAAGAGATCCATATGCCAACTTTTCTCCTGCGATACTATTAAAAAGAAAAATCACACACATAGCAAGACCAGCCATGTACTGCAAAACCTCATGGGATGCAATTCTAGCTAAACTCTGCCTGCTTTAACTACAATCAACAGGGAAACTGGCACAGAGGGCAAACCCCTATACACCAGCAGACAGATAAAGGTTGAGATTTGTGGTCTTGGTGAGAACGGGCAGATGTTGAATCTTCTGGCACTGACTGAGTAGATAAAACCCGGAGCAGTATATACTGCCTTTAGTTTTCACACCCCAATGCCTCATTTCTATAAAGTCAATATCTTCTAGCTATGGATGTATACACTCTGCATTACTTCAGATCCATACCTGTGCCCCATGGTTGGCAAAAATGGGTCTTCTGCAGACCTCTACACAGGTGAATCTTGGCGTTGTGTTTCTGTGGTAACCCAAAGATACTGCAAAAGCTACCCCATTTTACCCAATCTGTGCTGGATTACCCACAATGCCACCCAACAGCAGCTGAGGGCCTGTAGTTCATGTACCCCACGGGACAGTTCTAATGCACTCCACTGATCTGTGTCAGACACCCCTGGGTCCTGTAACGATGGGTGAAAGGTGTGAGCATCCAATCCTCCTGCAATTGATAGATATAAATAAAAAAAATAAAGCCGAATATCCTAACCGAGCAAAGAGGACAGGCGGTGGGGTGAAGGACTAGCCATTTCTATCGCCAAATCCAACCGGATCACATTAAATGCAGCTGATGAAGTGATCTGTACAAACAATGCATCGGGTCACAACGCTACAGCCAGTCCCAAATCACCAAAGAAAAGTGTAGCTGCTACACAGCTGTCTGGGTCAGAATTGTTTAAAAGGTGAAAAATTCTTCCCATTCTCTACCTAAATGGAGAAGCGATTGTGCAGCAGGTGCACAACAGTCACCTGACATCTAATATTACAGATAAAAGGTCAGCCTTTGGTAATTCTACCTCATCTCACCTGCAGAGTGCAGTCATGAAGCCTAGAGGGGCCCGCAGGCCATTTTTACATCCACGTTTTATTCACACCGCCATTTTATTATTGAAGTCACTACTGAATCACCTTTAACCCCTTTCCTGTCCTCGGCAGCCTTTTAATGAGGTCTTAAAGTTAGCAGGGGCTGTAAGGACTTGCTGCTCAGGTGGCATCACGATTGGCAGGCAATGGTCACATGATCAGGAGCTCGTCCTAACAGCTCTCCATCACAACTAGAGACCAGGACCTGTCGGTGACTGCTTTGTCAGTGCGCTTTGAGTGTACTCCGCACAGGAACCTCAGCCGCCACGGGCACATGTCCAGAATTTGGGTATTAATGCCTACCCACTCCGCTTAATACAAGCTACATGGTTAGCAAGAGGTTCAGGTTCTAAAACCTGTCCCTGGGCATCGTCAATAGTGTATGCTCTGTACTTAATAGTAATCCATACTTGCCCAGTCTCCCGATTCTCCCAGGACAATCCAGATTTGGGCACCCTTGTCCTGATCGGAGCTCGTCCGATTAAAACCCCAGGATTTTTTGGGGGGGTTGTCGACTCCCCCAAATTGGAATGTTTTTACAAAAACGGCAGCCAGCTACACAAAGATGGCTGCCGCCAGTACTATTCCCCCCCTCCCCCTTCTGGGTAGAGTGACCCCTCTATTGGTCCTGGGGACCTCTGTAAATCATACAGCAAACTTTTTACAGCTGTCACAAAGCAACCTAAAGAATCCACAATGGAGACTCCTGTTCCAGCAACTTCCTGCCAAGATAAACAAGAAAATCTCACGGCTGGGACAGAACAAAATAAAGACGTAAAGGGTACAAGGTGTTCAACAACTCTAAACCAACCTTTGAAGGCTCTCCCTGGCAACCCACGTGGTTTAAGGGTCAGTTCACAGCAATGGCATGTACATTCCTGCATGATGCGATTTCAGACCATTTTTTGCAGGGTTTCACCCGCATGACAACAACTGCCAAACACGCAAAAGGCATAAACAAAAAAAAACAAACAAACAGAAGTCACTTTACTCCCATGTGCAAATGGCCTTCTGGACATTTGCACATGGGAGTAAAGAAAGCAACTTTTCTGAATAGACACAATGTAGTCTATGGAACCGTGCACACAGCCGTGTAAAGAGATGAGTACAGAACCATAAAACAAAAAAGTTTTACATTTGAGTGCGGTTATTTACACATTTATTTCAGCACCAAAGATGAATTTTACATAAAGTTTTTTTAAATTGGGAGTAAATTCCCATCTGACTTGTTCCTATAGGTAAGCCTTATTGGTTAATCCAGTGTTTTGCAACTCCAGTCCTCAAGGCGCCCCAACAGGTCATGTTTTCAGGCTCTCCATTATTTTGCACAGGTGATTGGACCAGTTTCACTGCTTTAGTAATTACCACAGCCGTTTCATCTGAGAGAATTCCTGAAAACATGACCTGTTGGGGCACCCTGAGGACTGGAGTCGAGAAACACTGGGCTAACCTATAGGTAGGTAAATATCTCTTAAACATGCTTCATTTAGGAAATAATTTACTGTAAATGCAGATGATGTCCTCATCAGTGCATGCGCTCCAAGGCTCGGTTCACACAGGGGCAGCACGACTCACAGACGTGACCTGCAAACGACTTCAGCGGCGACTTGCAAAACGACTTCTGTATAGAAGTCAATGCAAGTCGCCTGAAGTCGCCCCAAAAGTAGTACAGGAACCTTTTTTCTAAGTCGGAGCGACTTGAGTCGCTCCTATTAGAACGGTTCCATAGTACAGAACGGAGCGCGACTTGTCAGGTGACGCCTGGACAAGTCGGCCCTGTGTGAACCAAGCCTGAAGGACAGGTGCCCTGGCCGTTCCTTCAGAATCCTGTACCATAAACGGGTGTGTGACATAGTTGTGGCTCTGGCCAGTCACACAGCTGGGCTCTGTGGACCCAGAAAGAATGGACAACGCATCACTGTAAGGCTTTGTTTTCAGCCAAGCTTTACATAATGTGCTAGTATGCACTGCATACTAGCACATTATGGCTTTACTGTTGCCGTATTGGGTAGAGAATGGATCCACTTGGGGGGGGGGGTGTGGCGCTGACTTTTAAAATAGGGACACATCTGTCCAGGGGCGCCTGTGATGTCAGCACCCAAGGCTGAACCATCCCTTGGTCTGTGGATGCTGCCACCATCTTCGGTAAGGGAATCAGGAAGTAAATCCTTGTGGCTTCACTTCCTGGTTCCCTAGCATACATGAGTCACGCAGCGCAACTCGAATAGTTCCCATTTCTGGGACTTGTGTCTCCCAGCAGACAGGAGGGTAGCTCCCGCATGAGTCTATGGGTGCATATACAGGTATCTGCAGCCCCCTGAAGAAGAAAAAAAATAATAAAAAAAAAAAAAAAAAAAAAAAAAGGTACAAAAATGTGACACTGGAGGGGGCAGGATTCCGAAAACCGCAAGTTCCATTTTTGCATGGACCTCCACGGGATATTTTTACAACCTTTCCTGAACAATTTAACCTGACACATAGTAACCCACTTTAAAAAACACTTTTGAAAAAGCCAAAAATGAAATGCAGCTAAACGCAAGTCGGCGCGATTACAGGCATTTTGAGCGACAAAAATCTTCTAAACTCGGCATCAATTTTTTTCTTTCCAAAAAAAGTCCTATAAAACACAAGTGTCTAGAAAGGACTACAAGTCCTGATGTACATGGACCGATCGATATAAGAGAGTTCAGGAGCCGCTGAAAAACTCACAACTGCTCCTAAACATTTGCTTACCAGCGGCCGTGTGTATGAGGACTTGGGAACTCCGATGTCACCAACGGCTCCTGACCAGTCCTGGTTGGGGGGGGTGTCTCCATCAGAAATAATGGGGGTCCCCAGCCCAGATCACCTTCAGTTATCAGATACAATAAAATGAACACACGGGACAGATCCACCAATGGCCAGAGTCGTGGCTTACAAGGGGGCTATAGACCCCCATGCTGATTGGCTGGCAATGGAGAACTTCTCTTAGTACAGCGCCACCACCAGGATAACGGTCTCCATAGGCCGGGGATAGGAGGGGAGCTCAGACGTCACCAATGGCTCCTGAACAGCCCTGGGTTGGGGAGGAAGGGGTGTCTCTAGCATCAGAACTAAAGAGGGGTCCTCACCCTAAATACAGGAGATACAACAAAATTAAAGAATCCATCTCATCCCCCCTCCTGTGATCAGCACCCGTCCAATCACAGCCCGCCACGTGACCCCCCGTTGCCCATGGCAACCCCCGCACGAAGGCCCCTCAACTCCCGCCTTACCCTGTTGTATGGGGCCGGCCGGTTCCTCGCTCCTCGGCTCAGCATGGGTCTCGTCCTGAGCGGGCCAGGCCCGGGGCCGCCTCCTCCTCCACCGCCTCCACCTCCTCCCCGGCCGCCTCCGAGCACGCGGCCTACTCCGGCTCCCCCGCGGGCGCCTCTTCCTCCCCGGCCCCCTCGGCTCGCCGGCCTCTGACTCCGGTTCATCTTGATGATATCGTCCAGGGACATGTCCATCTTGTCCCCCATGACGGTGGTGGCGTCGGGAGTCCGGGAATCACGTGTCCGGGCGCGGCTTCCGCTCTAACAATACAACGACCAGACACAGCCGCGCTTATATAGCTCCGCCCTCAGAGCAAGCCGCGGGCACGACGTCACTTCCGGCGGGGAAGAAGAAAGGCGTGTGCGTTACGCGCCTCGCGCGCGCCAGGGACTAAGGCCTCCGGGCTCGAGCGCCACCTGCTGGAGGAGATAGTACGCGTCAAGGTTGCAACTGTCCCACAGCACCACCTGCTGGAAGGAAACTAACCACCACTGGAGACTGCGCCAGCCATCAATCTGTGCTATCACAAGTATAACTAAGGGCAAAACGTTTTCTTTTTTTTTTGTATAGAGTGGAGAGGGATTAGAACACCTATGCTTGGGACAAACATAGATGTATACTCAGACAAAAAAGTTAATGGAAAAAAAACTACAAAAAAAAACATAAAAGAATCGCAAACCCGTTGGACTACTCAGCCTTTTTCTGCCATCACTTTTCTATATTTCTACCTATTAGGTTTTTATTGCTGTCTGTGCCCCCCCCCCCCCCATTGGGGAAATTCACATTCTCTATTTTACCTTTATCACAAAATCCCACATTTTGGGTTGTCCCCAGACAATGGAGGGGAACATTTCCAGACATCCCAACCTGCAGAAACTCATTTAAGGGAGGTATCGATTCGCGCCCGCAAACGTCCGCCCCCCCGGCGGCAAAATATTTATTTAATATTGATTTATATTTATTTAAATAACTTTTTCAATATCTTTTCTGGGGAAGGGGGGGGGGTGTTTGTGGACGGTGTTAGTAGTTTTTTTTTTTTAAATGATTTTTTACAATTTAATTTGTTTTTAATTTTTTTTTTCCACAATGCTTTTTGGGGGAGGGGCAGTGGACAGTGTCCAGGAGAGCGATGTCAGTAGTTTTTTATTTTATTTTTCTACACTTTTTCATGTTTTAGAATTTTTTTTTTTATATATTTTTTGGTGGGCTTTGGTGAGATGTCAGGGGTCTAAACAGACCCCTGACATCTCCCATTTGAGACAAAGAGACTGAGGACACAGATTCCCCAGTCCCTTTCTCAGCACTAAAGATGAATGAACAGGAGACAGAGGCTCTTATTCATTCATAAACTGAGAGGAGTAAACACAGTTTACTCTGCTCATTAATCACAGGACTAGGGTCATAGTATGCAGAGATGTTGCTATTAAATAATATTTCTAATTATATGAAGTTCACAAGAGTCCCCATTTACATCAGAGTCCACAGAGTTCCCCTTTACATCAGACTCCACAGAGTTCCCTTTCACTGTAAAGGAGGACTCTGCAGACTCTGATGTAAGGGAGAACTCTGGGGACTCTAACATAAGGCATGCTCTGGTGTACAAAGAGGACTCTGATCTAAAGGGAGCTCTGATGTAATGAGTGCTCTGAGAACCCTGATTTATCTTAGCGTACTCACTTAGAGGCAGGAGAGAGAAGGGGGGAGACTTAGTCCGATTAATGTGTCTGGGTCTCAGACAGTCTGAAACCCGGATGCGTGATTCCAAACCTGAGCTGTCCGGGTGAATCCCGAACAGGTGGCAACCCTACACAGGACACAGGAGCGATCTCGCTTACTGTGTCCAATTACTATTTCCCCCCCGCTTCCGGTGGGAGAGGAGAGGAGGGGAGCCGGCTGCGGGGGGCAAGGGGGGACGGAGGAGGATGGGGGGTGGAGGAGAACAGGGGGGGCAGAGGAGAACGGGGGGTGGAGGAGAACAGAGGGGGCGGAGAAGGGGGTGGAGAAGGACACGGAGGGGGGCCCGGGGGGGGGAGCACACAGAGTAGCTGGGAATGATTGGGGCGGCTGGAGGGACAGCTGTGATCACCGATCTCCTTGTATAGCTTTTTAGCTGACAGCCGCAGGAGGGAGGGGAGAAGCGGCTGTCAGCTAAAAATCGATACAAAGGAGATCAGTGATCACAGCTGTCTCCCGCCAATCACTTCTGGGAGATTTGAGATGACTGCATTTCCAATGGGGACACTAATTCTGGTGACAATAAATTGGGACACAATGTTTGTGCCTAAACCAGTACAATAAAAGTGCAGGGTCATCTGGAAGGTTCGGACGGAAAAGCTCAGCTGTATTGTATAGAGTGTTATTATTCTCTCCACGGGACTAAAGAGATGGCAATGATCTCCCACCGAGACATCATACACTAATCCATAGCCCCCAACTGTCCCTGATTTCAAGGGACTTTCCCTGATTTGGAGCAATGTCCCTCTGTCCCTCTTTCCTCCTCATTTGTCCCTCATTTTGGTCTGATCTATATAGTTGTATATAAAATGCAATTTTTATATTTTAAAAAGTGTTCCCCAGCGCTAAACCTTTCTTCCGATTTCTAAATTGCTGCATTTGTACATTTCAAAAGACAATATAAAGGAATAGTAGTGGTGAAAAATAAGGACTTGTGGGTTTAACTAAGAATGTTTTTGTTTAATTCTCCTTTCAGGAGGGAGCGTGGCAGGGCGGGGGGGGGGTGTCCTTTGCCCACATACTTTTGCTAACAGGTGTCCCTCATTCTCATCTCAAAAAGTTGGGACGATATGCTAATCAGAAAGGTAGAAATAACAATACCATAGAGCCGGAGCCATTGTCAGTCACTGTTTTGTGTAAACGAGATGTCAATGGCGTGTTTAATAAATCGCAGTCCACCCAAAACCTGAATTGAGGGAAAGATGGGAGCCGATGACTCCATCTTCTAACTATCAGACTGCAAAACTTTTTGAACAGCTGAAGCAAAAATCGAATTTAGGTGAAATGTCATCATTTTGGTGAAAAGCAGCACGTGACTCACTCCATTTAACAGAATTGGTGATTGGTCCACAACCGTCACATGGGAAAGAATCTTTTGCCCCGTGTAAGCTCCAACTAGATTGACCCAGAGCTTACTGTATGCAGGTCGTTCCCTTTTTACTCTCAGCTGGCTGAATGGAGTGGCGGGTGAATGTAAGAAAGGCCTTTGCTGTTGGAGAGGAGACGCATTCCTTGCATGGCCAAAACATACATTTGCTTTACGTCAGCCATGCACTTCACATCCATTAGTGCTAAAAGAGTACCTTGAACCAAATCAGTGCAGCAATCACATATGACATCTAGCCGGCACTGACATTTTAGTGTCAGTGTCGGCTAGATCAAGCTTATCTCTCTTAGCTCCCATTGGAATGACAAGATGGTGGTCCTTATGCCACTCCTTGGAATGACAAGATGAGAGTCCCCTTCACTCACCTTGGAATAACAAGATAGAGTTTCCCATACCCCCCCCCCCCCCCCCATGACAAGATCACCTTACCTTCCATTAAAATGACAAGATGGGAGTCCCCTTACTTCCCCTTGGAAAGACAAGAGGGGGTGTGCCCTTATTTCCCGCTGGAATGAAAATATAGGGGTCCCCATGCCTCCCATTGGGATGACAATATGGAGGTCCCCATACCGCCCCTTGAAATGACAAGCAAGGGGTGCCCTTATCTCCCCTTAGAAGGACCATATGGAAGTCCATATACCACCTTACTTTTAATGACATAATAGGGATCCTCTTACCTTCCCTTGAAATGATAAGATGGGGTCCCTTTACCTCCCATTACAATGACAAGATGGGGAATCCGATACCTCCTGTTAGAGAGATAAGATGGCAGATCCCATACCTCTGCCTAACATGACAAGATGGGATCCCCTTGCCTTCCCTTGAGATTACAAAAGGGGAGTCCCCTTATCTACCATTGGGATGAAAAGATGGGGGTCCCCATACCTCCCCTTGGAATGACAAAATTGATGTCCCCATCCCTCCCCTTGAAATGACAAGATGAGGGTGCCCTCACCTCCCCTTGGAAGGACAATATGGGGGTCTGTATACCTTTTTTTGCAATGACATAATGAGGATCCGCCTTACCTTCTCTTGAAATGACAAGATGGATTCCCCTCACCTCCCACTAAAATTACAAGATGGGGGATCCTATACCACTTGTTGGAGTGTTAAGATGGAGGATCCTATACCACCCCTTGGAATGAGACGAGGAAGGGTCCCCATACCTTCCGTTGAAATTACAAGACGGGGGTCTCCTTACTTTTTCTTGGAATGACCAGAGGGGGGTCCCCTTACCTCCCAATGGAACGGAAAGATAGGGGTCCCCATACCTCCCATTGGAATGGCAATATGGAGGTCCTCATACATCCCCTTGAAATGACAAGATGAGGGTGCCCTCACCTCCCCTCAGAAGGACAATATAGGGGTCCATATACCTTATTTGCAATGACATAATGGGGATCCCCTTATCTTCTCATGAAATGACAACATGGACCCCCCTTAGCTCCCACTAGACTGACAAGATGGGGGATCCTATGCTTCCTGTTGGAGTGACAAAATTCTGGATCCTATACCACCCTTTGCAATGACAAGATGAGGGTCACTATACCTTTCATTGAAATTAAAAAAATTGGGGTCCCCTTACTTCTCATTGGAATGACAAGAGGGGAGTCCCCTTATCTCCCACAGGAAC
Organism: Lithobates pipiens; assembly: GCF_037356315.1. NCBI lineage: Eukaryota > Metazoa > Chordata > Amphibia > Anura > Ranidae > Lithobates > Lithobates pipiens. The sequence continues at coordinate 20,150,852 of NW_027507789.1, forward strand.
TAAAAGAAAGAGGTCCCCATACCTTCCCTTGGAATGACAATATGGAGGTCCCCATACCACCTCTTTAAATGACAAGATGGGGTTCCCCTACCTCCCATTAGAAGGACACGATGTGTGGCTGTATACCTTCTTTGGAATGACATGATGGGGATCCCCTTACCTCCCTTTGAAATGACAAGATAGGGTCCCCCTGCCTCCCATTAGAATGACAAAATGGGGGATCCTATACCACCCTTTGGAATGAAAAGATGAAGGTCCCAATACTTCCCCTTGGAATGACAAGACAAACATTGGGACACTGTGCATAAATCAGTACAATAAAAGTGCAGGATAATCCTATCACTCTGGAAGGTTTGGGCGAACTTGAAGGCCCAGCTGTATTGTATAGAATGTTATTGTTTTCTCCCAGGGACTAAAGAGATTAAATGATCACCCCACCGAGACATCATACACTATTCAGAAATGTAGACATAACAATACCATACAGCCAGAGCCATTGTCATTCGCTGTATTGTGTAAACTAGATGCCAACGCCCAAACCTTTTTACTGAGTTTGAGTCCACCCAAAATGTATATTCAGTGAAAGATGGGGGCTGATGACCTCTTCCTCTGAAAATACTTATTATCGGACTGCAATACTTTTGAAAATCACCAACCCAGCAAATTTCTGAGGACCAGAATTACCGAGCAGGATTGGGAATTTTTTATTAACTCGAAAGTTCAGCAAATAACAGATTTTGGTGCAAAGTCACCATTTTGGCAACATTATGGTGGTTCTTAAAGGTGCAATGGACATTAATGGCTCCTGAGGATTACAGAAGCTCCTTCAGACTATCCTGGGCATGTTCTAGTGTCCCTAACATCCACTTGTTAGCTTCATTATTTTAGGTTTTATTTATTTTTTACAGAAAGAAAGGATGTTCAAAAGTCAAATAAAACATGTAAAGCAATGATATACAAAAAAAACAAAAAAACAAACAAAATAAAATAAAATAAACTACGCTTAATACACAAAAAAAATAAAAACCCCTCTAAATCAAGAAAAAGAAGTCGATTTTTTTGCTATGTAACTCAATGACTGAGAATAAAGTAGAGCCCCAGATTAAAAAAAATGTTTTGGGGGCTTTTTCCCCACTTTCTGATGCTTTCTTTTAACAAGGTGCTATGTGTACAGTACCCCTTGTAAGCAGTCATTGTAAGTGTATAGTATGTAGTGTTTTGAGGTCGAGGACAAGGTGATGGCCTATGTGCAAGGACGAATGTGTCAAATAGTGAGAGTGAGAGGCAGATCATTGAATTGTTATTCCTTCATTGAATTGCAAGTGCTGCAATTGTGCAAACAATGCATGTACTAAGCTGTGCAAAAACAACACTTACTACAAGCAGTTTTTGCAACACAATAGGGTGGCCAGAGGCGTGAATTTAGCATCCAGTCTAAATACCAATTGGTACATAACAAAGACCCCTTATGAGATTTGATGGGCCCACCTAGTTTTTCTGCCAGTGATTTCCCCTGTATCTGCAGCCAGACACTTATTTACCATCCAACCGTGACCAACAGACTTCTGCTTCAGTAATCACATTTTTGATTCTTTATTGGCACATATGTCTGGGGCAGCCATTCCCAGCCAGGGTTCTATGTAACTCTCCACAGGTTACTAGGGGTTCCTTGAGCTGTGGCTAATTGACCTCCCAAGTGATGATACCTTCATAGTTCCAGGTCCATCCCTATTTGGTAGAGCCAGTAGCATGAAAATTATCTTTTTATCTGACTGTAAGGGTGGCATTCAGGCGACTGATCATCAATGTAGAGGGCATTTTCCTAATGGCCACCCTTATGGACTAATCTTAACAGGAGTTCCCTGACATCTGAAAATGATTTCAGTGGTTTCCCTGGGGGCAAGCCTGCTGAGAAAAGATGGTCTAGGGCAGGGTTTCTCAACCAGAGTTCCGTGGCACCCTAGGGTTCCTCCAGACGTTGCTAGGGTTTCCTTGAGCAATAAGCAATTTTTGCCTCTCAGATACTTTTAAACTGACACCCTTGATCTTTTTAGCTATCTGTAATGGGGGGAATTCTTCCCAATAACCAGTCATTTTTACTAGGGGTTCCCTGAGTCTAGAAAGTTATTTCAAGGGTTCCTCTGTGTTGAAAAGGTTGAGAAAGTCTAGTCTATGGAATAGAGGGTTGAGGGTACAGGATACCCAAACCAGCAACAAACATTCCATCTGCTCAGTAGATTCTACTCCGATGGACAAAGTGCCACGCATGCTCAGATCAAATTCCTAGACCAAAGCTATTGGCTATTAGCCTGAACATAGTCCCATCATAACGAAATAACGTCATCACGTTATGTACAATCGGATTTTCCGACAACTTAGTCCGGCCGTGTGTATGCAACATCACTTCTGGACCTCTTCTGGAATTAATCAGTTGGAATTACTCCGATGGATTTGGTTGTCGGAATCTCCGACCGTGTGTACAAGGGCTTAGAGTAAAAATACATTATTGGATCATGTTTTTATCTACTAAGGAGCGAAACAACCACAAACATGGCCAAAAGGAAAGGATTGCATATTTCTGGGCATTTTGCTGCCCCCTTGAGGACACCCACCCTCTAGCTGCCCAGTCTTGCCTAAAGCAGCCGTTCTCAACCAAAATTCCGTAGAACCCTAGAGTTCCACTTGTTGAGCTGTGGTTGACTGACCTCCCATTTGATGGTGCCTGCAAAGTTATGGGTCCCTTGAGAACACCCCCAAGCTGCCCAGGCCTGCCTAAAGCACCCATTCTCAACAAAGATTTTTTGGAACCCTAAGGTTTTCTCCAGAGGTTGCTTGGGGTTCTTGAGTTGTGGTTGATTGACCTCCCATCTGATGGTGCCTGCATAGTTCTGGGTTTAGTGCCACTTGGCAGTCCCAGGACACCAGTGATATTTTTAGCTGCCTGGAAGGGGGTCATTCTGACCACCACTCTAAGGGGAGCGTTTTTCCCACTGGCCACCAATATAAAGGGCTTTTTCCCAATGAGACCTGAACATTATTTCAAGGGTTCCTCTTAGGTAAAAAGGTTGAGAAAGGCTGCCTTAGAGGAATTTTCCTGACCGATTGTCACCTGCCACCCCACAGTGCTTATTAATATTTATCTTATACAGGATTTAAATAGCACCAACAGACATTCTGTGCAGCACTTTACAACTTGAGGGCAGACAGTACAGTTACAATACAATTCGATACAGAAGGAATCAGAGGGTCTCGCTACTTAGAGCTTACAATCTAAAATCTGCTTAGTACATAAATCTATATTCTGAGTCAGCCATTCTCACCCAGAGCTCCGTGGAACCCTAGGGTTTCTCCAAACGTTGCTTGGTGTTCCTTGAGTTGTGGCTGATTGACCTCACATCTGCGGTTGCCTACATAGTTCCAGAGCCCAATGCCACATATCACAGCCAGCAGCATGAGATCTTTTTTAGCTGTCCGTAACGGCGACATTCTTCCAAAGGATCACCAATGTAACAGACATTTTTCCCACTCACCCCCCAATGAATTGTTTTTGCCATGGGTTCCTTGAGACTTGGAAAATCTTTCAAGGGTTCCACTGGGGTACAAAGGTTGAGAAAAGCTGTTCTAATACCAGCATTCATTTTTATGCCATGGTTACTTGGATCTGCTGGCTGCCAACCCAGGGCCACACTTATTTGAAAACCTCTCCCCTTTCCCGGGGTCAGTCTTATGCCACGTACACACGGGCGGACTGTATGGCGTACTTAGTTCGTCAAAACACATTTCAGCGGACAGTCCGCTCGTGTGTGGGCTTCAGCTGACTTTTTCAGCGTGCAGTCTGGCGTACTAAGTATTTCGGATTTTTCGAAATTCTGTCCGTCATACTTTGGTTTCAGCGGACAATCCGCTCGTCAGTAGGCTAGTTCGACAGACTAAGAATGGCGCATGCTCAGAAAGGATTTATACGGCGGAAGGGTGCTTTGCTGTGTATTGGACTTCCTATTTCTAGTCCCGTCGTACGTGCTGTACACGTCATCGCGCAAGCTTTCGACGGACTGTTTGTGCATCCATGTGTGGTCAAGTCCGTTCAGTCGAAAGTATGATGGACTGTCCGTCGGATTGTATGACGGACTAAGTACGCCATACAGTACGCGGCATTAGGTTTTGAAGATTTTCGTTAATTCAGGTTTTCACGCCAGTAGCTATAGAACAATGAGACCATAACAAACATGGCCGCTGCAGCACATATTTCAACAGTACCCATTAGGGATGAGCTCAGGCGTGTTCGCATGGACCACATGCAGAGCCCGTCAGGAAGTCGGCGCTGCGCTAATCACAGGCAGTGAGACATTGCCCGATCTCTGCAGCCGCACATCGGGGCAACGTCTCATTGCCTGTGATAAGCGCAGCGCCGACTTCCTGGCGGGCTCTGCATGTGGTCCATGCGAACACGCCTGAGCTCATCCTTAGTACCCATACACGTTGCCCATGTTCCGTCAGATATGGCGACCTGGCAGAATTAGTAACGGAAATGGCGTTCCATAGCTGCCATCTTGCTACACCCCTCACTCCTCCACAGTAACGATACACAGAGAAGGGGTCATCTTGTTACGCCCACTGGAGTTTTGCATTTCACACTTATTTTTTAACAGGACACGGAGCATATATGGTGAAATACAGTATTTGGAAATCCATCGGACTGTTTACATGTTGAATTTAAAAGCAGCGGAAAACCTGCTGATCTCACAGGTTTGCTAATGTGACAGAACACCACTGATTTTATAATTCAACATGTAAACAGTCCGATGGATTTCCAAATACTGTATTTCAGCATATATGCTCTGTGTCCTGTTAAAAATAAGTGTGAAATGCAAAACTCTGATGGGTGTAACAAGATGTCTGCTTGCCCCCTTCTCTGTGTATTGTTACTTTGGAGGAGTGCGGGGTGTAGCAAGATGGCAGCGAAGGAACGTCACTTCTGTTGCCTATTCTGACGGGTTGCCTAATCTGACGGAACACCCATAACAAAAATCGCCACTGTTACCCCAGTAGTCATAAGCCCTCTGCCCATAACAAACATGGCCTCCGCAGTTCTTTTACACCAGTAACATAGCTCGCAACAGTCCCTGATTTGGAGGGACTGTCACTGATTTGGAGCAATGTCCCTCTGTCCCACTTTCCTCCTCATTCGTCCCTCATTTTGGTCTGATCTATATAGATGTATATAAAATGCACTTTTTATCTATCAAAAAGTGTTTTCCAGCACTAAACCTTTCTTCTGATTTCTAAATTGCTTCATTATTAAATTCCAAAAGCCAATATAAAGGAATAGCAGTGGTAAAAATAAATCACTTGGGGGTTTAACCAATCTTGTTTTTTGTTTTTTTACAATTCCTTTAAGGGGTGTGGCAAGGGGTGTGTCCTATGCCTGCATAATTTTGCCCATAGGTGTCCCTCATTCCCAATTCCCATCTCAAAAAGTTGGGAGGTGTGCAGTAGTCGTACAATGTGCCCATAACAAACATGGCCTCAGCAGTTCTTTCACACCAGTACCCATACACATCGCCCACAACACAAAGCGCCGCTGTATTCTGATAGAACAACGCCAATGGTCATAAGCACTCATAAGCCCATAACAAACATGGCCGTTGCAGGTCCTATTACGCCAGTAGTTACGCTACGACATAGTCGGTGACCCATCGCAGTTTGTTACGGAAGTGACGTTCCGTCGCCGGTGTAGTGTCACAGTTTGATGCCTATCACAGGATGGTGCGGAAGTGACGTTGTTGCGTACTGCGCATGCGCGATGCGCTCCAAACGCTCGCGCCGTGCGTTCCAACATAGTTTCGGCAATACAGTTCAGCGAAACCATCACATAATGTTACGGAAGTGATGTTACACACAACACAAACACGGGCCACGTTGTTGCGTACTGCGCATGCGCGATGCGTTCCAAACACTTGCGCCGTGCGTTCCAACATAGTTTCGGCAATACAGTTCAGCGAAACCATCACATAATGTTACGGAAGTGAAGTTACACACAACACAAACACTGGGCCGTTCGTTACAACACTAATACTTCCCTTGTTACCTAGTAGGTTTTGCATTGCTGGGACTTGTAGTGCCTATCCTGAGCTACATGCTTCAATGTTCAGTGTCCTCATCCCTATCCCCATGCTTCAATGTTCAGTGTCCATCCTTATCCCCGTGCTTCAATGTTCAGTGTCCTCATCCTTATCCCCGAGCTTCAATGTTCAGTGTCCATCCTTATCCCCGTGCTTCAATGTTCAGTGTCCTCATCCCTATCCGCAAGCTTCAATGTTCAGTGTCCTCATCCTTATCCCCATGCTTCAATGTTCAGTGTCCTCATCCCTATCCGCGAGCTTCAATGTTCAGTGTCCTCATCCTTATCCCTGTGCTTCAATGTTCAGTGTCCTCATCCCTATCCCCATGCTTCAATGTTCAGTGTCCTCATCCCGATCCGCAAGCTTCAATGTTCAGTGTCCTCATCCTTATCCCTGTGCTTCAATGTTCAGTGTCCTCATCCCTATCCGCAAGCTTTAAATGTTCAGTGTCCTCATCCTTATCCCTGTGCTTCAATGTTCAGTGTCCTCATCCTTATCCCTGAGCTTCAATGTTCAGTGTCCTCATCCCTATCCCCCTGCTTCAATGTTCAGTGTCCTCATCCCTATCCGCGAGCTTCAATGTTCAGTGTCCTCATCCTTATCCCCGAGCTTCAATGTTCAGTGTCCTCATCCCTATCCCCCTGCTTCAATGTTCAGTGTCCTCATCCCTATCCCCCTGCTTCAATGTTCAGTGTCCTCATCCCTATCCCCGAGCTTCAATGTTCAGTGTCCTCATCCCTATCCCCATGCTTCAATGTTCAGTGTCCTCATCCCTATCCCCGAGCTTCAATGTACAGTGTCCTCATCCCTATCCCCGAGCTTCAATGTTCAGTGTCCTCATCCCTATCCGCGAGCTTCAATGTTCAGTGTCCTCATCCTTATCCCCCTGCTTCAATGTTCAGGGTCCTCATCCTTATCCCCGAGCTTCAATGTTCAGTGTCCTCATCCCTATCCCCCTGCTTCAATGTTCAGTGTCCTCATCCCTATCCCCGAGCTTCAATGTTCAGTGTCCATCCTTATCCCTGTGCTTCAATGTTCAGTGTCCTCATCCCTATCCGCAAGCTTCAATGTTCAGTGTCCTCATCCTTATCCCCATGCTTCGATGTTCAGTGTCCTCATCGAAGCAGGGGGATAAGGATGAGGACACTGAACATTGAAGCAGGGGGATAGGGATGAGGACACTGAACATTGAAGCTCGGGGATAAGGATGAGGACACTGAACATTGAAGCTCGCGGATAGGGATGAGGACACTGAACATTGAAGCTCGCGGATAGGGATGAGGACACTGAACATTGAAGCAGGGGGATAGGGATGAGGACACTGAACATTGAAGCTCGGGGATAAGGATGAGGACCCTGAACATTGAAGCAGGGGGATAAGGATGAGGACACTGAACATTGAAGCTCGCGGATAGGGATGAGGACACTGAACATTGAAGCAGGGGGATAGGGATGAGGACACTGAACATTGAAGCTCGGGGATAAGGATGAGGACCCTGAACATTGAAGCAGGGGGATAAGGATGAGGACACTGAACATTGAAGCTCGCGGATAGGGATGAGGACACTGAACATTGAAGCAGGGGGATAGGGATGAGGACACTGAACATTGAAGCTCGGGGATAAGGATGAGGACCCTGAACATTGAAGCAGGGGGATAAGGATGAGGACACTGAACATTGAAGCTCGCGGATAGGGATGAGGACACTGAACATTGAAGCAGGGGGATAGGGATGAGGACACTGAACATTGAAGCTCGGGGATAAGGATGAGGACCCTGAACATTGAAGCAGGGGGATAAGGATGAGGACACTGAACATTGAAGCTCGCGGATAGGGATGAGGACACTGAACATTGAAGCAGGGGGATAGGGATGAGGACACTGAACATTGAAGCTCGGGGATAAGGATGAGGACCCTGAACATTGAAGCAGGGGGATAAGGATGAGGACACTGAACATTGAAGCTCGCGGATAGGGATGAGGACACTGAACATTGAAGCAGGGGGATAGGGATGAGGACACTGAACATTGAAGCTCAGGGATAAGGATGAGGACACTGAACATTGAAGCACAGGGATAAGGATGAGGACACTGAACATTTAAAGCTTGCGGATAGGGATGAGGACACTGAACATTGAAGCACAGGGATAAGGATGAGGACACTGAACATTGAAGCTTGCGGATCGGGATGAGGACACTGAACATTGAAGCATGGGGATAGGGATGAGGACACTGAACATTGAAGCACAGGGATAAGGATGAGGACACTGAACATTGAAGCTCGCGGATAGGGATGAGGACACTGAACATTGAAGCATGGGGATAGGGATGAGGACACTGAACATTGAAGCACAGGGATAAGGATGAGGACACTGAACATTGAAGCTCGCGGATAGGGATGAGGACACTGAACATTGAAGCATGGGGATAGGGATGAGGACACTGAACATTGAAGCACAGGGATAAGGATGAGGACACTGAACATTGAAGCTCGCGGATAGGGATGAGGACACTGAACATTGAAGCACGGGGATAAGGATGGACACTGAACATTGAAGCTCGGGGATAAGGATGAGGACACTGAACATTGAAGCACGGGGATAAGGATGGACACTGAACATTGAAGCATGGGGATAGGGATGAGGACACTGAACATTGAAGCATGTAGCTCAGGATAGGCACTACAAGTCCCAGCAATGCAAAACCTACTAGGTAACAAGGGAAGTATTAGTGTTGTAACGAACGGCCCAGTGTTTGTGTTGTGTGTAACTTCACTTCCGTAACATTATGTGATGGTTTCGCTGAACTGTATTGCCGAAACTATGTTGGAACGCACGGCGCAAGTGTTTGGAACGCATCGCGCATGCGCAGTACGCAACAACGTGGCCCGTGTTTGTGTTGTGTGTAACATCACTTCCGTAACATTATGTGATGGTTTCGCTGAACTGTATTGCCGAAACTATGTTGGAACGCACGGCGCGAGCGTTTGGAGCGCATCGCGCATGCGCAGTACGCAACAACGTCACTTCCGCACCATCCTGTGACAGGCATCAAACTGTGACACTACACCGCCGTCTCGCTACACCCCACCTCACTTCCGTAGCAAACTGCAATGGGTCGACGAATATGTCGTTACAACTCCATTGGTCTACGCACCCTGCCCATAACAAATATGGCCGCCGGAGCGTCTGTTATTACAATTCACACCCTCGCTGCCCATACGCTCTCCTCAGCGGCCGCACGGCGCGTCCCCACGCCCAGTTAGACACAAGTAGCCGAGTGCTGAGCTTCACCAGGAAGGGGTGGGAGACGAAGGCGGTGGTAGTCGATGGTAGATGTATGAGGAGGAAGGTAATGTCTGTGTTGTCAGGGAGATCAGACCTGGCAGTGTGTTTATAGTGAATGGTTCTCATAGGTTTTTTTTTTTTTCTTCCTTCCTTCCAGCAGAGCAGCTATGAAGGTTCATATCAAGTCCTGGAATGGGGTGGCCTCCTGGCTGTGGGTGGCCAATGATGACAACTGTGGCATCTGTCGGATGGCCTTCAATGGCTGCTGTCCAGACTGTGAGTACAGGAGGGGGGCGCGGATTCACTATTCTATATTTTATTCTGGGGGGGGGTGTTGATGAATATTTGTATCATTTATTGGTATCTGTCCCCCCTCCCCCGCTGGTCCCCCGCCATCTCCAGAATGGAGATCTGTCCATGTAAACAAACAGATCTCTCTCTCTCTCTCTCTCTCTCTCTCTCTCTCTCTCTCTCTCTCTCTCTCTCTCTCTCTCTCTCTCTCTCTCTCTCTCTCTCTCTCTCTCTCTCTCTCTCTCTCTCTCTCTCTCCTCTCTCTCTCTCTCTCTCTCTCTCTCTCTCTCTCTCTCTCTCTCTCTCCCCCTCCCTCTCTCTCTCTCCCTCTCTCCGAGAGAGAGAGATCTCTCCTCCCAGTGAGAGGTCTTTCACACAGGTTTTCTGCCCATTGAACTCTGTTTTGCTCAGCGGAGGAGGGGGATTGATCAGGTGACCTCTCTTCTCCCCCCCCCGTTGATCAGGTGGGTGACAGGTCCGTGTCCGCTCCACCGTGCAGAGACCGACCTGACAGAGCCCCGCCTCTCCTCTATGGGGAGATTGGGTGAAAACTGATCCGCCTGTCCGTTCTCATCCAATCCGCCAGAAGGATGGAAAATTAGGGTTTCCATCCCTCTGGATTTCGCGGACAGGATTTGATAGCGGCAGGTGTCAGCGGAGATGGTACCACTGACATCCGCCGCTCCATAGGGCTGAGTAGAGCAAAACAAAGACCGAACATACCTTAGCTCAGCTCACCAACCAGTCTGCTGACCGAATTAACCTGTCCCAACAGTCTGCGTTTAAAAACAAGGGTTTAGTTAGCACATGTTTGCAAACGTATGCATAAGCTGCAAGGCCTCTTCACGGCACCCTGTGTATGCTTGCAGTCCTAACGCTAATGAATTTATGTGTATAAGCGTCTCCACAATGGAAGCACATGCATTAAATGGATAGATGAGTGGCAGGTGGACCATGGAGGAAGCCCAATCCCCCTTAAAGGACCAGGAGCACACTGGACACCCAGCAAGAGCACAGTGACAGCAAAGGTGTACAGTGCATTCCCTGACCATAATATACACCAGTTGGTGTGTTACTGAATAGAGCATTCGATCAGGTCCACCAGGAAAAATTGATAGGTGGACCTGATCGGAGCGCCCGCGTGAAAGGGGCCTTAATCTTTTTTGACACTTGGTGTTTCCAAGGTAAAGTCATCAGTATTTTTTTACTAGAAAATTACTTGGAACCCAAAAAAAAAAAAGTTATCCATCCTGCGCTTCAGAGCTGTGCTCCCGTACACATTTCACAGTTGGAGCAGCGGCTGTGTCCATACAGCCGCTGCATCCCAAATGACAGCGATGAGACTGCCTGCACAGATAAATATGGCACTGCAAGGGTTAAATGCTCATTCGTTACTCTGGATTTTAAGTACTTTATAGTACCTTGCATTATATGTGGATTGGGCGAGCACGCGACTGCAACCAATAGTACATTAAAGGAAAAATTTGGGCAAAGCTCTTTTTTTACTTCTCCTCCTGGGTCACTTAGTTGTGCACTCCTGCCACCCATATATTCGGCCAACTAAAGCCTGCTGTCACCTGATGGCACAGTCCAGGCTCTGCAGGGATCCAGACAGTTAATTACTTAAGGACCGCCTCACGCCGATATACGTCGGCAGAATGGCACAGCTGGGCACAATCGCATACCGGTACGTGATTCTTTAAGTGCCCAGCCGCGGGTCGGGAGCGCACCGGCGGCACGCGCTCCCAACCTGGTCCTGTCCTGTGCTCTGTGACCGCGGCCGCGGGATCAGCGGACTCGATTGCCGCTGCTGTCCCGTGATCGGGTCACAGACCTGAAGAGCGAGGAGAGGTCTATGTAAACAAACCTCTTCCCGTGCTTCCCTGTGTGGCTGTCACTGATCGTCTCTTCCCTTTTTTATAGGGAAGGACGATGAGTGATGTCACAAGCCAGGCCACGCCCCCTTACAATAAAAAAAAAAAAAAACCATCACATCATACATAACACCTAGACTGCCCCCTAGTGGTTAACTTCTTCACCGCCAGTGTCATTTACACAGGAATCAGTGCATTTAAATAGTACTGATCGCTGTATAAATAATGGTCCCAAAAATGTCCGATGTGTCCGCCATAATGTCGCAGTCACAATAAAAATCACTTTTACTAGTAAAACCGCAATTATTAGTACTAAAAACCGCCATTACTAGTAAAATATTAATAAAAATGCTATAAAACTATCCCCTATTTTGTAAACACTTTTTTTTAATTATTTTTTTTTTTTTTTTTTTTTTTAAATATGTAGAAGAATACGTATCGGCCTAAACTGAAAGAAAATTTTTTTTTATATATTTTTTTGGGGATATTTATTATAGCAAAAAGTATACATTTTCTTTTTCAAAATTGTCGCTCTATTTTTGTTTATCGCGCAAAAAATAAAAACCGCAGAGGTGACCAAATACCACCAAAAGAAAGCTCTGTTTGTGGGGGGGGAGAGAAGGACGCCAATTTTGTTTGGGAGCCATGTCGCACAACCGCGCAATTGTCAGTTAAATCGACGCAGTGCCGAATCGCAAAAAAGGGGCCTGGTCCTTTGGCTGCAAATTTGGTCCAGGGCTTAAGTGGTTAATGTCAGGATCTGCACAAATGCTTGACCAGCAGCTGGCTCAGCCTCTCAGTGCGCTCCTGAGAGCCTGAGTCAGCCATATTGCCCCTCCTGGCTCCGGCGCTCCAGTGAGGGCTGGAGGGGCAGAGCACAGAGTGGTGATTAATAAAATGTAAATGTAAACGCATACAGTAGATATTAGAGGTGCACTGAATGGAAATTTCGGCACCAAAACCAAAAATGCAGGATGCACTTGGCCAAAAACCAAAAATGACAGTTTTTCAAAAAAATTAAAATACAATTTTTGGTTTTTGGCCAAGTGCATCCTGCATTTTCGGTTTCTGCGCCAAAATTTCCATTCAGTGCATCTCTAACATCTAGTGTGTGTGTTTTTTGTAAAATTAAACCATTCTATACCTTAGTTCAGTGGTTCTCAACATCAGTCCTCAAGCACGCCTCCAACAGGCCATGTCTTGGGAATTTCTCTTAGATAAAATACAAAATACCAAGCCATTGACTCTGATTTTAAGCACCTGTGCAAGATAAAGGGTAAACCTGCAAACATGGCCTGTTGGGGTTGCTTGAGAACTGAGGTTGAGAACCACTGCTTTAGTTTATAGCACCGCATGGTGCTCAAGTGACCGGCCGCCTCTTTCCTTTCCCAGTCTGACAGCTCCAGCCCCACTGATGTCATCCAGGAGGAGGGGAGGAGATAGGTGGCCAGTCACATGAGTGGTGCTATAACAAAAAGGTATAGAACAGCTCATTTTTACAAAACCACATACACGGGGACACATTATTTAATTCAGGGGGGGGGGGGAGCGGAGAGCTGCGGATGATGGAAGTACATAAACTGACCATGGTGTCGGGGCTCAGCAGCCATGATAAACCGTTGTCAGTTTTACGAGGATCAGCCAGGTAAGTGACCATGTAAAAAATTAATGAATCCATTTTTTTTTTTTTTAAGCGCCCCTATCCCCACAAACTCGCGCAGCAAAGAAAACTCGTGCGTAAGTGGCGCCTGCATACATATGTAAACGGTGTTCAAATCCCACATGTGAGGTATCTCCGCAATTGTTAGAGCGAGAGCAATAATTCTAGCAAAAGACCTCCTCTGTAACTGTAACCCGTTTTAATATTTCCTGGTTGCCATAGGTGATCTCTGTATCAAAGTGTGTGTACAGAGCGCCGTATTCAGCCTAATCGCATGTAAAGACATTTCTTATTACACAATGTTGTTAAACGGTTATGACCGCGGGGAATTCCATGCATGCCATTGATGTAGATTTACATCCCATGATCTCCGCACACAGCTGTTCCGCACTCCTATAATACCGGCACATGGTAATATGCGTTAAATAATTTGTTTTATATTCCCCGTCCCCTCTGACTTATAATCTCTCGGCTTCGGCATCCATAAAGGGAATTTCTCCTCCCGCACCTAATAAGGTTTCATATATTCTGTCGGGTTGTAGTTTTGCCAGGAGGAACAACAACAAACGCAATGGATGTATATTCATGTATTTTTATTGAACATGTATTTTAGTTATTGCATGTTTTATCTTTAAATTATTCATGTGACAACATTGGTACATGCTTGATCTTCCATATTTTGTGTAAAATTTGTTTTTTTTTTGTTTTAGTTTTTTTTATCTCCTCTTCTATATTTTATTGTACAACATTATCTATGTAGAGATGTGTAGATTAGCTACTAAAGGTGCAGTAGAGGCAGAGTAGGAATAAAGGTGTGGGTAGGATAGGTGTGGAGATGGGGTAGGGAAAGAGTAGAGTAGGACAGAGGTGGGGTAGATGTTGGGTGAGTGTAGTGGTAGAAAAGGGGTAGATATTGGGTAATGGAGAGGTAGGGGTGGAGGAGGGTTGGAGGTGGGGTAAGTGTGAAGGAGAGATAGGGGTGGAGGTGGGGTAGAAGTGGAGAAGGGATAGAGGTGGGGTAGGGTTAGAGTAGAGATAGGGGTGGAGGAGGGATTGAAGTGGTGTAGGGGTGGAGGAGGGTTATAGGTCAAGGTAGGGGTAGAGGAGAGTTAGAGGTGGGGTAGGGTTAGAGTAGAGATGGGGTGGAGGAGGGATTGATGTGGGTTAGGGGGTAGAGGAGGGATGTAGGTCAGGGTAGGGGGTAGAGGAGGGGTACGGGTGGAGGAGGGTTGGAGGTGTGAAGGAGAGATGGGGGTGGAGGTGGGGTAGAAGTGGAGAAGGGATAGAGGTGGGGTAGAGGTGGAGCAGTTGGGTGAGCAGTAGGGGTAGGATAGAAGTGGGGTAGGGGTGGAGGATGGATAGATGTGGGGTAGGGGTAGAGGAGAGATGGAGATAGAGGTGGAGGAGTTATATAGGAAGTGTGTGTGTGTGTGTGTGTGTGTGTGTGTGACCGACCCTGCAATCTCTTGCTGTAGTGGTCTGTCCCTGTATCGGGAGTACAAAAACAGGTAAGAATTGGCATTTGCTAAAAATCCATATGGTGTACATTAGAGCTGCCACGACGCGTCTACGTAATCGACTGCGTGCAGGGCGTCGCTGCGTCACAGTGGTGGCAGTGCTTAGTATCTACCGCTGCCCTCCATGCCGCCGCCCCCCTCTCTTCTCCCCCTCTGTGCCGCCGTCCCTAGGGGTGCAACGGATCGTCACCGATCCGTGCGCACATGCCGCGACCGGCGGAGCGCTCCGCGGTCTCGGCCTTAGGAGAGGCCGCGGCTTCGGCCTAGCTCCGAAGCGGCGGCCATCTTTTTACACCCAGGCGTTTACAATGTGATCGCTCCCACGGTTTCTCTCTCCCCTCTCTGTACTGATCTGTGGAGGGGAGAGGTCGGATGGAAGCAGCCATCCCTCCATACTCTGCCAGCCCGATACTCTGCAATGCAATACTCTGCCCGCCAATACTCTGCAATGCAATACAATATTCTACAATACTCTCAAGGTTATCCAAAGGATTAATTAGCTAATCAAAAAAACACAAGATTCATAAAAAAATAATCGGATAGTCGTTGACTAATCGATAGATTAGTCGACAGACAAATGAATCGTTAGTTGCAGCTCTAGTGTACATTACAGGCTTTTTTATGTTTTAATGCATTTTCATTTTCTTTAACCCTTTACAGGTAAGGTTCCAGGAGACGATTGCCCGTTGGTTTGGGGTCACTGTTCACACTGCTTCCACATGCACTGCATCCTCAAGTGGCTGAACTCCCAGCAAGTCCAGCAGCACTGCCCGATGTGCCGCCAGGAGTGGAAGTTCAAGGAGTAGATTACCGCTTTCCCTTCCTCACCCGTGTAGATGTCATAGGACGTTTCTTGGCCTGCCTAATCTTGGATTCAGAGATTGGGTAATCTGTAGACCTAAAAGTTTCCGGAGACCGTCACATTTCCATGTTGACCAATTTGCAATTCATTTCCAGTATAAACCTGGACTTGCTGGGACTGTAAAGTGTGGTACCTGCAGTGCCACCTGCAGGTGAGCGTTTGTAATGTCATGTGACCACTTGGGTAACACATTACAATAGTTTGGACATGTGGTCTTCTTTTTGTTAATGGCAGGACAGCTCCAAGCATGCGACATTGTGACAATAAAGCCACGTGGAAGTTCTTAAAGAATTGGAAGTTCTCCTCTCCAAAATGTCTTTTTATTTTGAGTTGGGCAGAGTTAAAACTCCTGTCGGTTTTACCATCTATGTCCCTTTTTAAGAGATTTCCCTTTACTTGTGTAGTAAACTGAAGCAGGAAACTCTGTAGTCTGTAAAATCTGAATCTTTATTGGCTACATGCTGAAGAACACTGGTAAGGACTAACGTGTCTTTGTCTATTACAGCCAAAACGCGTTAGTGGTTACCAGTATGTTTCAGCATGTTGCCAATAAAAATTTTGGATTTTACAGACTGCACACAGTTGCCGGCTTCAATATTCTAAGGATCTGTTTGTCATACTGCGGGGCACTATAGCCAGAGCACCAGTCTTCAGTCATCAGAAGCTGAACTTGCAGTTTTGCTTGGGTATTGTTTATCTGCTGCAATTTCCCTTTACTTCCCGCCTCACGGCTACACAACAGAGAGTTTGTCTCCAAAATGAGGGGAATCCCCTAGTAGACAGTTGTCACCAAAACTAGTGTCCCCATTGGAAGATTTCACTATTCCTGTTCTGGTGACAACTTGAGTTTGTTTTGACTTTGGAAAGAGCCACGATGGAGTAAAACCAACCCTGCCAAACTTTTACTGGTTTCTTTCTATGCACTTCCTGTCCCAGAAACGCAACAGGAAGTGAAAGCAAAGCATAACAAAGTAAAGGAAAAATCCCCTCTTGGGCCTCGTTGTTACCCTTCTGGTTGGGTGGCAGGTAAAACACGTGGTTGAGACATGTTTTTACTGCTCTCCTATAAGCTGCAAAAGCAGCAGGGGGGGGGGGGGGGGGTGTACATATTTTACAGCCACAATGCAATGTTTTGTGGCAAAAACGACCCCCCCCCCCCTATAGCGTTCTGTAAACGGCCTCGCCCGCTGAATGTAACCCATTCACCTGAATGAGGGGGTGCCCTGCAAACTTGTGCAATGCACATGGTAGTGCAGGGTAAAAACAGGTGGTTAGGAGGCGATAGAACGCCTCCTCACTGCCTGCCAAATGCCTTCTGAAGAGCGATAGCAATGAAGATCGCTCTTCAGAGTGCACCATGTGTACATAAGGCCTAAGATAGGTTCTTCTGGAAGAGTTGTCCCCAGTGGAAGATTTCCCTTCACCTCCTTGTTCCTGTGACAACTCTAAACCTTCAGATCTCCCCTCGCTTTCTGTTCCACAGAAGGTGGGCGGATCTTCCTTGTTTGGCACAGACACCTGACGGGGCTTCTAACTCCTCCCCCACTTTATCAAAACACAAAAAAAAAAAAAAAAAGTTTGGCTTCACTTCATGTGGCATGTCGTTGGTTTGTGAGTTCCGGGCAGATTTGAATAAATATAATAATTTATTCATTAATTTAATTTTTAATTCTGCTGGTGTGTGCTTTTTTTCTTATCTTCTGTATAGCAGCACTCAGACTGGGAGAGGGGAGATGCAATCCATGTCGAATACTACACCTTTTATTTGGCCTGTATCCACTGCATTTTAACTGCCTCAAGTATATGACCATTTAATTTACACCTTCAGTAGTTGGAGTCAATTGAAGAAACCTGGAGATTGCCACTGATGAGGTCTGAGAATGCTAGTTGCCTGGCTGTCCTGGCTCCAGTACTTTTGCAGAATGGCACAGCTGGGCACAGTCACGTAACTGTACGTGATTCTTTAAGTGCCCAGCCGTGGGTCGGGCAGCGCGCTCCCGACCCGGTCCTGTGCTCCGTGGCCGCGGGACCAGCGCGGACCCAATCGCCGCTGGTGTCCAGCGATCGGGTCACAGAGCTGAAGAACGAGGAGAGGTCTGTGTAAACAAACCTCTCCCCGTGCTTCCCTGTGTGGCTGTCACCGATCGTCTCTTCCCTTTTTATAGGGAAGGACGATCAGTGACATCACGTCAGGCCACGCCCCCCCTACAATATAAAAAAAAAAAACATGTAACGTCATACATAACACTACACTGCCCCCTTGTGGTTAACTCCTTCACTGCCAGTGTCATTTACACAGGAATCCGTGCATTTAAATAGCATTGATTGCTGTATAAATGACAATGGTCCCAAAAATGTCCGATGTGTCCGCCGTAATGTCACAGTCACAATAAAAATCGCTGATCGCCGCCATTACTAGTAAAAAAAAAAAAATATATTAACAAAAATGCTATAAAACTATCCCCTGTTTTGTGAACGCTATAACTTTTGCACAAACCAATCAATAATCGCTAATTGCGATATTTTTGGTTAAAAAAAAAAAAAAAAAATGTAGAAGAATAGGTATCGGCCTAAACTGAGGAAAAAAAAGTTTTTTTTTTTAGATATTTTTTGGGGCTATTTATTATAGCAAAGAGTAAAAAATATTGAATTTTTTTTCAAAATTGTCGCTCTATTTTTGTTTATAGCGCAAAAAATAAAAACCGCAGGGGTGATCAAATACCACCAAAAGAAAGCTCTATTTGTGGGGGAAAAAAAGGACGCAAATTTTGTTTGGGAGCCACGTTGCACGTCCGTGCAATTGTCAAAGCGACGCAGCGCCGAAGCGCAAAAATGGGCTTGGTCCGGGGCTTAAGTGGTTAAAGTGGAGGGCCAACCAAAAAAAAGCATTAATAAAAAAAATAAAATTAATAATTTTTTCACTTACCTGCAACACTGTTGCTAGGCAGTCTTCCTAATCTACCTCTTCCTATTCCGTGGCGCGTCCTCCTCTTTGGTGAGCAGACCCGTTGCCTTCTGGTACGTGTGTGTGTCCCAGAAAACAACGGGACCATTCACAAAGCAATGCATGACTCCAGCATTTGCTGCAAAAACACTCCAAATTTGTCAGATTATGAGGGCATCTCCTGTGCACAGCTCTCTGCAGATCACCCCGCAGATTTTCAATGGGATTCAGGTCTGGGCTCTGGCTGGGCCATTCCAAAACTTTCTTCTTCTGGTGCAGCCATTCCTTTGTTGATTTTTAGATCAGGGATCCTCAAACTACGTCCCTCCAGCTGTTGTGAAACTACACATCCCATGAGGCATTGTAAAACTCTGACATTCACAGACATGACCAGGCACGATGGGAATTGTAGTTCCTAAACAACTGGAGGGCCGTAGTTTGAAGACCCATGATTTGGATGTATGTTTTGGGTCCTAATGTTGAAAGATGAAGTTGCTTTTCATGTTCACCTTTCTAGCAGAAGCCTGAAGGTTTTATGCCAATATTGACTGGTATTTGGAACTGTTCATAATTCCCTCTACCTTCACTAAGGTCCCCTGTTCCAGCTGAAAAAAAAACAGCTCAGAAGCATGATGCTGCCACCACCGTGTTTCACAGTAGGTATGGTATTCTTTTGGTGATGTGCACTGTTGTTTTTGCACCAAACATATCTTTTGGAATTAAAGCCAAAAAGTTCAGCCTTGGTTTCATTAGACCAGAACATATTTTCCCACGTGCTTTTGGGAGACATCAGATGTGTTTGTGCAAAATTTAGCCGGGATTGGATGTTTTTTTATTTGTAAGAAAAGGCTTCCCACTCTACCCCATAGCCCAGACATATGAAGAATCCGGGACATTGTTGTCACGTGTACCGCACATCCAGTACTTGCCAGATATTCCTGCAGCTCCTTTAATGTTGCTGTAGACCTCTTGGCCGCCTCCCTGATCAGTTTTCTTCTCGTCTTTTCATCAATCTTGGAGGGACGTCCAGTTCTCGGTGATGTCACTGTTGTGCCATATTTTCTCCACTTGATGATGATGACGGTCTTCACTGTGTTCCATGGTATATCTAATGCCTTGGACATTCTTTTGATACCTTCTCCTGACTGATACCGTTTAATAATGAGATCCCTCTGATGCTGTGGAAGCTCTCTGAGGACCATGGATTTTGCTGTAGGATGCGACTAAGAAAATGTCAGGAAAGACCTACTAGAACAGCTGAACTTTTTATTTGGGGTTAATCAGAGGAACTTTAAATGATGGCATCTAAGTACTGACTCCTATTTAACATGAGTTTGAATGCGATTGCTTAATTCTGAACACAGCTACATCGAAAGTTATAAGAGGGTGTGCACACTTATGCAATCACATTATTTTATTTTTTTAAATTTTACTTAAAGATAAATAATTTCAGAGGTTTTTTTTTTTGTCTTATTTATTTTTACATCACAGAAACCTGACATTTTAACAGGAGTGTGTAGGTTTTTTTTTTAATATCCATTGTCTAAAGCGCTGTCATTTACACAGTGGTTTACATATACAGTATATTATACACTCACAACAGTCCCTGCCCCCCATGGAGCTTACAATCTAAGGTCCCTGACTCACATTCATCCATTCACATACTAGGTCCAATTTAGACAGGAGCCAATTAACTTACCAGCATCCCAGAGTGTGGGAAGAACCCCAAGCATGGCAAACTCTAGACAGGTAGTGTCCGGGTTGGGATTTGAACCAGCGACCCTAGTGCTGCTATGTGGAAGTGCTAAAAACACGACCAGTGACGAAAAAAGACGCCACCCGCTCTCACCTATAGCTGGCTATCGCAGGAAGAAACTTGGAAGGCTAACAATAGATACAAACAAACCCAAGGATGAACCGAGGAAAAAAACAAGCTTTGCTTACCACCAGCCCACAGACAACCAATTAACCTGTCTAACAATATGCGTTAAAAACATCCTACTGACACCTGTGTTGCCATTGTGCTGGGTGTTCAGTGTGCTCATGTACCTTTTAAGGAGGGGTGGCTCCCCTTCAGTCCACCTGCTCTCACCTATCCATTAAAATGCATGTGCCTCCATTGTGGGGACACTCATAAGTCAGTGTTAGGTACCACAGATATCGGGGTGCCTTGGCGGGGCTCTGTGGCTTACGCATGCATTTGCAAATGTGTGCAGACTAAACCCCTGTTTTTAACGCATATTGTTAGACAGGTTAATTGGTTGTCTGTGGGCTGGTGGTAAGCAAAGCTTGGTTTTTTTCCTCGGTTCATCCTTGGGTTTGTTTGTATCTATGTGGAAGTGCTAACCCATTAGCCATTGTGCTGCCCATTGATGCTGGCCTTTGCTCGCCAATGATAGCTGCTGCCCGTTGCTCTTTGCTGCCCGTTGCTCGCCCATTGATACCTGCCGGCCGTTGCTCTTTGCTGCCCGTTGCTCGCCCATTGATACCTGTCGGCCGTTGCTCTTTGCTGCCCGTTGCTAGCCCATTGATACCTGCCGCCTGTTGCTCTTTGCTGCCCGTTGCTCGCCCATTGATACCTGCCAGCCGTTGCTCTTTGCTGCCCGTTGCTCGCCCATTGATACCTGCCGGCCGTTGCTCTTTGCTGCCCGTTGCTCGCCCATTGATACCTGCCGGCCGTTGCTCTTTGCTGTCCGTTGCTCGCCCATTGATACCTGCCGGCCGTTGCTCTTTGCTGCCCGTTGCTCGCCCATTGATACCTGCCGGCCGTTGCTCTTTGCTGCCCGTTGCTCGCCCATTGATACCTGCCGGCCGTTGCTCTTTGCTGCCAGTTGCTCGCCCATTGATACCTGCCGGCCGTTGCTCTTTGCTGCCAGTTGCTCGCCCATTGATACCTGCCGGCCGTTGCTCTTTGCTGCCCGTTGCTCGCCCATTGATACCTGCCGGCCGTTGCTCTTTGCTGCCCGTTGCTCGCCCATTGATACCTGCCGGCCGTTTCTCTTTGCTGCCCGTTGCTCGCCCATTGATACCTGCCGACCGTTGCTCTTTGCTGCCTGTTGCTCGCCCATTGATACCTGCTGGCCGTTGCTCTTTGCTGCCCGTTGCTAGCCCATTGATACCTGCCGGCCGTTGCTCTTTGATGCTAGTTGCTTGCCTATTGATACCTGCCAGCCGTTGCTCACCCATTGCTCCTTCCGCTCTTGCTCATCCATTGATAACTGCTGACCGTTGCAAAAAATGCAACCGCCACCGTTTTAATCTACTGGCCCTCTGCTCTCAGAAAATCTGTACTGTAAACTTCTGAACATCTATACTACTAAATCTACATTACTAAAAAGTAATTTTTCTTAATATAGTTACGTAGTAGGTGAGATTGAAAAAAAGACAAGTCCATCAAATACAACCTATGTGTGTGATTATATGTCAGTATTACATTGTATATCCCTGTATGTTGCGGTCGTTCAGGTGCTAATCTAATAGTTTTTTTGAAACTATCGATGGCCCCCCGCTGAGACCACCGCCTGTGGAAGGGAATTCCACATCCTTGCCGCTCTTTCAGTAAAGAACCCTCTACCTAGTTTAAGGTTAAACCTTTCTTCTAATTTTAATGAGTGGCTAGTTGTTAAACTCCCTTTTGCGAAAAAGTTTTCTCCCTATTGTGAGGTCACCAGTATGGTATTTGTATATTGAAATCATATCCCCTCTGAGGCGTCTCTTCTCCAAAGAGAATAAGTTCAGTGCTCCCAACCTTTCCTCATAACTAATATCCTCCAGACCCTTTGTTAGCTTTGTTGCCCTTCTTTGTACATCGCTCCATTTCCAGTACATCCTTCCTGAGGACTGGTGCCCAGAATTGGACAGCATACTCCAGGTGCGGCCGGACCAGAGTCTTGTAGAGCGGGAGAATTATCGTTTTATCTCTGGAATGAATCCCCTTTTTAATGTCAATATTCTGTTTGCTTTGTTAGCAGCAGCTTGGCATTGCATGCCATTGCTGAGCCTGTCATCTACTAGGACCCCCAGGTCCTTTTCCATCCTAGATTCCCCCAATTAAAACCGTGCCCTGGGTGGCAAGTGGTTAAACGGTAAGGGAGCCCAGGCTGGTGGGTAGGTTTAGCTCGCTCTACTACTATACCCATATGGGGCAGCGCTGTGCTTTTCATGTAAGGCCGAGCTTACACTTTAAATAAATCGGGGCTCCGGGGTGTATTTGTGACACATACAGAGAAGTGAGGTGGAGGTTTCCAGCTTTCAGATGAACGTATTTTTCTTGCGATGGACAATATCATTTCCCAAAGCTCTGATTTCTAGAAATAATCTCTGGTGTTCCTCTTATTTTATTTTCCATCTTCCTGAGGCTTCTCCACTATTCTCCTCGTATCCCTTCTTCCTGTCTATTTACCAGATTGGTTTTTAAATTAAAATAGTTTTTTTTTTTCTTCTTCTTGCAGAACAGAAGAACAATTCTCAGGGGTAAATTCAATAAATCACGCCGGCGTATTCCGCTCACGTGGCCGGGGAGCTGCTTATTGACAGGGAGACCAAATGTGTCAAGATTACCTTGTTTCCATTGATCAGCAAAGAGCTGTTCCTAAAGTCAACCGCTTAATTGAACCCGTAGTCTTATTAACTCCTTACCAACCATGCACGGGCCCCGTTCATACAGGCGTACTACAGGGTACCCCCATGTGAGGGCTGTGTCTACCCACATGGGGGCACACAGGTGTTTCATGCATCCCCCCTGCAGGCAGCCCCATTCATGACAATTAGGACTTGGCTGCCGCTCCTAATTTGACATCAGTGCGCATGCATGGCCCTAATCAGAGTCTGTGTGCATTTGGGGGCCCTGCACCCACACAGTTGTCAAATGGGGGGGGGGGCAGGAGAGGCATCTCAACTGACATGAATGGGACTATCTGGAGCACCTATGTGCCCAGGGCAGGACTTACCATTGGGCTTGACTGGGCTCAAGCTCATGGGCCCCGCCCAATAGGGGGCCCCGCCGAGATACATAGTTGAGTGTACTCGGCTCCGCTCACAGTCACGCCCAGTCCCACCCTATGATGGACATAACAAAGGGAATGGGCGTAACTCTGAGCCGAGCTGAGTACACTCGGCTACTCTCAGCTCCGTTTGGGACTGTGAGAGCCGCCGAGAGGCCCCGAGAGCCGCCGAGAGGACCCGAGAGCCGCCAAGAGGACAGGAGAGCCGCCAAGATACACAGGACTCTGTATCTCGGCTGCGCCATTTTTAAACTTCAAGGCTGCAAATTACACTGGACAAGGCTGCATTGATGGGCGTTTAAATTTAAGTTTTTTTTCCTTAAACTTCCCTCCTAAACTTGGGGTGCATGTTATATGCCCATAAATACGGTAATGTATAGAAGGTAGGGCCCAAAAGTGACTCAAGCCCAGGGGCCCCCACCACCCTAAGTCCTGCCCTGTATGTGCCCCTGTGTGGGTAAAAGTGGCCTCACACAGGTATACACTTTTGTATGCTCATGCGAACAAGGCCTAAGGCATGGGTGCTCAACCTGTGGCCCTCCAGCTTTTGTGGAACTACAAGTCCCATGAGGCATTGCAAGGCTGACAATTACAAGTATGGCTCCAAAAGGCAGAGACATGATGGAACTTGTAGTGCCACAACACCTGTAGGGCCACAGGTTGAGCACCTATGGCAGAGAGATGCAATTAGCAGACCTCCAGCTGCAAAACTACAAGTCCCCAGACTGTCCATCAGTGCAGCTTATTGGTTCCCATCAGTGCAGCCTATCGGTGCCCATCACTGTCCATCAGTGCAGCCTATCGGTGCCCATCACTGTCCATCAGTGCAGCCTATCGGTGCCCATCACTGTCCATCAGTGCAGCCTATCGGTGTCCATCACTGTCCATCAGTGCAGTCCATCGGTGCCCATCCCTGTCCATCAGTACAGACTATCGTTGCCCATCACTGTCCATCAGTACAGACTATCGTTGCCCATCACTGTCCATCAGTACAGACTATCGTTGCCCATCACTGTCCATCAGTACAGACTATCGTTGCCCATCAGTGCAGCCTATCGTTGCCCATCACTGTCCATCAGTGCAGCCTATCGTTGCCCATCACTGTCCATCAGTGCAGCCTATCGGTGCCAATCACTGTCCATCAGTGCAGCCTATCGGTGCCAATCACTGTCCATCAGTACAGACTATCGGTGCCCATCACTGTCCATCAGTACAGACTATCGGTGCCCATCACTGTCCATCAGTACAGACTATCGGTGCCCATCACTGTCCATTAGTGCAGTCCATCGGTGCCCATCCCTGTCCATCAGTACAGACTATCGTTGCCCATCACTGTCCATCAGTACAGACTATCGTTGCCCATCACTGTCCATCAGTACAGACTATCGTTGCCCATCACTGTCCATCAGTACAGACTATCGTTGCCCAATGAGTACAGACTATCGTTGCCCAATGAGTACAGACTATCGTTGCCCATCACTGTCCATCAGTACAGACTATCGTTGCCCATCACTGTCCATCAGTGCAGCCTATCGTTGCCCATCACTGTCCATCAGTGCAGCCTATCGTTGCCCATCACTGTCCATCAGTGCAGCCTATCGGTGCCCATCACTGTCCATCAGTACAGACTATCGGTGCCCATCACTGTCCATCAGTACAGACTATCGGTGCCCATCACTGTCCATCAGTACAGACTATCGGTGCCCATCACTGTCCATCAGTACAGACTATCGGTGCCCATCACTGTCCATCAGTACAGACTATCGGTGCCCATCACTGTCCATCAGTACAGATTATCGGTGCCCATCACTGTCCATTAGTGCAGTCCATCGGTGCCCATCAGTGCAGCCTATCGGTGCCCATCACTGTCCATCAGTACAGACTATCGGTGCCCATCACTGTCCATCAGTACAGACTATCGGTGCCCATCACTGTCCATTAGTGCAGTCCATCGGTGCCCATCAGTGCAGCCTATCGGTGCCCATCACTGTCCATCAGTACAGACTATCGGTGCCCATCACTGTCCATCAGTACAGACTATCGGTGCCCATCACTGTCCATTAGTGCAGTCCATCGGTGCCCATCAGTGCAGCCTATCGGTGCCCATCACTGTCCATCAGTGCAGCCTATCGGTGCCCATCACTGTCCATCAGTGCAGCCTATCGGTGCCCATCACTGTCCATCAGTGCAGCCTATCGGTGCCCATCACTGTCCATCAGTGCAGCCTATCGGTGCCCATCACTGTCCATCAGTACAGACTATCGGTGCCCATCACTGTCCATCAGTACAGACTATCGGTGCCCATCACTGTCCATCAGTACAGACTATCGGTGCCCATCACTGTCCATCAGTACAGACTATCGGTGCCCATCACTGTCCATCAGTACAGACTATCGGTGCCCATCACTGTCCATCAGTGCAGCCTATCGGTGCCCATCACTGTCCATCAGTACAGACTATCGGTGCCCATCACTGTCCATCAGTACAGACTATCGGTGCCCATCACTGTCCATCAGTACAGACTATCGGTGCCCATCACTGTCCATCAGTACAGACTATCGGTGCCCATCACTGTCCATCAGTGCAGCCTATCGGTGCCCATCACTGTCCATCAGTACAGACTATCGGTGCCCATCACTGTCCATCAGTACAGACTATCGGTGCCCATCACTGTCCATCAGTACAGACTATCGGTGCCCATCACTGTCCATCAGTACAGACTATCGGTGCCCATCACTGTCCATCAGTACAGACTATCGGTGCCCATCACTGTCCATCAGTACAGACTATCGGTGCCCATCACTGTCCATCAGTACAGACTATCGGTGCCCATCACTGTCCATCAGTACAGACTATCGGTGCCCATCACTGTCCATCAGTACAGACTATCGGTGCCCATCACTGTCCATCAGTACAGACTATCGGTGCCCATCACTGTCCATCAGTACAGACTATCGGTGCCCATCACTGTCCATCAGTACAGACTATCGGTGCCCATCACTGTCCATCAGTACAGACTATCGGTGCCCATCACTGTCCATCAGTACAGACTATCGGTGCCCATCACTGTCCATCAGTACAGACTATCGGTGCCCATCACTGTCCATCAGTGCAGCCTATCGGTGCCCATCACTGTCCATCAGTACAGACTATCGGTGCCCATCACTGTCCATCAGTACAGACTATCGGTGCCCATCACTGTCCATCAGTACAGACTATCGGTGCCCATCACTGTCCATCAGTGCAGCCCATCAGTGCCAATCACTGTCCATCAGTGCAGCCTATTGGTTCCACCTATTCAAAGCAAATCAGTGAAGAACAATTACTTATTTGCTAAATTTTATAACAAAGAAAACTTTTTTTTTTTTATTATTATTATTATTATTATTATTTTATTTTTATAGATGTTCAGTGTTTTTTAGTTTGTTAAGCAAAAGATAAAACCCACAGCGGTGATTAAATACCTCCAAGAGAAAGCTCTATTTGTCTTATGAACCCCACCTCTCTCCATAAACGGGACAGATCAAGCACTATTCCCATTACAAAGGATGTTTACATTCCTTATAATAGCAATAAAAATGATCAAAGCAAATTAAAAAGAAAGTGTAAAAAAACAAAAAATCCCAATAAAAATAAAAAATGTAAGCGCCCCACTCCCTCGAGCACCGAAATTTGGCGCCATTCCACAAGCGTGTGCAATTTTAAAGCATAACATGTTAGTTATCTATTTACTCTGCGTAACATCATCTGTTATATTATACAAAAATATAAGGGCTAACTGTTGTTTTTTTTTTGTTTTTTTTTATTTATGTGACAAGTGTTTTTTTTTTTCCCCCAAAAAAACGCGTTTGACAAATTGCCGTGCAAATACTGTGTGACATAAAAAATTGCAATGACTGCCATTTTATTCCCTAGAGTCTCTGCTAAAAATAATTATATAATTATTTTTTTTTCAGAGACCCTAGGGAATAAAATGGCGGTTTGTGGGTTCTGGGTAATTTTCTAGCAAAAAATTATGATTTTTACATGTAGGAGAGGAATGCTGGAAATCCCCCAGTATGGAATGCCACCTATTGACTTCAATGCAGAATCATGTCCCATTGACTTGGATGGAAATTCACATCCTATTGACTTCAATGCAAAAACTCCCCTTGTTGACTTCAATGCAAAATTGCTTCCCATTGATTTCAATGCAAAAACATCCCCTATTGACCCTCAGATAGGGTTATTGGCGTTTTGCTGATAGGAAAAAAAAAAAGTGCCCATAATGGCATGCTGTGTCCCACTGACTTCAATGCAAAATTGAATCTCATTGACTTTAATGTAAAATAGCATCCCATTGACTTTAATACAAAATCGTGTCCCATTGACTTCAATGCAAAATCTTGTTTTATTGAATTCTATGCAAAAACGCCTCCTATTGATTCAATGCAGAATCGCGTCCCAATGACTTGGATGCAAATTCATGTCCTATTCACTTCAGTGCAAAAACTCTCCTTATTGACTTTAATGCAAAATCTTGTCCCATTGACTGCATTGCCAAATCGCGTCCCACTGGCTTCAATGCAAAAACTCCCCTTATTGACTTGAATACAAAATTGCTTCCCATTTATTTCAATGAGAAAACATCCCCTATTGACCCACAGGTAGGGTTATTGCCGTTTTGCCGATAGGGGAAGAATAAGTGCCCATAATGGCATGCTGCGTCCCACTGACATCAATGCAAAATTGCATCCCACTGACATCAATGCAAATTTGCATCCCACTGACATCAATGTAAAATTGCATCCCACTGACATCGATGCAAAATTGCATCCCACTGTCATCGATACAAAATCGCGTCTCATTGACTTTGATACAAAATCGCGTCTCATTGACTTTGATACAAAATCGCGTCTCATTGACTTTGATACAAAATCGCGTCTCATTGACTTTGATACAAAATCGCGTCTCATTGACTTTGATACAAAATCGCGTCTCATTGACTTTGATACAAAATCGCGTCTCATTGACTTTGATACAAAATCGCGTCTCATTGACTTTGATACAAAATCGCGTCTCATTGACTTCAATGCAAAATCAGGTTTTATTGAATTCTATGCAAAAACGCCCCCTATTGACTTCAATGCAGAATCGTGTCCCATTGACTTGGATTCAAATTTTACACCCTATTGACTTCAGTGCAAAAACTCCCCTTATTGACTTAAACGCAAAATCTTGTCCCATTGACTGCATTGCCAAATCGCGTCCCACTGGCTTCAATGCAAAAAAACGCCCCCTATTGACTTCAATGCAAAGACGGCAGCCACATTAAATACATTTAAAACTTTTTTTTTTTTTTTTTTTTTTAAACTGTCGGTTTTGGTTTTGGTTTCCAGCCAAGTGCATCCCGAATTCTCGGTTTTGATCCTGAATTTTCCTTTTCGGCGCATCTCTAATTTAGAGGCGCTTTACCCCAGTTCTGTACATTATGATGTCATAGCACACAGGAACTTGATCATCCTTTAGCGCCTCTCTTGGCATTTAGGATGACTGTCAGCGTTCCCATTACACTAATCGGTGATCAGTCCTCCGCTGAGCGTCTGTTGTGTGTATGCGCCCCTCGGTATGAGACGGGCGGTTCTGTGCTGGTCATATAATGGTTATGGGTAAGAATTGATTATAAACACATGCTGATTGAAGCGTTCCTGGCGGTGTCGTAAAGGGGGCGCGTTTTCCGAGCAGCGTGAAATGAGATCAGCGCTACTCATTACTTTAAATGTTCATGAGACACAGCTGTGGTCCCCCTCCGAGGAGGGAGGGGGCGCCGTGCCATCTGTGCGGGGAACTCATTAATATTTCAGGTGTAGATGTGCAGATATTGGGCGCTGTGATGGAACTGCTGGGTTTAGTGGTGAATACCGGGCGCTGGGTATAAACCTTCTGCCTATCGGATAAATGAATACTGGACACAAGAGCTGTTCTCCAGAAAATGGGGTCACCTATGGAGGCGGGAGGGTGACCCAGAATTGAAAATCTACCTGTGTGCAACTGAACATCATATAAGCGACCAGGAGACCACCAACGCGTTTCAGGGGTCAAACTCCCCCTTTTTTAAGGTTTAAAAGCTGACATACTATCATATATTACCAAAAGTATTGGGACGCCTGCCATTACACCCACATGAACTTTAATGGCATCCCAGTCTTAGTCCGTAGGGTTCAATATTGAGTTCACCACCCTTTGCGGCTATAACAGCTTCAACTCTTCTGGGAAGGCCGTCCACAAGGTTTAGGAGGGTGTCTATGGGAATGTTTGACCATTCTTCCAGAAGCGCATTTGTGAGGCCAGGCACTGATGTGGATGAGAAGGCCTGGCTCACAGTCTCCACTCTAATGCCCTGTACACACGGTCGGACATTCCAACGACAAAATCCGTTTTCCAAAGGATTTTGGCCCAAACTTGTCTTGCATACACGCGGTCGCACAAAGTTGTCAGAAAATCCAATCGTTCAGAACACGGTGACGTACGACGGGAATATAAAGAGGGCAGTAGCCAATGGCTTTTGTCTCGTAATTTATTCTGAGCAGGCGTAGCACTTTGTCCGTCGGAATTGTCTACACGATCCAAATTTAAATGATCGGATTTTGTCGTCGTAAAATTTTAGATCCAGCTCTCAAACTTTGTGTGTTGGAAATTCCGACGGAAAAAGTCAGATGGAGCCCACACACGATCGGATTTTCCAACAAGATCCGATTGCGCGGTTTTTTTTGTCGGAAAGTCAGACTGTGTGTACAGGTCATAAGGCTACTTCCACACTGGGGTGGGTGGGCGCCGCCGGTAAAGTAGCGCTTTAGCACTGATTTACCGTCATGTTAGCGGCGCTATTAAAACCGCCCCGCTAGCGGCCGAAAAAGGGTTAAAACCACCCACATAGCGCCACTACAGTGGCGCTATGCCGGCCGTTTTGTTTTCAATGGAAAGTCAATAGTGTCAGTAAGTAGGAGAAATAGTGCCCCATCATTGGTATGAATATGAGGAATAGTGCCCCATTGTTGGTGTCAGTGGAAGGAATAGTGTCCCATCATTGGTGTCAGTGGGAGGAACAGTTCCCCATCATTGGTCAGTGGGAGGAATAGTGCCCCATCATTGGTATCATTGAGAAAAATAGTTCCTTATCAATGGTGTCAGCTGGAGGAATAGTGCCCCATTGTTGGGGTCAGTGGGAGGAATAGTGCCCCATCATTGATATCAGTGGGAGAACTAGTGCCCCATTATTTTCATCTATAGGGTGAAAATGAATAGGAGGAATAGTGCCCCATTGTTGGTGCCAGTGGGAGGAATAGTGCCCCATTGTTGGTGCCAGTGGGAGGAATAGTGCCCCATCATTGGTGCCAGTGGGAGGAATAGTGCCCCATCATTGGTATGAATAGTGCCCCATCATTGGTATGAATAGTGCCCCATTGTTGGTGTCAGTGGGAGGAATAGTGTCCCATCATTAGTGTCAGTAGGAGGAATAGTGCCCCATCGTTGGTGTCAGTGGAAGGAATAGTGCCCCATCATTGGTGTCAGTGGGAGGAATAGTGCCCCATCGTTGGTGTCAGTGGGAGGAATAGTGCCCCATCGTTGGTGTCTGTGGGAGGAATAGTGCCCATTGTTGGTTTTAATGAAAGGAATAGTGCCCCATCATTGGTGTCAGTGGGAGGAATAGTGCCCCATCGTTGGTGTCAATGGGAGGAATAGTGCCCCATCATTGGTGTCAGTGGGAGGAATAGTGCCCCATCATTGGTGTCAGTGGGAGGAATAGTGCCCCATCGTTGGTGTCAGTGGGAGGAATAGTGCCCCATCGTTGGTGTCAGTGGGAGGAATAGTGCCCCATCGTTGGTGTCAGTGGGAGGAATAGTGCCCCATCATTGGTGTCAGTGGGAAGAATAGTGCCCCATCGTTGGTGTCAGTGGGAGAAATAGTGCCCATTGTTGGTTTTAATGAAAGGAATAGTGCCCCATCATTGGTGTCAGTGGGAGGAATAGTGCCCCATCATTGGTGTCAGTGGGAGGAATAGTGCCCCATCGTTGGTGTCAATGGGAGGAATAGTGCCCCATCGTTGGTGTCAATGGGAGGAATAGTGCCCCATCGTTGGTGTCAATGGGAGGAATAGTGCCCCATCGTTGGTGTCAATGGGAGGAATAGTGCCCCATCGTTGGTGTCTGTGGGAGGAATAGTGCCCATTGTTGGTGTTAATGAAAGGAATAGTGCCCCATCATTGGTGTCATGGTGCCCCATCCTTGCTGTCATTGGGGGGAATAGTGTCCTAAGAGCCAGATGAAGGCAAGCAAGGGGCCACAGTTTGGAGACTTTTCCCACCCCGGTGTGACACCCAACATTACCACGCCACCAGCACTGTGCCATGGCAGAAAGGGGAGTGGGTCAATTGATGTGGGTAGATGTCTTTTCTCCTGGCAGTTAAAGGTAGCCATAGAGGAGTGAAGGATAGGTAAGTATGTGCTGTGGGGAGGGCCTGTCCATTCCCATTTTATTTTTTTATAATCGTTGAAACTGGAGCTCCCCTTTAAAGCCAACTCACTGTTTTGCTCTTCACCTCCGGAAGTGCAAATTCCCTTTTAATGAAAACCAGTGAAGGGAGATAGGTGGGCTCCCGAAAACACTCGTCACTTCTCAAGCATGCAGCAAGTGAAAAATAACACCCAATAGGCAGGCCCTGGATCTCTCCATAGCCCGCCCACCTTTATAAGAAGGCCCAATGATCTGTTGTCTATTATGTAGTGCTTCACAATTGGCATCAGTTCCCAACGGGACCGACTTATCTCCTTCCGGCAGCTAAAGGGATGCATTTTCTGGAGCCAGCTTGGATGCATGTTTATTGATTGTAGGAGGAAGTACAAATAATGATGGGCATTCTATACAGCGAGCACCCCTGGAGGGAAGTGCCCCCAGAACCGCAAGACCCTTTAGGCCAGTGATGGCATACCTTGGCACCCCAGATGTTTTGGAACTACATTTCCCATGATGCTCCACTACACTGCAGAGTGCATGAGCATCATGGGAAACGTAGTTCCAAAACATCTTGGGGGCCAAGGTTGTCCATCCTTGCTTTAGGCCAGTGAAGGCGAACCTTGGCACCCCAGATGTTTTGGAACTACATTTCCCATGATGCTCATGCACTCTGCAGTGTAGTGGAGCATCATGGGAAATGTAGTTCCAAAAACATCTGGGGTGCCAAGGTTTGCCATCACTGCTTTAGGCTAACAGACCACTGAGCTGTCCTCCAATCAGTGTCCCTTCCAGTGGGCAATGGCTCCCTGGCTACTTGTATTCTGAGCCTTGTAGTTCCCGGTATGGGATGAGCCATAGGCTGCCTGTGTATGGAGGGGGCACAAAGACTTGTGAGTCACCCCGATCCTGACAGCCCACCGCAGCACGCTCCCTGAGATAAGAGGCAATCGATGAATTAGATGTCGGCTTAACTGGAAGTGTCACAGCTTGGTCACCAGATATTGGAAATGATAAGAGGTGGGATGTTCCCTGGGATGTTCCCACGCACGACAGTTAATGTGACTGACAACACCGGACCCCCCCTCCCCCCCCCCCCCCCAGCATGAATATTTAGAAGTCCCGAAGGTGACTCACGTAGCTGAGCAAAGTGAGTGGTCACCATTGTCACCAGAAGAGAGAGGGATGGGACATTCAAGATGTATTTGTTGTCACTGTGACAGGAATAGAGGGGAGATCTTCTAACGGGGACACTTGATCTTGCAACAAAGAGGATTTTCCCTTTTATTAGAGAGATTTCCTCTTGTTGTGTCTTTGGGATGGAAAAAGAAAAAGGCGAGTAAGAGTTCAAACCATCCGTGATTTAGATACATTTATGTGCATCAGATTGCAACCAATTCATTTAATTTAATCGAGAGGTGTGTCTGTAATTAAATCTGTCCTTATATGTTCATTTTTTTTTATTCACCTTCATTCAAGATCACAGAGCCGTCCATAGTAAGAGCACATCATCATCTAGACCAGTGATGGCAAACCTTGGCACCCCAGATGTTTTGCAACTACATTTCCTATGATTCTCATGCACTTTGCAGTGTAGGTGAGCATCATGGGAAATGTAGTTCCAAAACTTCTGGGGAGACAAGCTTCGCCATCACTGATCTAGACCCATTTTACTTGACCTTTTTCTTTCAGTCCCAACACTCTACTACCCTATTCAAATAATCAAAATCTGGAGGCATCCCTGACCAAGATGTATGAAACGTAAATGTTCCTTATCAGTGAAATACCTGAGCCTGGGACAATGCACACAACCGTCTGTTGACTGAAATTGACTTAGCCAGAAGCCTCTTTTCACATCAGAGGTCCCTCCATCGCTCCAGAGGTCCCTCCATGACTTTAGAGGTCTCTCCATCTCTTCAGCTGTCCCTCCACCACATCAGAGGTCCTCCCATCACATCAGAGATCCTCCATCTCATCAGAGGTCCTTCCATCACATCAGAGGTCCTCCCATCACATCAGAGGTCCTCCCATCACATCAGAGGTCCTCCATCTCATCAGAGGTCCTTCCATCACATCAGAGGTCCTCCCATCACATCAGAGGTCCTCCATCTCATCAGAGGTCCTTCCATCACATCAGAGGTCCTCCCATCACATCAGAGATCCTCCATCTCATCAGAGGTCCTTCCATCACATCAGAGGTCCTCCCATCACATCAGAGGTCCTCCATCTCATCAGAGGTCCTTCCATCACATCAGAGGTCCTCCATCTCATCAGAGGTCCTTCCATCACATCAGAGGTCCTCCCATCACATCAGAGGTCCTCCATCTCATCAGAGGTCCTTCCATCACATCAGAGGTCCTCCCATCACATCAGAGATCCTCCATCTCATCAGAGGTCCTCCCATCACATCAGAGGTCCTCCATCTCATCAGAGGTCCTTCCATCACATCAGAGGTCCTCCATCTCATCAGAGGTCCTTCCATCACATCAGAGGTCCTACCATCACATCAGAGGTCCTCCATCTCATCAGAGGTCCTTCCATCACATCAGAGGTCCTTCCATCACATCAGAGGTCCTCCCATCACATCAGAGGTCCCCCCATCACATCAGAGGTCCTCCCATCACATCAGAGGTCCTCCCATCACATCAGAGGTCCTCCCATCACATCAGAGGTCCTTCCATCACATCAGAGGTCCCCCCATCACATCAGAGGTCCTCCATCTCATCAGAGGTCCTTCCATCACATCAGAGGTCCTCCCATCACATCAGAGGTCCTCCATCTCATCAGAGGTCCCCCCATCACATCAGAGGTCCTTCCATCACATCAGAGGTCCTTCCATCACATCAGAGGTCCTTCCATCACATCAGAGGTCCTCCCATCACATCAGAGGTCCCCCCATCACATCAGAGGTCCTCCCATCACATCAGAGGTCCTCCCATCACATCAGAGATCCTCCATCTCATCAGAGGTCCTTCCATCACATCAGAGGTCCTTCCATCACATCAGAGGTCCTCCCATCACATCAGAGGTCCTCCCATCACATCAGAGGTCCCCCCATCACATCAGAGGTCCCCCCATCACATCAGAGGTCCTCCCATCACATCAGAGGTCCTCCCATCACATCAGAGATCCTCCATCTCATCAGAGGTCCTTCCATCACATCAGAGGTCCTCCCATCACATCAGAGGTCCCCCCATCACATCAGAGGTCCCCCCATCACATCAGAGGTCCTCCCATCACATCAGAGGTCCTCCCATCACACCAGAGATCCTCCATCTCATCAGAGGTCCTTCCATCACATCAGAGATCCTCCATCTCATCAGAGGTCCTTCCATCTCATCAGAGGTCCTTCCATCACATCAGAGGTCCCCCCATCACATCAGAGGTCCCCCCATCACATCAGAGGTCCCCCCATCACATCAGAGGTCCCCCCATCACATCAGAGGTCCCTCCATCTCTTCAGAGGTCCCTCCATCTCTTCAGAGGTCCCTCCATCTCTTCAGAGGTCCTCCATCACATCAGAGGCACCCCATCACATCAGAGGTCCCCCCATCACATCAGAGGTCCCCCCATCACATCAGAGGTCCTTCCATCACATCAGAGGTCCTTCCATCACATCAGAGGTCCTTCCATCACATCAGAGGTCCTCCCATCACATCAGAGGTCCCCCCATCACATCAGAGGTCCTCCCATCACATCAGAGGTCCTCCCATCACATCAGAGATCCTCCATCTCATCAGAGGTCCTTCCATCACATCAGAGGTCCTTCCATCACATCAGAGGTCCTCCCATCACATCAGAGGTCCTCCCATCACATCAGAGGTCCCCCCATCACATCAGAGGTCCCCCCATCACATCAGAGGTCCTCCCATCACATCAGAGGTCCTCCCATCACATCAGAGATCCTCCATCTCATCAGAGGTCCTTCCATCACATCAGAGGTCCTCCCATCACATCAGAGGTC
This sequence comes from Lithobates pipiens, assembly GCF_037356315.1. Lineage (NCBI taxonomy): Eukaryota > Metazoa > Chordata > Amphibia > Anura > Ranidae > Lithobates > Lithobates pipiens. The sequence continues at coordinate 20,186,866 of NW_027507789.1, forward strand.
CCCCCATCACATCAGAGGTCCCCCCATCACATCAGAGGTCCTCCCATCACATCAGAGGTCCTCCCATCACACCAGAGATCCTCCATCTCATCAGAGGTCCTTCCATCACATCAGAGATCCTCCATCTCATCAGAGGTCCTTCCATCTCATCAGAGGTCCTTCCATCACATCAGAGGTCCCCCCATCACATCAGAGGTCCCCCCATCACATCAGAGGTCCCCCCATCACATCAGAGGTCCCCCCATCACATCAGAGGTCCCTCCATCTCTTCAGAGGTCCCTCCATCTCTTCAGAGGTCCCTCCATCTCTTCAGAGGTCCTCCATCACATCAGAGGCACCCCATCACATCAGAGGTCCTCCCATCACATCAGAGGTCCTCCCATCACACCAGAGGCTCCTCATCACATAAGAGATCCCTCCAAAACATCAGACGTCCTCCCATCACAACAGAGGTCCTTTCATCACAACAGAGGTCCTCCCATCACATCAGAGGTCCTCCCATCACATCAGAGGTCCTCCCATCACATCAGAGGTCCTCCCATCACATCAGAGGTCCTTCCATCACAACAGAGGTCCTCCCATCACATCAGAGGCTCCTCATCACATCAGAGGTCCCCCCATCACATCAGAGGTCCTCCCATCACATCAGAGGTCCTTCCATCACAACAGAGGTCCTTCCATCACATCAGAGGCTCCCCAGTCCTTCCATCACAACAGAGGTCCCCCCATCACATCAGAGGCTCCTCATCACATCAGAGGTCCCCCCATCACATCAGAGGTCCTCCCATCACATCAGAGGTCTCTCCATCACATCAGAGGTCCCCCCATCACAACAGAGGTCCTCCCATCACATCAGAGGTCCTCCCATCACATCAGAGGTCCCCCCATCACATCAGAGGCTCCTCATCACATCAGAGGTCCTTCCATCACAACAGAGGTCCTCCCATCACATCAGAGGCTCCTCATCACTTCAGAGGTCCTCCCATCACATCAGAGGTCCTCCCATCACATCAGAGGTCTCTCCATCACATCAGAGGTCTCTCCATCACATCAGAGGTCTCTCCATCACATCAGAGGTCTCTCCATCACATCAGAGGTCCCCCATCACATCAGAGGTCTCTCCATCACATCAGAGGTCTCTCCATCACATCAGAGGTCCCCCCATCACATCAGAGGCTCCTCATCACTTCAGAGGTCTCTCCATCACATCAGAGGTCCCCCCATCACATCAGAGGTCTCCCCATCACATCAGAGGTCTCTCCATCACATCAGAGGTCCCCCCATCACATCAGAGGTCTCTCCATCACATCAGAGGTCCCCCCATCACATCAGAGGCTCCTCATCACTTCAGAGGTCCCCCCACCACATCAGAGGTCCTTCCATCACATCAGAGGTCTCTCCATCACATCAGAGGTCTCTCCATCACATCAGAGGTCCTGATGCTCTGCTAAAAAAAAAAAAAAACACACATATATGTTTGGGGGTTCTGAGTAATTTTCAAGGAAAAAAATTATAATTTTTACATGTAGGAGAGAAGTGTCAGAATTGGCCTGGGTGGCAAGGGGTTTTAAAGGGATTGTAAACTCTCGTGTTTTTTCACCTTAATACATTCTATGCATTAGGGTGAAAAACCTCTTGTAGTGCAGCTTCCCCCCTTTTACTTCCCTGAACCCGGTCTTTCCAGTGACGGGGACGAGCACGCCAGCTCCATCCAGTGTCTCGTTTCCTGATTGATAGCAGCGCAGTCATTGGCTGTCAATCGAATTCAGTAATGTGGGGGGCGGGGGCCGAGTCCTGCTGTCTGTGTCAATGAATGCAGCAGCAGGACATAGGAGCGCATCCGCACAAGTGGCCCAAAGGGAGAGCAGCTCCCCCAATGGGGCACTAGAGAAGAGGAGGAGCCAGGAGCACCGACGAGGGACCCCAGAAGAGGAGGACCGGGGGCCAACTGCACAGAGGAGGTAAGTATGACATGTTTGTTTAAACAAATGAACCTTCAGATAACCTTTTAAAGGAAGCACTGGGATGTTTTCTGGAAGCTATGTACAGCACCCTGCCAGCCCCTCCCACCAGCCATGATCTGGTCCCTCCCACCAGCCACAAGTCCACACCTCCCACCAGCCACGATCTGCCTGCACTGCATAGAGACACACAGAGACCCAGTGGTGGCATCACTGGCTTTAAAGTAAGGTAAGTAACAAGGAAAGGCTCTTCCCTAGCAGCAAAAAGGGTCGCTGGTTAGAATCCCAACCACGACACTACCTGCTTGGAGTTTGCATGTTCTCCCTGTGCCTGTGTGGGTTTCCTCCGGGTACTCCGGTTTCCTCCCACACTCCAGACATGCTGGGAGGTGAATTGGCTTCTGTCTAAATTGGATCAGTGTCCCGTCACACATAGCCCCCCCCCCCCCCCCCGCCACAGTTAGAATCACTCCCTAGGACACATTTAACCCCTTCATCGTCCCATAGTGTTTAACCCCTTCCCTGCCAGTGTAATTTACACAGTAATCAGTGCAGTGTGCTGATCTCTGTATAAATGAATAATAATAAATGGTCCCAAAGTAGTATCAAAAGTCTCCGATGTGTCCCCCATAATGTCGCAGTCCTGATAAAAATCGCAGATCGCCGCCATTACTAATTAAAATAATGTATAATAAAAATGCCATAAATCTACCCCCTATTTTGTAGACGCCATAACTTTTGCACAAACCAATCAATATACGCTTATTGCGTTTTTTTGTTTGTTTTTTTAGCAAAAATATGTGGAAGAATACATATCGGCCTAAACTGTGGAATAAATTTTTTTTTTATATATTTTTGGGGGATATTTATTATAGCAAAAAAGTAAAAAAATGTATTTATTTATTTTTTTTCAAAATTGTCGCTCTTTTTTTTTGTTTATAGCGCAAAAAAAAAAAAAAACTGCAGAGGCGATCAAATACCACCAAAAGAAAGCTCTATTTGTGGGGTAAAAAAAGGACGTCAATTTTGTTTGGGTGCAACGTCGCACGACCGCGCAATTGTCAGTTAAAGCGACGCAGTGCCGAATTCGCAAAAAGTGCTCTGGTCAGGAAGGGGGTAAAATCTTCCGGGGGATGAAGCGGTTAAATAATAATAATAATATTTAACAATTTATTATCATGTAGAGGGGGGGGGGTGGTGGGAAAGAGGAACCAGGGAAGGCAAAATATAAGCGGATTCAACTTCAGCTGCGGGTGGATTCCCCCTTTAAGTGACTCTTTTGATTTTTTTTTTTTTTATTGATTTTTTTTTTTTTTTTTTTCTCCAATTTTTAGAACATTTCACAGATTTAGATATCAAAGTCTGAAACATGGAAACACTCTGAGATTTGTATCGGCGGTCGGTAGCTGGGAGCCACGGGGGGGGGGGGGCATCTCTGCGTTTTTCGGGTCAGTTGTCACCGTGTAATCAGAATTTCGCATTCTTTATCACTTGCTAAGCAGTCAATTTATCTGTCACTCGGTTAGATATCTCCATATACTTTGCTCCGGGGTTCTGCGTTGATTTAGTGATTCGGGAGCTGTCACCGGTTTAATAGGAGATATAACATCATAACATCCCCCCCCCCACCCCCATCATCACCACCCACCTACAGCCCCTCTCCATCTTCCCCTCCTGAGCCCAGCATGCCCCCCCCCCTGCTCTCTCTGCTCTTTATAAGCCAGCCTGCCGTTCTCTCCTCCAGATCTCATTAACAAGAACCCGTGGCTTGCAGTACCTTCGCCATGGCGTGTGTGAGCCCCCGTTCCTCCCTGCGACTCACCCTGCTGTGCAGCGCCCTGGCTCTCCTGCTCTCCTGCCAGCGCACCGCCGCCTGGTACAAGCAGTCCACCGGCCCCAGCTACTACTCCGTGGGCAGGGCGTCCGGGCTGCTCTCCGGCATCCGGCGGTCGCCCGACATACGCCGCTCCGAGCCCGAGAACGCGGTGGAGGGCGCCGACGCCGCCGACGACAGTTTCCTGAGCGCCTTCGGGAGCCAGCGGCAGGGAGCCGTGCTCAAGAACATGGTGAGTATGCAACAGGGGTGGGTTGGGGAGACTGTGTGTGTGTGTGTGTTCAGTTATGTATGGAAGGATTGGAACCCCTGTCAGGTTTTTACTGCTCTGTTATGGTGGCCATACATGCTTTGATAAATGATCGATTTTTGGGTTGGGGAGACTGTGTGTGTGTGTGTGTTCAGTTATGTATGGAAGGATTATAACCCCTGTCAGGTTTTTACTGCTCTGTTATGGTGGCCATACGTGCTTTGATAAATAATCGACTTTTATTTTTATTTTTTCCCAATGGGAATAATCAATCTAAAAATCGACACCCTTTTTGATCAATATGCCCACACAAGTAGATTTTGATTGGTGGTTTAAATACGATCACAACTTTTCAATTTTGTTTGGGTGCAGCGACGCACGACCGCGCAATTGTCAGTTAAAGCGACGCAGTGCCGAATCGCAAAAAAGTGCTCTGGTCAGGAAGGGGGTAAAAACTTCCAATGGGAATAATCAATCTTAAAATCGACACCCTGTTTGATCAATATGCCCGCACAAGTGGATTTTGATTGGTGGTTTAAATACGATCGCAACTTATTGCTGCAAACTATTAATATTATTTTTTTTTTTTTCCTTTTTACCAATCGATCTCTTCCAATGGGAATAATCAATCTAAAAATCGACACCCTTTTTGATCAATATGCCCGCACAAGTGGATTTTGATTGGTGGTTTAAATACGATCACAACTTTTCAATTTTGTTTGGGTGCAGCGACGCACGACCGCGCAATTGTCAGTTAAAGCGACGCAGTGCCGAATCGCAAAAAAGTGCTCTGGTCAGGAAGAGGGTAAAAACTTCCAATGGGAATAATCAATCTTAAAATCGACACCCTGTTTGATCAATATGCCCACACAAGTGGATTTTGATTGGTGGTTTAAATACGATCGCAACTTATGGCTGCAAACTATTAATATTATTACTAATATGCAGGATTTATCGATCGTACCTCCTGTATTTCACCGTTGTAATCTCATAATCTGATCAATTGAAACACAGTCCTATTTATGAACAAAGTATCTCAGTGCTGCCAATCGATGCATAATGATTGATAATATTCCGATCAACTCGGTCTGAACAAATTCAATCGAAATGGGGGGGGGTTTAAGCTGATCGGAAGGAACACGATGGCTTTTCAATTCTTTTGCAGATGCGATTGCTTTAATTCAAACCGCACATCGATCGGATGATAAAATCAAAGTGTGTATGGCTACCATAAGGCTCCATTCACACCTAGGTGATTTGAATTGCGGGTAGAATGGGCGCAATTTTGCCCGCAAATTCCAAATCGCGACAAAACGGGGGGGGGGGGGGAAACGCTCTTGCGGTGCCACTACTTCTTAATTGCACCCTAAACACAGTGCAATTTTTGCCAAGCGATAAATCACCCTAAATGCGTTTGCGATGCCATTAGAGGGAACGCGGTGCGATTTTGTTTTGCCGCGGTTGCAAAGTGGGAAATCATAGCGCTGTCGCCCCCCCCCCCCCCAAAAAAAAAGAAGCTTCTGCTGCACACTGCAATTTGCCACGATTGCAGCGCGATTTAGCTCGCAACAACCATGGCCAAAAAAAAAAATCGCACCGTGTTTAGGCACCGCAAGCGCGTTTAGGGTGATTTATTGTGGAACAATTGTGTTTAGGGTGCCATTAAGAAGTAGTGGCACCGCAAACGCTTCCCGCGATTCAAGTCACCTAGGTGTGAATAAAGCCCAAATGGCATCAACTGATCGATTGAATGATCATATCGATATGCGTATCACTGGGATAAAAGGGGGAACTCTTTCTAATGGTGGCACTTCGATTTTTATCACCTGATTGATATGCAATTCGATTAAATTGATAGGCTTTGCAAACAATCGAATAACACATCAATTTATGGTGGCCATACATGCTTTGATTTTTTATTTGATTTTTTTTCAGTCAATTGATGTGCAATTTGTTTAACCACTTCAGCTCCGGAAGATTTTACCCCCCCCCGTAACCAGACCCTTTTTTGGCTATTTTACATGGCGACTGTGCGGTCGTGCAACGCTGTACCCAAATTACATTTATATAATTTTTATCACAGCAATAGAACTTGCTTTTTGGTGGTATTTGATCACATCTGTTTTATTTTTTATTTTTTTGCGATATAAATGAAAAAGACACAAAAGAAAAAAAAAAAATTCTACTTTTCGCTATAAAACATCCAATAATTTTTTTTTTAAAAATCACATTTTTGACCAATATGTATTCTTCTACATGTTTATGATAAAAAAAATCCCAATAATTGTATATTGATTGGTTTGTACATGAGTTATAGCGTCTACAAACTATGAGATATATATATACTGGAATTTTTATTAAATTTTTTAATTTTTTAAATATTAGTAATGGGCAGCGACTTATAATGGTACTGTAATAGTGCAGCAGACAAACTGATACTAACTGACGCTGGGGGGACTGACTAACTGGCACTGACATCTCAAGTGACACTAATACAGTGATCAGTGATAATATGCACTGTCACTGTACCAATGACACTGGCTGGGAAGGGGTTAACATCAGGGGCAAAGAGTTAACTGTGTGCCCAACCACATGCAATGTGTGGTGCAATCTGCCGGTTTGTAATCCCTTTGCAGGGAGAAAAAAAAAAACGGCACAGAGCTCTCATTGGCCAGAGCCTGTCTATCAGCTTGTGCTGCAGCGAATGGCAGCACAGTTTTCTGGGTCCCCAGAAAGGAAAGCCTCGATCGTACATGTACGTGAAAAGTACAGCGGCAGGTCAGCAAGCGGTGTTAAAATGATCAAATCTGAAAACAATATAATAGCCATAATTCCCCTTTTCTGATCGATTTCGACTCGATTTCAATCGGATTTGAACAAAGCGAGCCCATCGTGCAGGGCATAAAATGATCGATCTTTTTTTGCATCAATGGGTGAAATACTTTTGTTTCTAAATATGATGGTATTTTGATTATGATATTGCATGGTAGAAACAGAAACGTGATCAATAACTTGCGAACATAAGTTATAAAACTGACTCCCTCCCCCCCCCCATGTATGACATATCGATCAAGTATCAGTTTTTGGTCACAGATCGATTATTCCTATCAGAGGAGATTGAGCCCTTGATCATTTTCAATCGTTTTTCTAATAGATCATATTTTACATTGATAACATATGTTTTACGTCATTCAATGTTTAGATTTTTAATGAACTTGTTTGTTGCGATCACCCATATCAAGATCGATCGCAAATCACTATGTGTATGACCACCTTAATAAAGGAGAGCAGGGGGTCTCCAGACTATGGCCTGTGGGCCTAATCTGGTCTGCTGCAAGATTTTATATGGTCGTTCGATGTAAGCAGGACTTTGATAGGGAGCCTGATGTAAGGACAGACTCTTAGGTCAGGAGGGACTCTTGGGTAAGGGGGACTCAAATTTAAGGGGGGCTTTGATGGGGACTCTAATATAAGAGGACCCTGATGTAAAGCGGATTGTAATGGGGAACGTGATGTAAGGGGGATTCTAATGGGGAACCTGATGTAAGGGGGATTCTAATGGGGAACATCATGTAAGGGGGATTCTAATGGGGAACATCATGTAAGGGGGATTCTAATGGGGAACATCATGTAAGGGGGATTCTAATGGGGAACATCATGTAAGGGGGATTCTAATGGGGAACCTGATGTAAGGGGGATTCTAATGGGGAACATCATGTAAGGGGGATTCTAATGGGGAACATCATGTAAGGGGGATTCTAATGGGGAACATCATGTAAGGGGGATTCTAATGGGGAACATCATGTAAGGGGGATTCTAATGGGGAACATCATGTAAGGGGGAATTCTAATGAGGAACATCATGTAAGGGGGATTCTAATGGGGAACATCATGTAAGGGGGATTCTAATGGGGAACATCATGTAAGGGGGAATTCTAATGAGGAACATCATGTAAGGGGGATTCTAATGGGGAACATCATGTAAGGGAGACACTGATAGGGACTCGTGTGTAAGTGGGACTTTGCTGGGGAGTCTAATGTGTAAAGGGGGACTATGATGTAAAAGGAACTTAAATGTAAGGGGAATATAAGGGGGCTCTGATAGGGACTCCACTTTATGAGAAGCTTTGATGGGGATTCTGATATGGGGGGGCTCTAAAGGGGACCCTCATGTAAGGGAAACTCTAAAGCTTCGTACACACGATCAGATTTTCGGAGGACCGAACGTCCGTTTTTTGTGGCATGCTAGTCACGTGTCGAAAGTGAAGAGGTTACCAACAATACGAAAATTCTCGTATGACAGAATACAATGTCAGAAGTGACGTAACGCATTGAATAGTTTGTATTCTTTTATTTCTGAGCATGCCTAGTCTTGCTCTTACGATTTTTTCCAGACGAAAACCGTACTAATGAAACGAGAATCGGATGTTGAGCTCACGTACGACATGTTATAGTCTGCACATCCAGCTTTTGTCTGATGAAAAAGCAAAACCGGCTGTCGAAAGCACCGTACTAACGATCCGGCAGACAGCTCGTCCTACGAAATTTTTCATCCAATTTTCGTATCGTGTGTACGAGGCCTTAATGTAAGGGGGGCTTTGATGGGAACTGTGATATAAGGGGACTCTGATGGAAATGCAGATGAAATCTTTGATGAGACTTTGATGGGGACTCTGATAGGGGCTCTTGTGTAAGGGAAAGCTCTGATGTAATGGGGGGACTTTGGAGACTCTAATGTAAGGAGGGCTTTGACGTAATGAGGGCTCTGATGTAAGGGAGATGTTGATGGGAATTCTGATATAGGAGGGCTCTGATGAAAAATCTTACGGGGAGGGACTCTGATGTAAGGGGACTCTGATGTGTATGGGGGACTCTGATGTAATAGGAACTCCAATGTAAGGGGAAATTTGATATAAGGGGGCTCTGGTAGGGACTCTGATGTAAGGGAGACTATGAGGGGGACTCTGATATAGGAGGGCACTGATGGGGACTCTTACGGGGAGGGACTCTGATGCAAGGGGGGCTCTGATGTAAGGGGGACTCTAATAAAAGGGGGCTCTGATGTGTAAGGGGGACTCTGATGTAAAAGGAACTCCAATGTAAGGGGAACTTTGGTATAAGGGCGCTCTGATAGGGACCCTGATGTAAGGGAGACTATGAGGGGGAGTCTGATATAGGAGGGCACTGATGGGGACTCTTACGGGGAGGCACACTGATGTAAGGGGGGGCTCTAATAAAAGGGGGCTCTGATGTGTAAGGGGGACTATAATGTAAGGGGAACTTTGATATAAGGGTGCTCTGATATAGGAGGGCTCTGATGGGGACTCTTACAGGGAGGGACTCTCATGTAAGGGGGGCTTTGATGGGAACTGTGATATTGGGGGACTCTGATGATATAACAGAGACTTTGATGGAACTGTGATATAATGGTACTGTGGTGGGAATTCTAATGTCAAGGAGAGTTTGATTTGGACTCTGATCAAAGGAGCCACTGATAGGGACTCTGATGTAAGGGAGACTTTGATGTGGACTCTGATATGAGACTGATCTGATGGAGACTCTTACGAGGGACTGATGTGAGGAGGACTCTGATGGGGACTCTCATATAAGGGGAACTCTGAGGTAAGGGGGGCTTTTATGGGGATTCTGATAAAATGGGGCTCTGATGGGGACTCTGATGTAAGGGTGGCTTTGATAGGGACTCTTATAAAAGGGGGCTCTGATGCGTGAGGGGGACCCTGATCTAATAGGAACTCCAATGTAAGGGGAACTGTAATATAAGAGGGCTCTGATAGGGACTCTAATGTAAGAGACTTTGATGGGGATTCTGCTATAAATGCTAATGAAATGGAGACTTTGATGAGGACTCTGATAGGGACTCTTGTGTAAGGGGAAACTCTGATGTAAGGGGACTCTGATGGGGACTCTGGCAGTTGGTTGATAAGTGCTTTGTCACCTCCTTACTGAATGTTTTGACTCTGAAAGGTCAAACTGTTGCTGTAGGTTGCATTACACACAGCTGAAGCTGGCTGCGTCGGGGCCCCATTCACTTTGAACGCAGCAGAGGAGGGGGAGGGGCTTATTCTTTGCCACACAGGCAAATCGAAGCAGCGAGACCTCGGCATTTGTAAAGCCTGGAGTGGATGTTCTTCTTTAGCTGGGCGGAGTCGGGGACTTTTTTGAAGCATTTTTCGCTGGTGGGGCAGCCCATGCAAATTCATTTTTTTTACATTTTTTTTACATTTTTTTTGTAATGCATTGCGTTTAAATGTAACGCAAAATTTCCATTATGAGGGGCGTGTGTGTTTTTTTTTTGGAAAACACATTAATTAAAATGAAAATTTAAAATGAATATTATTTTTTAGTGAGTTTTTACAGTTTTTATTTTCCCCCCATACGTTGCCATTGAATATATTGTAATTTTTTTTTTTTTTTTTTTTTTTTTACCAACACCACTCATCGCAAAATCCAAGGTTACTTTTTTGAATACTGACTGAAGCTTAATGGGGCTTACTTAATCATAGACTCTACAATTAAGCTTCAGATAGGAGTGAAACGCGTTGGTGTGTGTGACCACCAGGTGCAACCAACACCAACGCATTTCACTCCTATCTGGAGCTTAATTGTAGAGTCTATGATTAAGTAAGCCCCACTAAGCTTCAGTCAGAAGTGAAAACGTAAACCTTGGAGTTTCACTCCCAACTGGAGTCTAGTTGTAGCTGCTACAATTAAGTGCCAATTAGGAATGAACTGCGTTGGATTATTGGCACCTGGGGAACTTGACTGTGCAGCCAGTCATGCAACCCAATTTTAACACATTTCATTTCTAACTGTAGCCTAGTTGTAGATGTTACGCTGAAGCACCAATTAAGAATGAAACGCGTAAGCATTGGTTGTACCTGGTGGACTTGTCTGTGCAAGCAACCCCAACACATTCCTCCTAACTGGAGAGTAATCGTAGATGCTACGAGTATGTTTCAGTTAGGAGTGAAATGTGTTGGGATTGGTTGCACCCGGTGGACTTATCTGTACAAGATGTCCAACGTGTTTCACTCCCAACTGGAGCCTAGTTGCAGATGGTATGAGCAAGCAGCAGGTGGAATTGAAACCCCTTAGTATTGGTTGTACCTGGTAGACTTGTCTGTGCAAAAAAACGCTAACACATTTTACTCCTAACCAGAGCTTAGTTGTAGATGCTACGATTAAGCAAGAATGAGGAATGAAACGCATTAGCTTGGTTGCACCTGGTGGACCCCTCTATGCAACCAACCGTGCAACCAACTCCAACACATTTCACTCCTGAATGGAGCTCACTGTAGCCTATTCGTAGACTCTACAATTAAGCTCCAGTTACAAGTGAAAGGCATTAGTGTTGGTTGCAGCTGGTGGACTTGTCTGTGCAACCAACTACAGCGCGTTTCACTCCTAACTGGAGCTGATTAGAAATGAAACATGTTGGGGATGGTTGCACAGACAAGCCCCCCCAGTCAGCTCTATCACATTTCATTACTAACTGAAGCTTAATTGTAGTCTCTACATTTAAGCTTCAGTTGCAAGTGAAACGCGTTGGAGTTGGTTGCACCTGGTGGATTTGTCTGTGCAACCGACTCCAACACGATCAAGCTCCAGTTAGAAGTGAAATGTAATAGTGTTGGTTGCCTCTGGTGGACTTTTCTGTGCAACCGACTGTGCAGGCAACTCCAATGTGTTTCACTTCCAACTAGAGCCTAGTCGTAGATGCTACAATCAAGCTCCAGTTAGGAGTGAAATGCATTGGTGCTGGTTGCCCCTGGTGGATTTGTCTGTGCAACCAACTCAAAGTGTTGGTTCACACTGAGGCAGCACGACTTGCAGCGCAACTGCCTCAGGCGACTGGACACGACCGCTGCAGCGTCCTGCAAAACGACTTCTCTATAGAAGTCAATGCAAGTCGCCTCAAGTCGCCCCCGAAGTCGTACAGGAACCTTTTTCTAAGTCGGAGTGACTTGTGTCGCTCCGATTAGAACAGTTCCATTGTACAGAACGGGACGCGACTTGTCAGCTGGATAAGTCGCCTGACAAGTCGTCCCAGTGTGAACCGACCCTTAGACATTTCACTCCTAACTGGAGCCTACTGGAGCTTAATTGAAGTCTGTACAATAAGTGCCAGTTAAGAGTGAAACGCGTTGGGCTTGGTTGTACCTAGTGGACTTGTCTATGCATTTGCTTCAACCTCAGATTTCACAGTAAGCAGCTTCTTCCCCCTTTTCTTCTGAGGTCCAATGTGTTGGATGTGGTGTGCTTCTCTGTGGATTCTGATGTAAGGGGGAACTCTGTGGAGCCTGATGTAAGGGGGAACTCTGTGGAGCCTGACGTAAGGGGGAACTCTGTGGAGCCTGATGTAAGGGGGGAACACTGTGGACCCTGACATAAGGGGGGACTCTGTGGAGCCTGATGTAAGGGGGGGATTCTGTGAAGCCTGACGTAAGGGGGGGACTCTGTGGAGCCTGACGTAAGGGGGGGACTCTGTGGAGCCTGACGTAAGGGGGGGACTCTGTGGAGCCTGACGTAAGGGGGGGGACTCTGTGGAGCCTGACGTAAGGGGGGGACTCTGTGGAGCCTGACGTAAGGGGGGGACTCTGTGGAGCCTGACGTAAGGGGGGGACTCTGTGGAGCCTGACGTAAGGGGGGGACTCTGTGGAGCCTGACGTAAGGGGGGGACTCTGTGGAGCCTGACGTAAGGGGGGGACTCTGTGGAGCCTGACGTAAGGGGGGGACTCTGTGGAGCCTGACGTAAGGGGGGGACTCTGTGGAGCCTGACGTAAGGGGGGGGACTCTGTGGAGCCTGACGTAAGGGGGGGACTCTGTGGAGCCTGACGTAAGGGGGGGGACTCTGTGGAGCCTGACGTAAGGGGGGGGGACTCTGTGGAGCCTGACGTAAGGGGGGGACTCTGTGGAGCCTGACGTAAGGGGGGGACTCTGTGGAGCCTGACGTAAGGGGGGGACTCTGTGGAGCCTGACGTAAGGGGGGGACTCTGTGGAGCCTGACGTAAGGGGGGGGACTCTGTGGAGCCTGACGTAAGGGGGGGAACTCTGTGGAGCCTGACGTAAGGGGGAACTCTGTGGAGCCTGACGTAAGGGGGAACTCTGTGGACCCCGATGTAAGGGGGAACTCTGTGGACCCCGATGTAAGGGGGAACTCTGTGGAGCCTGATGTAAGTGGAGATGCCAACCAGCATTCTGATGCTGGTTGGCTGGAGAAGAAGGTAAAGCCTGCAGCAGAACACGACTCTCTTTACACATTGATGGTTAACAGTTTTTACCAAAACGCATTGAAAATTGCAGCAAGCATGATTTTTCATAAATAAATGCACTGCCCTCTAATGCAGCTTTTGTTTGATTCCGTATAAATTTATATCTCTTTTTCTCCCCCTGCAGGCGCTGTGTGTGAAAGACGTCTCTCCCAACCTGCACAGCTGTGAGCTCATCCCGGACACATCCAGCACCTTCCAGTGCAAAGCTCAGATCTATCTATCACTGGACAGCACGGACTGTCTCACCCCGTAACCCCTGACCCAGAGACACTGCCCCCCTCCCCTTCCCCCACATCCCCAAAAAACACAGATCCACCAACGTTTACTCCAGACACTTGTGTAGATTTGTACTCAATCCTGTATCTGCTGCTTTAGAACACATATTTGTTCGTTTAATAAAACTAAACAACCGATTGACTTGCTTTCCTGTGTTTGTGTGCTTCAATGTGAGGGGGGGGGGGGGGGAGAGGGGGTGGTACTAAACTGAAAATGGCCACACCCCATACGATCAGGGCTGCCAACCTCCTGAAGTAAAATTTACTGACACAACACAGAAAAATTTACTGACAGAGACAATTTTTTTGCAGACAGGTCAAAAATTGGTCAAAATGACAATTGTCGATGCAATATCAATACTTAAAGCGGGGTTCCACCCTAAAGTGGAACCTCCGCTGATCGGAACCCTCCCCCCCTCCGGTGTCACAATTGGCACCTTTCAGGGGGGAGGGGGGTGGAGATGCCTGTTAAAGACAGGTATTTTCACCCACTTCCGGGCATAGACTCCTGTGGGAGTCTATGTCATATCCTGTCCTGCCGCGCTGTCTGCTGGGACACACACGGGTCTCAGAGACAGCGCAGAGAATTCCTATTGCGCTGCGCGACTCCCGCCGTAGGGAACCGGGAAGTGAAGCCGATTCGCTTCACTTCCTGATTCCCTCACCTAGAATGGTGACGGCAGCAGCCGAGAGCCGAGCGATCGATCGGCCTCGGCTGCCGGCATCGCTGGACACCGGGACAGGTGAGTGTCCATTTATTAAAAGTCAGCAGCTGCAGTATTTATAGCTGCTGGCTTTTAATATTTTTGTTTTTGGTGGAATCCCTCTTTAAGCTACAAACATGTAACACCCCTTTCACACCAGGGCGTTTTGCAGGCGCTATAGCGTTAGAAATAGAGCCTGCAATCTGCCCGAAAGAAGCTGCACCATTGTCTGTTGGGAAAAGTCCTGCCAGCAGCTTCTTTGGAGCGGTAAAGGAGCGGTGTGTTTACCGCGCCTCCACCGCTGCTCCCCATTAAAATCAATGGGGCAGCGCTGTAATACCGCCGGCAAAACGCCGCTATTGCGGCGTATTGCCGGCAGTTTTAACCCTTTCGTGGCCGCTAGCGGGGGTAAAAGCGCGCCGCTAGCGCCCGAAATGCGCCGCAAATCTGGCGGTAAAACGCTGCTAAAAATAGGGGCGTTTTACCGCCGACGCAAAGGGCAGTGTTGTGTGAAAGGGGTCTAACTAGTGAGATTAGCAATGTGCTTAAGATAAAACAAAAAGCAAAAAAACTTATTTTTCCTTTTGCAGTGCAAGGGGGGAACTCTGTGGAAACAGATGCAAGGGGAGCTATGTGGACCTTGATGTAAGGGGGAAACTCTGATATAAGGGGGAACTATGAGGACCCTGATGTAAGGGGGAAACTCTGATATAAGGGGGAACTATGAGGACCCTGATGTAAGGGGGAAACTCTGATATAAGGGGGAACTATGTGGACACTGATGTAAGGGGGGACTATGTGGACACTGATGTAAGGGGGAGGTATGTGGACCCTGATGTAATGGGGAAACTCTGATGTAAGGGGGGAATATGTGGACCCTGATATAAAAGGCAACGCTGTGAACTTTGATATAATGGAGAAATCTGTTGACTCATCTAAGGAGGAATTCTGCAGAATCTGTTGTAAAGGGAAACTCTGAAGTAAGGGGGTCTCTGGTCATCAGAGCCCCCCCCTCCCAAGGGTCCACAGAGCTCTCCATTATTTCACAGTCCCCAAAGTTCTCCTTTACATAACAGTCCACAAAGTTCTCCCCTACATCAGAGTCCACAGAGCTCCCATTTACATCAAAGTCTGTAAGGTTCTCCCTTACAGTGTAAAGGGGAACTCTGCAAACCCTGATGTAAAGGGGAACACTGTGGGCTCTGATATAAAGAGTAAGTCTGCAGACCGTCCAGGCTATAAAGGGAAACTGTTACGTACCTGGGATGTGAGCCTGATGAGCAGAGAAAGACCTCTCGTACAACTCCGGCTCGTGGGCTACTGGCAGTGACACAGAAGCCACAGGAGCACGGCAGGGTACGAGTTCCTGTAAGTCAGTGTAGCAGCAGCAGTCAGCAGGCTGGTGCCAGATGAGTTGGCACGATGCTTGACTGGTGGCAGGCTGGAATGATCAGCAGGGAGCAGGCACCAGATGCAGTCTTGCAGGGCTGGAAGCTGTAGCAGACTGGATGAACGAGATGCAGGGTCAGACAGGCCAGGTCGGTCACAATCGGACAGATCAGACATCGACAGCAGACTGATGGGCGGTCAGGTCACGAGCCGAGTTGGTACTGGGAGATCAGCAGACAAGATCAGTAGGCAGGTGCATAGTCTAAAGGCAAGCCGGGGTCAGGGACAGGGTAGGCAAAAAAATTGGACGATTGTCTTCCAATCTTCCGATAACTGCCACCTAATCGGGGTATATTGAGGTGCAGCTTTCCAACTGCGCTCTCTTCAGGTATAAGGGTTGCCCACCAATTTTTCAGCCAACAGGTCATTTTAATAAAATGTACATAAAATGCTGCTCTCTGAACTACATAAGGAAACCTCCGAGTGGAAATGAACTCAAAAAAGTGTAGGGAACTTCTAGAAGTTGGTAAATGTGTCTAAGCGGTAGCTTTTGCCTGGATTTCCTCCTGAAAGATAACCATGCGCATCCTGGTGCCTAGGCATGCCTGTGTCTACAGCAGCCTCTCTCAACCCTTCGAGGAACCCTTGAAATAAGTTTCCATTCTAAGGGAACCCCTGCTAAAAATGACAAAATCTATGACTCGTGATACATTGGTGTGATGGTCAGTGGGAAGACGGCACCTTAGACATGTGGTCAGTGGGAAGACGGCACCTTAGACATGTGGTCATTGGGAAGACAGCACCTTACACATGTGGTCATTGGGAAGATGGCACCTTAGACATGTGGTCATTGGGAAGATGGCACCTTAGACATGTGGTCAGTGGGAAGACGGCACCTTACACATGTGGTCATTGGGAAGACAGCACCTTACACATGTGGTCATTGGGAAGATGGCACCTTAGACATGTGGTCATTGGGAAGATGGCACCTTAGACATGTGGTCATTGGGAAGATGGCACCTTAGACATGTGGTCAGTGGGAAGACGGCACCTTACACATGTGGTCATTGGGAAGACAGCACCTTACACATGTGGTCATTGGGAAGATGGCACCTTAGACATGTGGTCATTGGGAAGACGGCACCTTAGACATGTGGTCATTGGGAAGATGGCACCTTAGACATGTGGTCAGTGGGAAGACGGCACCTTAGACATGTGGTCATTGGGAAGATGGCACCTTAGACATGTGGTCATTGGGAAGATGGCACCTTAGACATGTGGTCAGTGGGAAGATGGCACCTTACACATGTGGTCATTGGGAAGACGGCACCTTACACATGTGGTCATTGGGAAGATGGCACCTTAGACATGTGGTCATTGGGAAGATGGCACCTTAGACATGTGGTCATTGGGAAGACGGCACCTTAGACATGTGGTCATTGGGAAGACAGCACCTTACACATGTGGTCATTGGGAAGATGGCACCTTAGACATGTGGTCATTGGGAAGATGGCACCTTAGACATGTGGTCAGTGGGAAGACGGCACCTTACACATGTGGTCATTGGGAAGACAGCACCTTACACATGTGGTCATTGGGAAGATGGCACCTTAGACATGTGGTCATTGGGAAGATGGCACCTTAGACATGTGGTCAGTGGGAAGACGGCACCTTAGACATGTGGTCATTGGGAAGATGGCACCTTAGACATGTGGTCATTGGGAAGATGGCACCTTAGACATGTGGTCAGTGGGAAGATGGCACCTTACACATGTGGTCATTGGGAAGACGGCACCTTACACATGTGGTCATTGGGAAGATGGCACCTTAGACATGTGGTCATTGGGAAGATGGCACCTTAGACATGTGGTCATTGGGAAGACGGCACCTTAGACATGTGGTCAGTGGGAAGACGGCACCTTAGACATGTGGTCATTGGGAAGACGGCACCTTAGACATGTGGTCATTGGGAAGATGGCACCTTAGACATGTGGTCAGTGGGAAGACAGCACCTTACACATGTGGTCATTGGGAAGACGGCACCTTACACATGTGGTCGGTGGGAAGACGGCACCTTACACATGTGGTCATTGGGAAGACGGCACCTTACACATGTGGTCAGTGGGAAGACGGCACCTTAGACATGTGGTCATTGGGAAGATGGCACCTTAGACATGTGGTCAGTGGGAAGACGGCACCTTACACATGTGGTCATTGGGAAGACGGCACCTTACACATGTGGTCAGTGGGAAGACGGCACCTTAGACATGTGGTCATTGGGAAGATGGCACCTTAGACATGTGGTCAGTGGGAAGACGGCACCTTACACATGTGGTCATTGGGAAGACGGCACCTTACACATGTGGTCAGTGGGAAGACGGCACCTTAGACATGTGGTCATTGGGAAGAATTACCTCCTTACAGATAGATGAAAAGATCCATGTGTCAGTGGGAACTTGTCTGAGAGGCAGAAATTGCTCAAGAAACCCAAAGCAACTTCTGGAGGAACCCTAGGGTTACATGGAACCTGGTCGAAAAAAAGGCTGGTCTACAGCTTCATAGCTGTACATGTGCAGTGTGAGATCTAAGGCTTGTGAGGTCTGGGGTGGGATTTTCCGGTTTGGTGATGTCACTACTGCGCTGCTCAGTGTTCTCCTTGCTGGAGGCTCCAACATGAGGAAGCAAAGCCCTGCCTCTACCAAGATGGCCACCTCCACACAGAGACTCACTTCAGAACAAGGTGTGGTAAGTCCAGTAATGGAGAAAAGGTCAGACCACGGCCAAAACTAGTGACTGCTGAAAGTTCAGAGAACGTCACCATTTGGCCACATTATTATACAAAACGAAAAAACGGTCACTTTGGTTGCAAACCAGATGTAAAGATGAATTCTTACATATTTGCATGATCTGCTGAGTTGAGATGCAGTTGCATTAACAAATGTTCCTTCACGTGTCTACAGTTAATGTTCTATCAATCCTTACTGGGCACAAGATAACAGAGCTTGGGCTGTACCAAGATATCACATTTGTTGTAAAAGTGCCTAAAGGCAACAACAGATCTACAGGGACCCAAAATTGACCAACATTAACCTATCCAAGGCTGGGGCTTGTCCTGGACACATTCCAGCAGTAGTCTCTGACTGGCCATTCAACTTGCACATCTCAGCATCAAGAACAATAAGGTAAAGAAGGTAAATGACAATAACGGGGACCATATCCTCTGTACAATCTGATTGTACAATGTAATTTATATCTATCATCAACTATGCAATACAAAGATCTGCCTGATTTATACAAATTGAATGGATGGTTTAGTTTTGTCTTCATATTACGTAAGGTCCATAAAGACATGGATGAGTGAGTTTGGGGTGGAGGAACTTGACTGGCCTGCACAGAGTCCTGATCTCAAACCGATAGAACACCTTTGGGATGAATTAGAGCGGAGACTGCGAGCCAGGCCTTCTCATACAACATCACTTCCTGACCTCACAAATGCGCTTCTGGAAGAATGATCAAACATTCCCATAGACACCCTCCTAAACCTTGTGGACGGCCTTCCCAGAAGAGTTGAAGCTGTTATAGCTGCAAAGGGCGGAGCCAACCCAATATTGAACCCTACAGACTAAGACTGGGAAGCCATTAAAGTTCATGTGGGTGTAAAGGCAGGCGTCCCAATAATTTTGACAATATAGTGCATCTCTAGTCTCCATCAGCTCCTATAACATGTCTTCTGTTTCTAACAGCTTTCCACCGAATCAAGCTCACTAAATATTATGTACGATCTTTGGGTGATATTGGGGACATATTTGAGGCCCCCTATTTTGGAGTAGTATCAGTTGTTTAACAATGATATAGTGTATGGCCAACTTAAGACCAACCATAGACTGGAAGTGGTTGTAGACCCTTTCATATACCCAGTGAAGTGACTGGCATCAGGTGATAGAGATAAAACAAATCCTCCTACATAAGCTTTACCTGTTTATCTGCAGGTATCTCTTTCATATATCCCTTCAAAGTCCAGCATTTATAAAGCTTGTCTGAGCTGTCGAGAAAATAAAAGGGGGGCAGAGAGTTGAAGTTACACTCTGCTAAGCTCAGTGAGCAGAGCTCTGAGAGTTGATTGGAGGGAATGGACACACCTCCCTTCACACAGCATGCAGGAACAGAGTGGAGGCTGTCAATCAGCTGGAGGTCCCTCCCCTGTCACCATTTTTCTCTTGGTGTCAGGAAAACTTGTCAGAAGTGACCCATGCTGATAGCAGAGGAATGGAGCAGCAGACAGAAATGACACTCAGTGCTCTTATTTGAGATAAGCACACACTATAGAGGGATATGCATTGTTCATATTTCATGTCTGAGGTTTACAACTACTTTAACACCATGCAAGTCCAACCACCAGTGAGCAGGGGATTTGGCTGGCCAGTTCATGAAGAGGATACCTGTATAGACCCTGACAGGACTGGTCTAATGATTGGGATTTCTAAAGACGTGGCAAAAAAGATCTAGGGTAGAGGTAAGTCCATACTATAGAGCAGTGGTTCTCAACCCTGTCCTCGGGTACCCCCAACAGGCCAAGGTTTGGGAATTTCTCTTAGCTAAAGTAGCTGCCCGAAATACCAAGCCATTGACTCTGATTTAAAGCACCTGTGCAAGATAAAGGAAAACCTGCAAACACGGCTTGTTGGGGGCAGGGCTGTTTTTTGGCCTAGGCCAACACTTTGTGGGGGGGGGGTCGCATGAGAAAAAAAAAAGCCCCCCCACCCATCTTCCCGATTCCCAAGGCTGCTCCCCGCACACATGCAGCCCATGGCAGCTGGCTTGCTGTATCGGCGCCGCTGTTTATGGGCAGAGTGAGGGCGGGGGCATGTGATTCACGCCCCCATAAGCGGCCGGTGACTGGCGGAGGTGGAGCCTTAAGCTCCGCCTACCCTCCTCCGCACTGCTTTCTTTCTCCTTGGCATCGGGGCAGGGTCTGGCAGTATGCAGTATGTGCAGCTGCTGGCTTTTCATTTTGGCAGCGGTTGACGGACCTCCACTTTAAAGAGCCAGTTCATTCCTGAATTGATTAACCCTCCAACAACCCCTTAAAAGACCAACATTCTGGGTTCGTGGTCTGGAAATGAGAGAGGGAGGTTGTGTGTCCCCGCAGCTCCTCGCCGAAGGGAACTTACCACCCCTTACACCGGGATAATTAGCCTCCCAGAGCTGCAACCGGGATGTCTTACCGCCGCAGAGCTCAATCACAACCACAGGGCTCCGCAAAATCCACCCACGGCTCCATAAATGCCTTCTTTAGTGACGGAGGGCGGCCACGTGATCAACTGACCAAAATTACAGAATGACACTACCAAGCTAGGCACCAGAATGGATACTTGATTCTCTCTACTGATACTGAGAAGGCGTTTGATCACATAGACTGGGGTTTCCTCAATGCAGTACTAGCCAAGATGGGGTTGGGGCTAGGGTTACCACCTGTCCGGTTTTGACCCGGACAGTCCGGGTTTTGACACGTGCCTGGGTTTCCACCCGCCGGAAAACCAGGCACACATACCACCGTCCTGTGGCCAGTATCAGAGGATATCGAGAGGCACCGCGCATCCCGTTCCCACTATCACACAGTGCAGGTACATCGGTGCACTCTGAGCCCAGCGGGTGCCCTGTGTAATTGGCCGAACAGAACGTGTCATAATCGCACCCGCCGATTGCTCCCGGGGTCCCGCCTCATGCTGT
The DNA here is from genome assembly GCF_037356315.1 of Lithobates pipiens. Classification (NCBI taxonomy): domain Eukaryota; kingdom Metazoa; phylum Chordata; class Amphibia; order Anura; family Ranidae; genus Lithobates; species Lithobates pipiens. Next base: position 20,208,301 of record NW_027507789.1, read on the forward strand.
GTGGCTCCTGAGGTCAGTCTCATCTGCTCTGTCAGCCCACTTCCTGTCAGACCCCCCCTCCTCCTCCTCCTCTCTGTCAGCCCCACCCCCTCCTCTATGTCAAACCCCCCTCTCCTCCTCTCTGTCAACCCCTCCTCCTCCTCCTCTCTGTCAAACCCCCCCTCCTCCTCTCTGTCAACCCACCCCCTCCTCCTCTCTGTCATCCCCACCCCCTCCTCTATGTCAAACCCCCCCTCTCCTCCTCTCTGTCAACCCCTCCTCCTCCTCTCTGTCAACCCACCCCTTCCTCCTCTCTGTCAGCCCCACACCCTCCTCTATGTCAAACCCCCCCTCTCCTCCTCTCTGTCAACCCCTCCTCCTCCTCTCTGTCAACCCCTCCTCCTCCTCTCCGTCAACCCCTCCTCCTCCTCTCTGTCAACCCACCCCCTCCTCCTCTCTGTCATCCCCACCCCCTCCTCTATGTCAAACCCCCCCTCTCCTCCTCTCTGTCAACCCCTCCTCCTCCTCTCTGTCAGCCCCACCCCCTCCTCTATGTCAAACCCCCCTCTCCTCCTCTCTGTCAACCCCTCCTCCTCCTCTCTGTCAACCCACCCCCTCCTCCTCTCTGTCATCCCCACCCCCTCCTCTATGTCAAACCCCCCCTCTCCTCCTCTCTGTCAACCCCTCCTCCTCCGCTCTGTCAATCCCCCCTCCTCCTCTCTGTCAACCCCCCCTCCTCCTCTCTGTCAGCACTCTCCCTCCTCTGTGCCTGATCACGTACCTAGTACGTGATCCGACACTTCTGGGTTTGGGGCGCATATGCGTGCCGCTGGCGACCTGCTCCCGCTGTGATAAGACACTACGGGAGCTGATCTGTGGGTAGCGCGGACTCAATGTCCGCCGGCACCCACTGATCATTAGGCAGAGAGCTAGAACAGCAATCTGCCTATGTAAAACAAGTCAGATCGCAGTTCTGTCAGTAGGGAAGGCATTGATGTTGTGTTCTTGCAAAGCAGGAATATGGATCAATGCCTTCTGCTAGTAAAAGCACCTCCCGCACAGCACATAAACACTGCCTAGGCACACAGTTAACCCTTTGATCGCCCTGTTTAGCCCCTTCCCAGCCAGTCTCATTAGTACAGTGGCAGTGCATATTTTTAGCACTGATCACTGTATTAGTGTCACTGGTCCCCAAAAAGTGCCCAATTTGTCAGTCAGTGTCTCAACTGTCCGCCGCAATATCGCGGTCCCTGATTACCGGCATTACTAGTAAAAAAATGAAATAAAAATATCTCATAGTTTGTAGACGCGATAACTTTCGCGCAAACCAATCAATATACGCTTTTTGCAATTTTTTTTCTTTTTTTTTACCAAAAGTATGTAGCAGAATACATATTGGCCTAAATTTATGAAGAAATAAGATTTTTCTCATTTTTTTATTGGATGCGTTTTATGGCATAAAAAAAAAATTTTTTTTTTGGCCAATTATAATAATCGATTTATTCTGTATTTTTGCGTTTTCTGGTTTCTTCTTGTCATCTTTAATGACCGAATATTTCAATAAACACATAAAGAAAAATTGTGAATGGTTCTCTTAAAGGTTGTTGATATTGCCTAGCACCACCGAGGCCTTCCATATGTAAATCTGGCAATAATGAGAAAAATTTCAATCAGTTGCCCGTGGGACAAAAACGCATAAAGAAGTAGCGTGTAGATAATTCCGGACGGGGAGATGTAACACATATTGATATATCCCAGACCCGGGAAGTGAAAGTGACAGCAGCGCAGAATCCTCTCCTGTACATCATGTAAATTGTCCTCCTCCCCCCTGCGCTCCCCCTGGCTCCCCGCTGCAGGGACACCACTAGACATAATCATGTCTCCCCCTCTGCCGCCTATTTCCTATTGTTTGATGTGATTTGATTTACGACAAGGACGATATCATTTGTTTGTCTCCGAGCTGCTTTAACTCAGATAATGAATAAATAAAAGATTCTTCCTCGATGCCTTTTTAATATAAAATATTCTTTCATAAAAAGACACCTGCCAAAAGCTCTACGCCAGAGACAAATCACAACTCCATTCCAGGGGTGAGACTGCAGGGATGAGGGTGAGAGACAGAATAACCTCTCTCAACCTCTTTATCCCTAGAAGAACCCCTAAAATAATATCCAGGTCTCAAGGAACCCCTGGCTTAACCAATTCATTGGGGGGTTAGTGGGAAAAGTGCTGCCTACATTAGTGGTGAGAGGGCAGAATGCTCCTTACATCGGGCGCAGTGGGAAGAATGCTCCTTACTATGGTGGTGAGTGGGAAGAATGCCCCCTACATTGGTGGTGAATGGGAAGAATGCCCCCTACATTGGGGGTCAGTGGGAAGAATGCTCCTTACATTGGGGTTAGTGGGAGGAAAGCCCCCTATATTTGCGATGAGTGGGAAGAATGCTCCCTATGTTGGGGGCCAGTGGGAAGAATGCCCTCTACATTGGTGGTTAATGGGAAGAATGCACCTTACGTTAGGGGTTCAGTGGAAAGAACAGCCCCCTACATTGGTAGTGAATGGGAAGAATGCCCTCTACATTGATGGTGAATGGGAAGAATGGGGATCATTGGGAATAATGCCCCTTACATTGGGGGTCACTTTGAAGAATGGCCCCTACATTGGTGGCGAGTAGGAAATATGCCCCCTACACTGGTGTGCAGTGGGAGGAATTTCCCTTACATTGGGAGTCAGTGGTAAGAATACCCCCTACATTGGTGGTGAGTGGGAAGACTGCCCCCTATGTTGGGGGTCAGAGGAAAAAATGCCCCCTACATTGGTGGTGAGTGGGAGGAATGCCCCCACATTGGTGGTGAGTGGGAAGAATGCGCCTACATTGGTGGTAAGTGGGAAGAATGCCCCCTACATTGATGGTGAGTGGGAGGAATGCCCCCTACATTGAAGTCACTGAGAAGAATGCCCACTACACTGGTGGTGAGTAGGAAGAATTCCCTTACATTGGGGATCAGTGGGAAGAATGCTTGCTGCATTAGGGGTCAGTGGGAAGAATGTCCCTTACATTGGGGTCACTGGGAAGAATGCCCCCTACATTAGTGGTGAGTAGGAAGAATGCCCCCCTATGTTTGGGGGCAGTGGGAAAAATGCCACCTACATTGGTGTTGAGTAGGAAGAATGCCCCCCTACGTTTGGGGGCAGTGGGAAAAATGGCACCTACATTGGTGTTGAGTAGGAAGAATGCCCCCCTACGTTTGGGGGCAGTGGGAAAAATGCCACCTACATTGGTAGTAACTGGGGGGAATTACCCTTACATTGGTGGTCAAGAGGAAGAATGGCGCTACATTGGTGGTGAGTGGGCAGAATGCTCCTACATTGGTGGTCAGTGGGAAAAATGCCCCCTACATTGATGGTGAGTGGGAAGAATGCCCTCTTTAATGGGGGAGTTAGAACACCACCCTTAAGGACAGCTAAAAAGATCATTAGTGTCCACTGATGGTGGGAAGAATGCCCCTAAAGGGATTGCCCCAAAAACTACGTAGACGCCATCGAATAGAAGGTCAATCAGCCACAGCAGGAGAAACTGTAGAGTTCCACAGAACCCAGGCTGAGAATAGCTGCACTCGAGTGGACTAAGTGAGCAGTTGTTCCAGGACTGAGGTGCAGGAACCCCCCACTATCTAACATTATGAAACATGAAATGCTCGTTGATTTTACAAGTTATGAAGAACAAAGCTGCATTTTTGCTCCCTACTATCCGATCAGGGATGTTTTTAAACTTTTTGGTACTCCAGGCTAGAAACCTAGGTTTGTCACCCCCCCCCCCCCCCAAACATCACACCATCACTGCAATGAGTTGGAGGAACCACCAGAAGCAAGGAGTAACCATCAAACAAATTAAAGGACTTTACAGGTCATAAGAAATACTTCTAAGGGTTTTGTTTTGCGAAAAAAAAACCTCTTTTTAATTATATCTCTGCATCCAGCAGTTGTCAGACAATCATTATTTCTGGTTAGCGCAGAAGCCCACCCTGCACCTTGGGGACACTCGGTGACATTATCAGTTAGTGCCCGGCACAGTGATTAGCAGACGGATCACGAGGGTCACGGTACATCTAATGTGTCACTTTAATCATTAGATCAATTCTGAGGCAATTTTACACTTTCTGATTGGAATGATGGAGAAAACAGCATATTAATACATCCAGATTGCTGTCACCTTGACTAGGGCGGGGGCGGAGGGTGTAGGAATGAAATCCTCAGACTACCAAAGGCAATTTCTGCTGCCTACCCAAGAGATAATCATTTCTTAATTAGTCAAGAAAAAGAAGTCAGAGATGGAGACTTGAAGGGAGTTTGTACATTGAAAATATATATATTTCTTTTTCAGCCTGCAATAGTTTTTGACAGGAACAAACAGATAGAGTTCAGAGTCATTCCACTCAAAGTAGATACATTATATGGTGCACCGTCACACCGGACATCCCATTCCAAACCACGGGCATTTAAATGGAGTTGGCCCCCTTTGCAGCTTTACCCATCTCCACTCTTCTGGGAAGGCTTTCCACAAGACCTTGGAAGGGTGTCTGTGAGAATGTATGTCCATTCGGTGAAAAAAAAAAAAACAGTAGTGCTTACCCCCCCAATGGATGGATGGGGTCCCCCTGTTCTTGTACCCACAACTCTGCATATAGCACTATACATTCTGACACACCTGGCTGGGTGGGTATTATTTATTGCAGATTTTTATGCAGTACCTTGGTAGCATAAGAGATATGAAACAATAGCAATGATACAGCAAACAGTTAAAAAGGAACATATTGCAAATAGATGAACAGTAGAAAGAACGGTATGCTGTAAAAGCAATGGATGTCGAGAGCAACTTCTGCTACATCCTATATTATGGCAATCCTAACTAAGAAAATTACACCACTCTAACAGTTCAGCAGTCTGTAATATATTCTCTTCTGCTGGCCAGCTCGTTGGGGCCCAACTGTTATGTCAGATCGCTCAGGGTATTGTCCCATTAAGCATTGATGATGACGACACTGACTCTGATACTCCCTCTTTTATCAAAGCGTAATGTGGATTTGGCCACAGAGTCGTCTCAGAAACAGCCTCCACACATCTTCTCCTCAGCCCGGGAAAACAGCAGGAAACCAACTTTCATCTTTCCTCTTTGCCCCAGTGCCTTGTGGGATTTATAGTTTACTCCTTCCAGCTCCCTAAACCAGCTAAGTCTGTCAAAACGAAATCTCTCACAATCCTTGCAATCCACATGCTGTGTGCCTTCCTATTGGGTAGAGATAAGGCTCAATACTGGTTGTACACAGCGCTACAGTAAGGGTCCTTTCCCTTAGCTGTGCCTGTGTAAAACACTCCACTGCTACACAGATACAAAGTCCTTTATCTGCCAGAGCAGCAGACTGGGCTACAGAACATTTGTGAAGTCAAGTACCGATGTTGGAGAAGACCTGGCTTGCAATAAGCATTCCAATTCATCCCAAAAATGTTCAGTAGGGTTGTGAGGTCAGGGGTCTGTCCAGGACACTCGAGTTCCTCCAAACTCATTAAGGCTGGGTTCACGGTCCGGAGTCTGGTGTGGCTTTGTGCACCGGTTCCGGTACACATTTTACTAAACCATTTTGCATCTAAACCAAACCAGAAATCGCCCAGACCCTTTTCAGAAACGGACCATGGCCACCCTGCGTGAACTGAAAGCCGGTCCAATTCACATCCGATTTGCATATATGTGAACCGAGCCTTAACATTGTCTTTATGAAGCAAACGTCAGGGAGAAGGTCAAGGTCATACTGGGACAAGAGATGACCTTGCCCAATATTTCTTAGAAGGTTGGAAGCACACAATTGTCTAAAATGTCATTCTATGGCTGCAACATTAAAGTGGAAGCCCAGGCAAAAACTAATTCTAAACCTGATCTCTACCACATTCTAAATCTAATCTATCTAACCCTGTAAAGCAAACATTGCTGTACTTACCCTGTTTCCCCTAAAATAAGACCTAGCGTGATTGTCGGTGTTGGCTGCAATATAAGCCCTACCACCCAAATAAGCCCTACTCTGTTTCCTCAAAAATAAGCCCTACCCTGAAAAGAAGACCTACAAGGACTTTAACTAGGGCTTATTTGGGGGGTAGGGCTTTTATTGCAGCTATCACCGACAATCATAGGTCTTATTTTAGGGGAAACAGGGTACCTATTCTGCAGTCAATCCAGTCTGGTTTCCAGCGGCAGGAGCTGTGTGCCGAAGAGGACCGTCAACGGCTCTGAAATGCTTGGGAAGTGACCTCGCCCATAGAGTTACTATGAGGCTTCCATTGTTGGCTGCCTCCCTTGCCACACTGAAGCCACTGCTGATGCTGGGACCGGATCCGATTGGCTGCAAAATAGGCATGTATAGCGATTTTTGCTTTACAGGGTTAAAGCGGAGGTCCACCCTAAAATGGACCTCCGCTCATCGGAATCCCCCCCCCCTCCGGCGCCACAATCGGCACCTTTCAGGGGGGAGGGGGGTGCAGTTACCTGGATAATCCAGGTAACTGCACCCACTTCCGGGCTAGCGCTCTGCGGAACGAGCGTAGGTTACGCCTCCGTTCCGCAAGCGCCCGCCCCCTTCAGAAAGTGCCCCGCTGCCTGCTGGGAAACACACAGCTCCCAGAGGCAGCGGGGACCGTCCGGATTGCGCCGCGCGGCTCGCGCATGCGCAGTAGGGAACCGGGAAATGAAGCCGAAAGGCTCCATTTCCTGATTCCCATACCCAAGATGGCGGCGGGACCCGGCAGCCGAGCGAGCGATCGGCTTCGGGTGCCGACATCGCGGGCGCGCTGGACAGGTAAGTGTCACTATTTAAAAGTCAGCAGCTGCAGTATTTGTAGCTGCTGGCTTTTAAAAAAAAAAAAAAAAACGCGGAGTCCCGCTGGACTCCCGCTTTAAATAGATTAAGACAGCCTTTCCCAACCTTTTCAACACAGAGGAACCCTTCAAATAGTTCTCCGGTCTCAGGGAACCCCTGCTAAAAATTAGAAATCTACAACTCATGATACATTAGTGTGATGGTCAGTGGGAAGAATGGTCCTTACACTTGTGGTCATTGGGAAGAATTACCTCCTTACAGATAGCTAAAAAGATAAATGGTGTCGGTGGGAACTTATCTAAATGGCAGAAATTGCCCAATGCTGAAGGAACCCCTACAACCTCTGGAGGAACCCTAGGATTCCACAGAACCCTGGTTGAGAATCACTGGATTAGGTTTAGAATGTGGCAGAGAGCAGGTTTAGTGTTATGTTTTGCCTGAACTTCCACTTTAACAGCAAGCTGCGATGGAAACATCTGAACTCAGTCATTTGGAGGGATTTGGCCATGTGGTGTTTTCAGTTTTGTGTGGGTGCTAGATTACAGCAGTAGCAACTAAAGAGAACTAGATGGAGTAGGGAGCCCAAGCAGTAGGGGAAGTCTGCACAGCACAGAGTGATTAGGGTGTGCCCAGGCACACCCGGCACACCCCCTGCACACATCTATGTCTGGTCTGGATCAGAGCTTGCATATAGCCAAGGACCTTCTCACCATTCAGAAGACTTCTTGATCCTTGGCTCTTGTGGGTTACTGCACACCAAGCTTCTACGCACCGTGTCGTTAATCTTTTTTGTGTTTTACACCCTTGATGAGAAGCATGTACTAAATGGTGAGAAATATTCACCAATCGCATTCTCGTGGGAACTGTGACCTTTTTTTTTTTTTTTAAATGATCTAAATTGACCCCTCTGGTTTCTGGTTGCTACATTGCTAACCATAGACTACACCTCTTGCATGCAGACTATTACCCTGCACCGGCTGCCGCTTTGCCATAATAACTATTTGTCATGCTCATTAGAGGTCATTGCCCCTCATATCTATATCTGTCTCATGTCATTTTATAATTACTGCTGGGCTAATTTATGTGCCGACAGATCAGGCCGAGCTTTTGGATATATGGATAGAATATGCTCATGGCTGGTTTTACTACATAAGATATGAAAATAGAAATTGATTCCCTACTGTGTACATTATAAGGACATTAGAACAGTAGACCTCTTCAGAGTATCTGCCTCAAGGTCGAGTGCATTGATAAAGGTCACCTCATTCTAAAAAAAAAAAAAAAAAAAAAGAAAAAAAAAAGTGAATTAAATCATTGCGATGGGGTATAATAGACTTCAGAAAACACCTAAACCTCTACAAAAGGAAGACTATAACCAGTAGGGATGAGCCGAACACCCCCCGGTTCGGTTCGCACCAGTACTTTCGAACGGACCCCAAATTCGTACGAACGTTAGAACCCCATTGAAGTCTATGGGACTCGAACGTTCGAAATTAAAAGTGCTAATTTTAACGGCTAATATGCAAGATACTGTCCTAAAAAGGGTTTGGGGACCTGGCTCCTGCCCCAGGGGACATGGGTCAATGCAAAAAAAAAAAACTTTTAAAAACGGCCGTTTTGGCGGGAGCACTGATTTTAATGACGATTAAAGTGAAAAAAAAAAAAGTGAAATATTCCTTTAAATATGGTGCCTGGGGGGTGTCTGTAGTATGCCTGTGAAGTGCCACGTGTTTCCCGTGTTTAGAACAGTCCCTGCACAAAATGACATTTAACGGAAATAACGTCATTTAAAACTGCTTGCGGTTTTAATGTTATATCTGGTTCCTGCAATATGATTGAAAATCATTGAGAAAAATGGCATGGGTAGCCCTCCCTGCCCATTACCAGCCCCTTTGGGTCTTGTACGCATATTAAGGGGAACCCCGTACCCATAGTAAAAAAAGGAAATGCGTGTGGCCCCCAGGCCCTATATACTCAGAACAGCAGTATACAGGCGGTGCAAACAAGACAGGGACTGTGTAGGTTTGTTGTGTTAAGTTGAATCTGTTTGTAATTTTCAACTGGTACATTTTTAAAGTGTAGCTCCAGTCAAAAAAACTATTTTTAAGCTTTTTGGAAAACATAGGGAAGGGTTATCACCCCTGTATAATTTGTTTTGCCGTCCGTCTTTTTCAGAGCACGCACAATCTCCTACCGCTGACTGCAAGCTCTATTAAAAACGAGCAAGATAGTTAGCTATATAGGTGGATATAGCGGTGTATACTGGGTTCAAAGCACGCAGACAGCACGCACAATCTCCTAACACAGCCGATGTTCGAGTCGAACACGAAGCTCATCCCTAATAACCAGAGTCACTTTAACCATTTCAGCTCCAGTAAATTTACTCCCCTTCCTGACCAGGCCATTTTTTGCTATATAGCACTGCGTTACTTTACCCGACAATTGGCGGTCGTGCGACACTGTAACAAAATAAAATTTGTTGTCCTTTTTTCCCCCCCCACAAATAGGTGGTTTTTTTTGGTGGTATTTGATCACAATTTTTTTTTTTTTTTGCGCAATAAACAAATCGATAGTTTTGAGAAAAAAAATATATATATATTTTTTTACTTTCTGCAAAAAAAAAACAAAAAACAAAAACAAAACAAGACATAGCCCATAAAAAAAAAAAATCAAATTTCTTCATCATTTTAAACCAATATGTATTCTGCCAAATATTTTTGTTAAAAAAATCCCAATAAGCGTAAAACAATTGGTTTGCGCAAAAGTTATAGCGTCTACAAACGATGGGATATATTTATGTTATTTTTATTTTTACTAGTAATGGCAGCAATTAGTGACTTATAGCCGCACTGCGATATTGCGGCGGACAAATTGGACACTAAGGGGGTTATTTACGAAAGGCAAATTGTCTTTGCACTACAAGTGCACTTTGGGAGTGCAGTCGCTGTAGATCTGAAGGGGAAGATCTGAAACGAGGGGAAGCTCTGCTGATTTTATCATCCAATCATGTGCAAGCTAAAATGTTGTTTTTGTATTTTCCTTGCATGTCCCCCGCAGATCTACAGCGACTTTACTTCCAAGTGCACTTGTAGTGCAAAGTGGATTTGCCTTTAGTAAATAACCCCCTAAGCAGCAATATATCAAAGTGCTTCTGTGCTTTCATATTCGGTCCAAATAAGTCAATAAAGACCATTTATTAAAAAAATAAATAAAATAAAAGTACAAAATATGTTTTTTTTTCAGAATTGACGCTCTTTGTTTATAGCGCAAAAAATAAAAAAAACGCAGGAGGATGATCAAATACCACCAAAAGAAAACTGTATTTGTGGGGAAAAAAAGGACGTCAATTTTGTTTGGGTGCAACGTCACACAACCACGCAATTGTCAGTTAAAGCGACGCAGTGCCGAATCGCAAAAAATGGCCTGGTCATTCAGCAGCCAAATCTCTCTCCCCATATTTTTGCTTATTTGCTTAATGTTTAGGTGCTTTACATAGCCTTGTAGGATTTAAATGACATTTTTGTACATACACATGTGCGCTATAATCTTTTGTTCGTTGCCCAGCAGCACCACCTTTAATGCGATGCACAGTTAGGTTGTGCCCCTTTGTCTCCATATAACAGAATTACCTACACAAGAACTTCATATGGCAGGATCAGCTGGAATCATTTCATTGAAAGATTCAAATTTAAAATACATTTTTTAAATGGCATCGGCATATTAAAGCTTATATACGATTGTAGAGACAGGATGTGCATATTCTTTAATCTGATTTCAATGGCTGAGCCAATAACCTCGCCTTATGTGGAAAAATGGGAAAGGGAGCTTGGTGCCCACTGGAGCGAGCATGGGAAAGAGAAAATATTGAAATGAACTATAAATACCTATCATGATGGTACATAACACCTACCAAAGCACATAAATATCCACCAGAGTAACCATTGCTCTGTTGGAGGGGTTGTGGGAGAAGAGGGACAATGGCCGTATATGGTGGGAGTGTTAAAAAAAAAATAGGAGGAGGAGGAGAGAGAGAGTGCGGGAGAAAAGAGCGAGCAAGAGGAGAGAGAGAGAGCGAGAGAAAAGAGCGAGAGAGATAAAAGAGCGAGCGAGAGAGAGAAGAGAGCGAGAAGAGAGAGGGCGTGAGAGAAGAGAGAGCACTAGAAAAAAGAGCGCAAGAGAAAAGAGCGAGAGAGATAAAAGAGCGAGAAGAGAGAGGGCGTGAGAGAAGAAAGAGCACTAGAAAAAAGAGAGCGCGAGAGGAGAGAGAAAAGAGCGCGCGAGAGGAGAGCAAAGAGCGCGAAAGAGAAGAGAGAGAGAAAAGAGCGCGAGAGAGAAAAGAGCGCGAGAGAGAAGAAAAAGCACGAGAGAAAAGAGAGCGCACGAGAGAAGAGAGCGTGAGAAGAGAGAGTGAGCGCGAGAAGAGAGAGAGAGCGCGCGAGAAGAGAGAGCTAGTGAGAGAAGAGAGAGCGAGCGAGAGAAGAGAGAGCGAGCGCGAGAGAAAAGAGCACGAGAGAAGAGAGAAAAGAGCACAAGAGAAGAGAGAAAAGAGCACGAGAGAAGAGAGAAAAGAGCACGAGAGAAGAGAGAAAAGAGCACAAGAGAAGAGAGAAAAGAGCACGAGAGAAGAGAGAAAAGAGCACGAGAGAAGAGAGAAAAAGAGCACAAGAGAAGAGAGAAAAGAGCACGAGAGAAGAGAGAAAAGAGCACAAGAGAAGAGAGAAAAGAGAAAGAGAGAAGAGAGCGCGAGAGAGAAAAGAGCGCGAGAGAGAAAAGAGCGCGAGAGAGAAAAGAGCGCGAGAGAGAAAAGAGCGCGAGAGAGAAAAGAGCGCGAGAGAGAAGAGCGAGCGCGAGAGAGAAGAGAGAAGAAAGAAGAGAGAGAAAACGAAAAGAGAAATAAGTGATATAGAGAGGAAAATAAAGAGAAAATGGGGAATTGTTCCGCTATTGCATTTCTGTTCTCTTACCAAAGGAAACAAAATACCTTTTCCTGACAACACAGCAGGATTTTCAATGTTCTAGTAAATAGTGGCGTACGAGGAAATGGCGTACGAGGAAATGGCGTACGAGGAAATGGCGTACACCGCGTCTTATCCATGGGCCCCAGAGAGGAAAAAAAAAAAAGAAGAAGAGGAAGAAGAGTGAAGTGGGAGAGACTCTTTGAGAAACCATTTGGAAGAGGAAGGTAATTCAGAAAGTTTTCTCCTTGCACCCAGTGCCGGCTTTGTAAAGCGATATTTGATAAATGTCAGTTTAAAACTCCCCTCTCACCCACATGTTTTATTCTAGGTCGCCATGCTCGCCCGCTCATTACAGAAGACCTTTGCGTCTATGTACCCTGCACCGCCTTGCGCACTGATTAAAGATGGAGGCGTACCTTCTGGACAGTATTTTCCATAACGGGGGACTCTGATTACACCTACAGGCTGCGTTTCCTTCACCTTCCCTCCCAAGATCATTCCTTACATTTCATCTGTAGGGCGAGTCGATCGCACTGAGGACACCGGGGTCTAATCATAATGATGGATATTGGTTAGAAAACAGCAGCTGCAAAAAGCACTTACTTAATTGAACCAATTAGCATCATCATCATCATCATCATCATTTTGAGCAATGCAGGAGATAAAGCAGCAAGAAGTTACTACTGGTTATTTGGCATAGAATTTTTTTGCATTCAAAAAAACAAACACACCAGTAACCATTCAACTGTCCTAAACAATAACCATATCCTAAACCCTTCAGGCCTGGTTCACACCTATGGTTGCAGTTTGCATATTCCAGGTGGCCGAGCTGCTGCGGGTGAGCCATCCCTGGAGACGGTGGCGGCTGGTGAGTCAGTCGGGCTTCCCCAGTGTCTCTTCTGGCCATGTGTCTCCTCCCTCCTCCTCCTAGGCCAATAGGATCACTTCTCCTTTCAGCCAATCGGGAAACAGGTCTGAAGACCCACTTTCTGATTGGCCAGGAGGAGAATCCCTGTGAAAATAGCAAATATTCATTCACTATTGTCACACAACTGGGTGGGCTCAGGGCCCCCTTTTTTTTTTTTTTGAAGCCTATTAGAGCCTTAGGCTCCCATTCCATGTGTCCGGTACCACGAATGTAGATTAGGGTACCGGATGCATGGATGGGGGGGGGGGGGGGGGGCGGCCCTAATGAACGGTCCGCCACTGCTCTATAACTTGTGTGTTTATATGTTTTTTTATATTGTCTTGCAAATTGTATGTACACAATAACATTTTGTCAATTTTAACCTCCTTTGTAATGTCCTATGACGGTACCAAAAAAAATCCTGTTGCCCCTTTTTTTTTTTTTACCGGTTACCTCTAAATTGTTGTGAATGGTAACTTATCTGAAAGTCAGAAATTGCTCACTACTCAAGGAACCCTTAGCAACCTCTAGAGCTGGGATATGCAATTAGCGGACCTCCAGCTGTTGCAGAACTACAAGTCCCATGAGGCATAGCAAGACTCCGACAGCCACAAGCATGACAGCCAGAGGCAGAGGCATGATGGGACTTGTAGTTTTGCAACAGCTGGAGGTCCGCTAATTGCAGATCCCTGCTCTAGAGGAACCCACATTGAGATAAGTTGTTTTAAGCTAAATTCCCACTGAATCAGCTATAGAAACACTATAGTCTCCCATAAGAGGAAAACCAGGAAGAGCCTACACTGGTGTGGAGGCCACTGTGGACAGCAAGGAAGAAAGTGTATTCCCTCCATTGGATTCAATATATTATATGGACTTTATTTTTATGAACATTAAGAATCATTACTAATCACTCCTTGTTCTTTTACCTCTGAGGGTTGTAAATTGGTCTAATGCCCCGTACACGCGATCGGAATTTTGGTCGGAAAAAGCTCTGATGGTTTTCCCGTCAGAATTCCGGCGGGATTTCGCTCATGCTGTCCTGCATACACACGGCCACACCAAATTCCGACCGCCAAGAACGCCGTGACATACAACACATACGGCGGGATTAGAAAAATGAAGTTCAATAGCCAGTAGCCAATAGCTTCCATCTCGTAGTTGAATCTGAGCATGCGTGAGTTTTTGCGCGTCGGAATTGCATACACACGATCGGAATTTCCGATAGAAACCTTTCCCGTCTGAAAAATTGAGAACATGCTCTCAGTCTTTTGCTTTTTCTTTTTCTCTTTTTCCTTGTTTCACATATTTGCAATCTTTGACTTGGAATATTATGCCATACGCTATTTTTGCATTTATTGTTTTGTTATTTGTACTATAAAGTTATGTGTTTTCATTGTTATTTATTAAATTGAGTTTTTTGTTTTCTCTCATGTCTCTATGTGTATTTAGAGAGTTACATATTGTTTTCTGTGATGTGGATACTCCTAGTCCCTTGTTCCTGAGGAAGCCGATTAAGGCGAAACATGTTGAACGCATTGGGATGAAGATCATGTTGGTTCTTAATAGAATGTTACCTGTTTTTTCATATCAGATTTCTGTTATAGGCCATTGGGAATTGTATTAAATGTTGGATTTTACATATATGTGGAGTATTTGTTAAATAAATGTATACTTTTTTTACTATATTTTTCATTTTTCTGAGTTTCTGGTACCGTAAAAGTCCCTTACCTCCAAAAATTTGTGTGTATGTATCGTTGTTGGGATGTTGGTACTATTATTGTGAGAAATTTGAATGGACCCCTGTCAGAGAACTTCTTTAAACTGAGCATGCGTGAGTTTATTGCACGTCGGAATTGCATACACACGATCAGAATTTCCGATAGAAACCTTTTCCGTCAAATTGAGAACATTCTCTCAATCTTTTGCTGGCGGAAATTCGGCCAGCAAAATTTCGATGGAGCATACACACGGTCGTATTTTCCGGCAAAAAGCTCTCATTGGTCTTTCGCTGGTCGAAATTCCGACCGCGTGTACACAGCATTACTCCTTTTGCCCTGGGTTTCAAGTATATACCCTTGTGGGGCCATATTTGATTCACATCTCAGAGCCATCACTGTGTTTATCACATATAAAACACCCTCTAGCCAACATGTAGCCTTCAGGCTCACTTCACAAAAAGATACTTCATCAGGAGAAGGATCCTTATTTTCCAGAATAAGTGACAGTTATTTTAAGTGGATTGCCAGATCCTTCTCCTTGTGCTCAAGTTTTGGAAACTGAGCCAAATTTGCAAAGCAACCAAAAATAAAATGCATAATTGGCGCATACATCCCACAACCCCCAAAATAAACAGGACGACAGGTAAAACAATTAAAAGTCTTTAATTTAAGTTTAATTTAAAACATATAGATATAAGACAGAAACAGGTGTTTTCCGATACATGGTCAACCATTCAATTGGCTTCCTTATTGGCTTTGATGGTGGCATTACGTGATGTTAGGTAGTAGAAGGACTGAGCTACAGAGGCAAAAATTAAACTGTTGCAGTGAATAATGCAAAACAATAAAATAGCCATTATATCTTGACAAAACGGCTGCTGAGCCCCCACCTGGTCCATCTGTATCGGGTTGTCCGTTAAAGCGGAAGTAAACCCATCCATTTACCAGTTTAAAAAAAAAAAGTTTAATTTCCGGCACGTGCCGGAAATGTAACACTCCCATTGGTTGTGCTCTCAACCAAATGGAGAAACCATCCAATGGCTGGTGTCATAACCGATCACATGTGCAGCATCATGGCAGTTGTAGATTAAACAGAGGCAGCTTCCTTGGCTGAAACTGATAGGGGGGGTTTACTTCCATTTTAAGTATTGCAAGCCAACCCAATACAGTCTTAACCTCTCTATTGTTCTTTTTCAGAACAGGTGCCCCCTACTGGTATAAAGTGGCAGATAAGCAAGACACTGCGCCAGCAAAATATTGGCCCATTCAATATTCAATTTTCTACTGTATGTGAGCTGCATAAGAGAATTCTATGTGGAATCAAGCACTGCTATACGCAAACATTTAAAATCGGTCATGAACAAAACACAGATACGGGACATTCACCTCAACTCCTATGAGACCTCATGAACTAAAAGCAGTGGTGGGGACAAGGTCAACTAGTGTCCAGGGCGAAGATGCTAAATTGCGCCCCACCCCCCCATTCCCGGTATTGTCCATATTTCCATCGCACATGTTCCTGGACATGGGCTCACCCCACCCCCCCCCCCATTCCCGGTATTGTCCATATTCCCATCGCACATGTTCCTGGACATGGGCTCAACCCCCCCCCCCCCCAATTCCCGGTATTGTCCATATTTCCATCGCACATGTTCCTGGACATGGGCTCACCCCACTCCCCCATTCCCGGTATTGTCCATATTCCCATTGCACATGTTCCTGGACATAGGCTCATCAGTAGTGGGTGCTGGAAACTGGGATTGTCATGAAACAAACGCAAAAATTCGCCAGCACACCGTGGATCATCATCACCACAAAGGCCCAAGTGCAAAGTTTTGGAGCCACACAAGACCCCTTCATCAGGCATGTCATCACATGCCTGACAATGGGGTCCTGCGTGGCTCCGGAACATTCCACTTGGTCCTTTTGCGATGTGATCTTTCTGCAGTAAAAGTTTTGGATGATATCTGAAGATCCAGGGTGTGCTCCTCCATTCCCAGACTCAAGAACAACCTCCAGCATTGGAGTCAGTGGATGCGTTAATAACCCCCCCAGCGATAGCCAGCAAAGAGGAGGCTCCATCTCAGGGCTATCCTGCACGAGAGCACCTGAAACTGCTGGAGGAGGTACGGGGAGAATATTCCAGTCCCGCAGCTAGAGGAAGCGAAATCCTCCCTCCAGCATTGGAGTCAGTGGACGCATTAATAACCCACCAGCAAATGCACCGATAGCCAGCAAAGAGGAGGCTCCATTTCGGGGTTGTCCTGCACGAGAGCACCTGAAACTGCTGGAGGGGATACGGGGAGGAGATTCCTAAAGGAAGCAGAATTCTCCCTCCAACAGCAATCACAACCCTGCACTGTGCTCTGTTCTGAATGACCGCAGTGTCGCTGCCGTCACTCCGGTCATTCAGGCAGCTGGAAAACTGAGAGCCCTTTGGCTTGTCAGCACCTCCTCTCCACATAGCACCTCTGCGCCCAGGGCATGTGTCCCTTCTGCCCACCCCTTGTCCCGAACCTTGACTAAAAGCACCTGGAAAACTGCACGCCCCCAACAACCCGATTCTCCACCTTTATTTCCTCGCCTCCTTGATTACATATAATCTGGGCGTTACAAGCAGCACAGTCGATAGGTCAGGCGTTTAGTGTTATTTGTTGCTGTTTCTGCCCTCTAGTGGCTGTTGCTGTAAACAGAAGTGCTTCTTAAAGAGTCCCTGTCAGTTGCTTTAAAATCCTGGTGGCACCCTGCAAGAGAAGAAGTGTACTCATCCTCTCCAACAATCCGTGCTTCCTTTTTTTACCTCCGCTCCAGTGCTGCAGCCACTGCCAGGCTCTTCCAAGAGTGTGGGTTGCCTCTCTCCCGCCAGCCGCATGTTGTGGCTTTATCCTCCAACTTCAGCATCCCCATAGGTCACAGCAGTGATGTAGGGGTCAGAGGATGGAACCAAAGCATCCCACAGGGGACACAGGCACCCACCACTCCCAGAAGTGGCAAATGCTGATATGAGCAACTGTGGAATGAAGCTACGGGAAGCCACAGAGGTTCGTATTTTACCTCTTGTCCTGCAGGGTAGTGATAGGATTAGTTGAAGACTGACCTGGTCTCTTTTTATTATGTACCCACACTGTGGGCATCGGAGGAGTTGCAAAAAAATATACATTGCACAAATGCGAATGAATGAGAACATGTCTGCTATAAACAAAGCTCTGCCACTCCCTTTAAACTGGGAAAAAAACCTCTTCTATTCCTTCTGGCTAATAAATCTGTTCTTCATTGCAATAAATAAAAGCAAACATTATATTCACTGTACACCAGCATCACAAATTACACTAAGGGGTGTATTTATAATACATTCGATGGGCGAATGTCACAAGCATTTCTCCAGACTGCACAAATTTTCCTAACATTTTCTTTTAACATACTGACTTCCTTTGATCGTTGGCTCCATCTAATGGCCAACATGTGGTAAATTTTCTAACTAGAAGTGGTTCTAAAGGCAGAACGTTTTCTACCTTCTGCATGCAGCCCCCCCCCCCAGCCTACTCCTTTTACCAGTGATGGCGAACCTTGGCACCCCAGATGTTTTGGAACTACATTTCCCATGATGCTCAACTACACTGCAGAATGCATTAGCATCATGGGAAATGTAGTTCCAAAACATCTGGGGTGCCGAAGTTCGCCATCACTGCCTTATACCAACTCTGGTGTTCAGGACCCGCTAACAGGCCAGGTTTGCAAGATAAGCTGAAATACATCACAGGTGATACAATTTGCTGCTCAGCGACTGCAGTATTCTAGTCTACATTGCTCCAAGGTAATACATAAAATCTGACCTGTTAGTGGGCCCTGAGGACAGGAGTTGAGAACCACTGCCTTATACCTACCTGAGCCCGATCTCGATCCAGCGCTCTGCATGAGAGCAGAGGTTCTCTTGACTCTTTCCCTTCTCATTGGATCAGAGACAGCAGCAGGAGCCATTGGCTCTTGCTGCTGTCAATCACAGTCAGTGAGTAGGGAGCAGGGGCTGAGCCACGCTCTGTGTGTTAATGGACAGAGCTAGCTCAGGAACAAGCCTGCACAAGTGCTGACATAGCAAGCAGCTTGCTATAGGGCAATGATGGCGAACCTTGGCACCCCAGATGTTTTGGAACTATATTTCCCATGATGCTCACCTACACTGCAGAGTGCCAGAGCATCATGGGAAATGTAGTTCTAAAACATCTGGGGTGCCAAGGTTCCCATTCACTGCTATAGGGGCACTCAGCAGAGGGGAGGAGCCAGGAACGCCAGCGGGGGGGGGGGGGGGGGGGAGGGACCCGAGAAGAGGAGGATCGGGGCTGCTCTGTGCAAAAACCATTACACAGTGCAGGTAAGTATAACATGTTTGTTATTGTAATAATAATAAAAAAACATATATAAGGTTTACAATCATTTAAAGTATTTTAGAGAAATATACCACATTTTGGCTAGTAGACGGAGCTGACAATCATGAGAAGGTATATTAGAGAAAATAAAAGGAATTTTTTTACATCCTGAACAAGTGATTGTGAGATTCACCCCAACTAATGTTTTATAAACACAAACCCCTAAGATTGAATTCAAATATTACCGAGAACACTAAAAGCTTTACATCAAAAGCATTCCCGGGTAAATACAGTGGGGTTGGTTTACTAAAACTGGAGAGTGCACAATAAGGTGCAACTCTACATAGAAACCAATCAGCTTCCAGGTTCTTTTGTCAAAGCTTAATTAAACAAGCTGAAGTCAGAAGCTGATTGGCCACCATGCACAGCTGCACCAGATTTTGCACTCTCCAGTTTTAGTGAATTAACCCCTATACGTTAAACCCATTGCAGACCAGTCTAGAGTTGCCACTTCATCCCTTTAAACCCGAACACATATGAATTACACGGGTTCTGGAGCTAATTTAATGCAGATAAGGCACCAAGTGCGTTTAATTACCACCTTAACCAGCCACAGAACCCGTGTAATTCATATGCGTTCGGGTTTAAAGGGATGAGCTGGCAACCCTAGACCAGTCTCCTCTAGTATAAATATAATTTCACATGTGTAAGGATATTAGGACTAGTATGGTTACAATTTAAAACAAAAAATAAAAAATGGTCCCAACTACGGTGGCCATTGACAATCAGATGAAATATTAAAGGTGCTCATACACAGACAAAAGCAGGATAGTGGGTTGGTTATGACTTTGCCGACTTCTGACAATGACCATATACAGGCAGATATTTGCAAACGTCTAAATTTGAGCGCTGCTTGTGACCAATGGGAGACAGTCGGGCCGCATAGGAGTTAAATAGAGGGCAGTTTTTGTGAGAAAAGGAACATAAGGCCCGGGCTGTGTGCAAGCCGAAGATGTAAAAGATCTCATAATTTGGAGGTTTGCCACCCCTTGAACTATCTGCTGTGCTGCAACAACTGTCAGCGTATAAAACTAGCACAGCTGACTGGGTAATATTTGTGCTTTATGCAAATGTAATGGCCTACTTCATAAAATTGTGTGTTAAATATGCACAATGGGGTGTGAGGGAATGCATCCCTTAGTGCAGTGATGGCGAACCTTGGCACCCCCAGATGTTTTGGAACTACATTTCCCATGATGCTCAACTACACTGCAGAGTGCATGAGCATCATGGGAAATGTAGTTCCAAAACATCTTGGGTACTAAAGTTCCCGATTACTGCCTTATGCCACGTACACACACAAATCGGAATTATGGTCGGAAAAAGCTCTGATGGTTTTCCCGACTAAATTCCGCTCAAGCTGTCTTGCATACACATGATCACACCAAACTCCGACCGCCAAGAATGCGTGACGTACAACACGTACGACGGGACTAGAAAAAGGAAGTTTAATACCCAGTAGCCAATAGCTTCTGTCTCGTAGTTGAGTCTGAGCATGCGTGAGTTTTTGAGCGTCGGAATTGCGTACACACGATCGGAATTTCCGATAGAAAGTTTTTCCATCAGGAAAATTTAGAACATGCTATCAAAGTTTTGCTGGCGGGAATTCGGCCAGCTAAATTCCGATGGAGCATACACACGGTCGCATTTTCCCGATGAAAAGCTCTCATCGGTCTTTTGCTGGCCGAAATTCCATTCGTGTGTACTCGACATTAGGGGAAAAGCAAAGAGATTGCCTTGTTTTTTTTAGCACGTCTCAGTTATATACATGTTCTCCTTCACGTTCAGTAACCAAATGGTTAGTTCTCCTTTTCATAGAAAAACAGCAAAAGACTGGTCACAAGGTGGTAGACATGATCAGCTTTTGACAATTGATATGTTAATCAGTAGAAATAGGGGGGAAAAAAAAAAAAAAGAAGACAATAAATTCCTGCTGATCAGTGATTAGACACTGAGCCTAGGTTCACACTTGTGCAATTGTGCGATTACGGCGCCGGTTCCCGCAGGCAGTTCTTACTGCCCTTTTTTCCCGCCCGCACTCAAATCGGATCACATGGGTGTTCCCATCTTTGCGTTCCGATTCTTGTGCAAGTTTACAGTTCACACTGCGATCTTGAATCGGATCGCAAAGGTGAGAACACCCGTGTGATCCGAATTTAGTGGGGGGTGGCCCCTGCACTTTTTTTCTGCAATTCTAATGTGAGTTCAGCCATAAATTTGTATGACTAAACCCGCATTGTGCAGACATCGCATGTGATCGGCACCTGCGGTGCGAAGTCTGAGATCGCATATGTGTGAACCTGGGCAAAGAGCCCATGCACACTAGGCAGCATAAAAAATGCTGCCAGAAAAAAAAAAAAAGCACAAAAAAACGCTTATAGGAGCATATTGTACACACATTTAAGCGCCTTTGTATTTTTCCCGCAAAACACTAGAGAAAAAAAAAAAAAACGTACAGGTTCGTCAAACGTTTTTTGGGTGCGCAAAAGTTCCTCTTTGACATCTATTAATTTTCATCTTTGGATTTACATTTGTATTTCTTCCCTCCTCCTGCATCACTCCAAGCACAGCTCCACCTCTCACATTACAGGAGACCCCGTCATCTTGGCCACTCAGAGCAGAATGACAAGGTCTCTTCAAAGCCATCCCTACGTAGTTACACTTACCTTCACAGGATACCCCATCACCTCTTCCTTTGTTGCAGCTGTTGCAAAATACTGTACAATATTTTGTGTATGGGGGAGTATTTGACTTCCTCCCGTTACTCAATGCTTGGGGGCTAGCAGCCAGCAGCTATGCTTCAATACGGTCACAAGACGGACAAGTAACATCACCCCCCGAAACCTTAGCCAACATCTGGTATTTTGAGATGGTGGCTACAGAGGAAGGAGTGGCAGGGTAAAAATGTGAAGGTATAACTTGGTTAGAAGGGTAGGTCTTGAAGAGACCATGAATGGGCCAGGTGACAGGGTCTCTGTGTGGAGAGGGTGCGCAATGGCTTTAAGTGTTCCACGCACTAAAGACACAAGGTCCATTTATTTGGTGGCCCCCACCTCTACCTAAAAAATGCTGGAGGGAAGCAGTATGAAGAACAAAACACTGAAAAAATAAAAACTTTAAAAATATACTCACCTTACTCCTCGGTGTCCAGATGCTTAGTGTGACTTGAATCACGGGGCCGTAGAGCAGGAGCTTAGAAAAGTTTGGGATCCCAAATCTCACAAGAAGGTGCTCCAGCCCCGTGTATTCTCAGGATTCCCGGTCTCCTGTGTGAAGTCCCAATGATGTCCCCCTTGCCTAGGTGAGCTCACTGGAGGCTGGGGATACATTTTATAGGCTGGGTAAACATTTTATAGGCTGGGGATAAATTTTATGTTACCGTCAACTTTTGTACTGCTTTCCACCAGCATTATGTAACAAGGGGGTGGGGAGCAAGAACCTCAGTCAAGGTCAAGCTAGTTAAGTAGAGGGAGCTGCAAAGTATATGAAAAATGTCAAAGCTTGTATCGAATTAAATAAGGTATTTTAAAAGTGACAGATCCTCTTACATTATAATGAGGTTGATTCATTAAAACTGGAGAGTGCAAAATCTGGTGCAGCTCTGCATTGAAACCAATCAGCTTCCAGCTTAATTGAACAAGCTGGAGTTAGAAGCCGATTGGCTACCATGCACAGCTGCACCAGAGTTTGAACTCTTCAGCTTTTAGTAAATCAACCCCACTGGTCTGTTCTTCTAGTGTAGGAGCACCTTAACTGGTTTCATCCTTGCCCCTTAAGACAGCTGCTCTTTATAGGAAACGAGAACCCAGATTTGGTATCAGGTCGGCTCTCTGCACGCTGTTTCATCCCCTGATGAAGACCCCTTTCACACTGAGGCGCTTTCACGCTAAAAAAAAAAAAAAGCGCATGAAAATCTCACGAAAACCTATTTTCATTAAAATCAATGAATGCTTTTACACTGGGGAAGTGCGCTGGCAGGGTGCTGAAAAAACACCCTTCTCCATTGAAATGAATGGAAAGCGCTTCAAAAGTGGCTAAAAAGCTCTTCAAAAGTGGCTGAAAAGGGCTCAGTGTTTTACTGGCAGTTTACAAGCGCCTCAGTGTGAAATCAGCCTAAATGTTATCCTTAGACCACTTGTGTGATATGCCGGGTGCAGTGGCGGTGAATGGATGTTGGATGTAGGACTTTCGGAGGAGTGTGTAGTATTGTTCATGGATTAGTAGTTGGATAGTATTATGTATATATGGGAGATGAGGATGGCCTCTCAGTTCTCTTGCCCCTCTACGATTCTCTCCCGCTTCAGCTGTGCCTCCAACACCGCTAGTTCTTTTGCTTCTTTCTTCTGATTCCGAGCTTCAAACTCCAACCTAAAGAAAGAAATATTTAAAGAGGGTTATAAGCCTCATACAGCAATAAATGCATCCAATTACTTCAAGTGCACACAGGTAAAAAGCAGTTCTGTACAGAGGTCCACCGAACCTGGATGGTAGTAACCCTTGCTAGTAACAAAACCATATGCTAGCAGCTAAAAACAAGCTTGAATGGTTTGATCATTGTATTTAAAAAAAAACGTACCTGTACAGATCTCTCCAGCTTCATGCCGGCAGGTCACGTGATTGCTCTCGGTTCCACAGCAATTCGTGGACCTGCCGGTGGGCATGCCCAGATTCAGGGCATTTACGTCAATACTGGAAGTGACGTTGCCACTGAGCTTCTTAGTTTCCATGATAATCAGATCCAGCGGCAAACTTCACTTCCTCCTTTCCGCAATCGAGAGCAAGGATGGACGGGGAAGTGGCTCTGCACTAACTACAGAAGATAAAGGCGCACTGCGCTCTTGCACAGCGCACCTGTATCTTTACTAGGATAATAAAAGACGTACACTGACCACGGTAGCATGGATCGGCAGCCATGCTACCGTGGTCAGTTTTCTTGAGGGAGGAGCTGCACTGGCAGGATCAACCAGGTAAATTAAAGCATCGGTAGCAAGATATGTAATAAATACATGTAAAAATCACATCTAAATACTTTAAAGAGACAGTTAATTATTTTTTAAATTTTACCTTTACAAACACTTTAAAGCAGAGTTCCAGGCTTTTTTTGTTTATTAAAAGTCAGCAGCTACAAAAAGTTTAGCTGCTGACTTTTAATAGACAGACACTTACCTATTCCACGGTCCACCAATGCGGTCGGCGCCTCCATTGATACTGTGGGCACCCGGCCGTGACAGCTTGTGGCTTCACGGCTGGGCGCACACTGTGCATACGCAAGTCGCGTTGCGCTCTCCCAGTGGACAGACAATTTTTTTTTTTAAATGCCGTGGAGTCCCCTTGAAAATCCATACCAGACCCTTATCCGAGCACACAACCTGACAGGCCACAGGAAAAGAGGGGGAAACGAGAGAGCGCCCCTCCCCCACGAACCGTACCAGGCCACATGCCCTCAACATGGGAAGGGTGTTTTGGGGTAGTCTTCCAAAGCACCTTGTCCCCATGTTGATGGGGAGAAGGGCCTCAACCCCACAACCCTTGCCCAGTGGTTCTGGGGGTCTGCAAGCGGGGGGGGGGGGCTTATCGGAATATGGAAGCCCCCTTTAACAAGGGGACCCCCAGATCCCACCCCGTCCCCCGTGTGAAATGGTAACGGGGTACGAATGTACCCCTACCATTTCGTAAAAAAACACAAGACACGGCTTGGGAAAATTCCTTTATTAAAAAATAAAAGCGTCCCACGAAGTCCGTCCACTCATCATCTTCTTCTCGCTCAGAGGAAAAAGAAAAAAAAAAAAAAAAGCTGCATGCCGACACCAATCTGCCTCCATGGGAGGCACCCGCCGTAATGACCTCCTCTCAGGTGACAGCTCTTTTATAACTGAGGGCAGGGCCACGCGATGACGTCGCCGGGTAACCCCGCCCCCCTCTGACGTACGGGGACATCCCTATGGTTTTCCCGTAGTGTCAGAGGGGGGCGGGGTCATTTGGCTTTCAACTTTGCTGTGAACACCCCAAATTATTCGCTATTCGACCCGAACATAAAGCTCATCCCTACTTCTCACATTGGCGATTAGGGTAGTGATCCTTGGTACTACCCTTACATTGGGGGTCAGTGTAGAGCTCTCTTACAGTGTGCCAGCATAGTACCCCCTTACATTGGGGGTTAGTGCAGAGTCCCCCCGACACTGATGGTCAGTGTAGTGCCCCCCCTACATTGTTGGTCATTGTAGTGCTCCCTTACACTGGTGGTCAGTGTTGTTTACTTTTACTCTGCCGTATTACACCAGTGATCAGTGGTGGAATGCCTGCTACACTGACCACCTTACATTGGGGGTCAGTGTAGAGCTCTCTTACAGTGTGCCAGCATAGTACCCCCTTACATTGGGGGTTAGTGCAGAGTCCCCCCGACACCGATGCTCAGTGTAGTGCCCCCCCCTACATTGTTGGTCATTGTAGTGCTCTCTTACACTGGTGGTCAGTGTTTACTTTTACTCTGCCCTATTACACCAGTGATCAGTGGTGGAATGCCTGCTACACTGACCTCCTTACATTGGGGGTCAGTGTAGAGTCTCGACATGGATGGTGAGTGTTGTGCCCACTTAAATTGGTGGTCAGTGTAGTTTAGTCTTGCCGTATTACACCTGTGATCACTGGAGGAATGCCCGCTTACATTGCTGGTCAGTGAACTGCCCCTTTTCAGTGGAGAAGGCCCCCTTGGAAGGTTGGTCATTGGGGAAAGGCCCATAACACTGGTAGTCACTGGGAAGACAAATCCCCCCCCCCCCACCAAATTCCTCAACCTCTGGAGTAACCCTGTCTGTGATAGGCCGATTTAAAAATGGTTTGTATGCTGGGGCATTAACCATACCACAAACTCAATAATATGGAGGGATATCAACAAACCTTTGATCCTATATTGAATCTAAAAATATATGTATCATATAAACACTCACATGCATTACTATACAGACCTGTTTTTGATAATCCTCTGCACAATGTCGTCAGTTGTCAAGTTGCTTCCACTTTCCACTGTTCTGAATATACCACGGAGTTTGGGCTCCTGAAATATTAAAAATTGATCTAAATATAAAAGCAGGACATTGTTCTCAAATAAGTAGCTGCTGAAATCACGAAATTAAATTAAATTACTGTATTTATCGGCATATAAACGCACACATTCATTTTAAGAGGGAAGTTTCAGGAAAACAAATAACATTTTAAATAAGGAACTTTGAAGCAAAATAAGGGTCAGCGCCCATCTGCAGCCTCACCATTGATCAGGCTGCTCATTGATGGCAATGGTAAGGCTGCTGCATTGATGGCACTTGTGAGGCTGCAGATGGGCACTGATCAGGCTGCTCATTGATGGCAATGGTGAGGCTGCTGCATTGATGGCACTTGTGAGGCTGCAGATGGGCATTGATCAGGCTGCTCATTGATGGCAATGGTGAGGCTGCTGCATTGATGGCACTTGTGAGGCTGCAGATGGGCATTGATCAGGCTGCTCATTGATGGCAATGGTGAGGCTGCTGCATTGATGACACTTGTGAGGCTGCAGATGGGCATTGATCAGGCTGCTCATTGATGACAATGCCCATCTGCAGCCTCACAAGTGCCATCAATGCAGCAGCCTCGCCATTGCCATCAATGCAGCAGCCTCGCCATTGCCATCAATGCAGCAGCCTCGCCATTGCCATCAATGCAGCCTCATCAGTCCACATCAATGCAGCAGCCTCACCATTGCCATCAATGCAGCCTCATCAGTCCACATCAATGCAGCAGCCTCGCCATAGCCATCAATGCAGCCTCATCAGTCCACATCAATGCAGCAGCCTCGCCATTGCAATCAATGCAGCCTCATCAGTCCACATCAATGCAGCAGCCTTGCCATTGCCATCAATGCAGCAGCCTCACCATTGCCATCAGTGCAGCCTGATTGATGCTCATTTGCAGACTAGAGCAGACAGGGAAGGAGGCGGGAAGAGCGCCGACAGATTATGTACAGTGAGAATCTTATATGATAGACAGAACAGTGGTCCAATGTAGGCCCAGGAGACGGGACTTCCTATTACAGAGGCCGCCAAGTAAACAGGAGATTCTCACTGTATGTAATCTGATGGCGCTTGTCCCGCCCCCCTCCCTGTCCCCCCCGAGGCAGCTAAAATTGAAGTATTGGCGTATAACACGCACAAGCTATTTGCACCCGATTCGCATGGTGAAAAGGTGAGTGTTATACGCCAATAAATATAGTAATCAATTACAATGTCATTTGAATAAAAGAGAGCAAACTCCAAAATTATGGACGGCCTTGAGGCACCCCATTTTAAAATGTAAAAAAGTATTCTAATAATGGAGCAGCACCCCAGAAGAAACCTCAAGGCACCTGGTTGAAAAGGGCTGCACTATGCTAACAGTACAGATTACATCGGAGAAGTGGTGACAAAAAGGTAATTTTTATAAATTTCCCCTATATGCATTTGGCAAAGCATTATATAAAGCCATGGACAATGTTCTTCACAGAAAGTGCTTTTTTTTTTCCTGGCAACTGCACAGTGCAATGTGGCCGATCGCAGAAAAACAACAATACGCCTTTAAGGATCAGAACATTTAGGTACAGAACGTCTGATCAAGACACCGACATATTACAAACACAACAAGCAAATAAACAACCATCCAGACAGCCCAAAGGGGGGAAAAAAAATAAAATTAAAAAAAGGAAAAACAAAATGAAGATAATAAAACAGAGACTGGAAGTGATATCTAAATTATTGCTCCCTCAGGCTACAAATTTTAAAAGCGAATGCAGTAAATAAGATGCAATAGGAATGAGGGGGGGGGGGGGGGTGATAGAGACGAGAAAAACAAAATCTGCATTATGAATGTTTTATCATTTACTGTTATAGTACTGCCGAGCAGATGTGTCAAAATTAAGAACGAAATATCCTATACTGCCCGGTCTTCAATTACAAAATACTTACCAAGTTCTGCCACCTCTCCCTTCAGAGATAAATGGCCACCTACTGTACATCATTTTGTTAGAAGACTACTGTGACCAATGCTCTTGGCTTGACTTGATCTGATTTAGGCTTAAAGGGGTAGTAAAGGTTTTTTATTTTTCACCTTAATGCATCCTATGCATTAAGGTGAAAAAACACCTGTCAATGACCCCTTTCCCCCCCCCCCCCCATTTCACTTACCTGAACCCTCAAACTTGTACAACGGGGACGCGCCGTCTCTCTGCCTGGGGTTCTCGTCTCTTGATTGGATAGATTGATAGCAGCACAGCCATTGGCTCCCGCTGCTGTCAATCAAATACTATGACGTGGCTGCCGGGGGGCGGGGCCGATTCCTGCATTCGGCGTCTATGGACAACCCTCCCACCCCGAGAGTGCGCTTCTCCTAGGGGGTTAACCAGATGTGGGGAGGAGCCACGAGAGCCGCCGGAGACCCCAGAAGTGGAGGATTCTGGGCCACTCTGTGCAAAATGAGCTGCACAGTGGAGGCAAGTATGATATGTTTGTTATTTAAAAAAAAAAAAAAAAAAAACACAACCTTTAGTGTTACTTTAAATGATATAGGCTCATATTGATGTTTGCGCTGTGGCCACTTTTGTTTTCCACATGTTATTGAGGATTCCCAGACCTGATGAGCCCGTATATATCCATCATCACTCACATCCTCTCCTCGGATATATTCCACATTGATTTTAACTGAGGCCCCTTTCACACAAGCGGATAGAATTGAGCTTTTAGTTGCGGATAGATCAAGTTATCTACTCCTATGGCCCCATTCACACACTGTATTTAGAGAAGAAAAAGAAGGAAGAAGAACAAAGAAGAAGAACAAAGAAGGAATAAGAAGAAGAAGGAAGAAGAAGGAAGAAGAAGAAGGAAGAAGAAAGAAGAAGAAAGAAGACCTCGTCAGCAAGTGTCTAGACCAGGGGTCTCAAACCGGCAACTCTCCAGCTGTTGCGGAACTACAAGTCCCATCATGCCTCTGCCTATGGGAGCCATGCTTGTAACAGTCAGCCTTGCAATGCCTCATGGGAATTGTAGTTCTGCAACAGCTGGAGGGCCGCCAGTTTGAGGCCCCTGGTCTAGACAAATTCAGCAAGAAACCAAAACAGACCCTTATCTGTTGTATGCAATTCACGTTTATATCACAGACATCTGTAGTTGGAGAAAATGAAGTTGGGATCTTGGTCTGAACAAAATCCTCAGGTTTTGTGTATATAAAAAGAGAGCTGATGTCTAAGTAAATATCCAGAATGAGTCTGTCTCTCCTCAAAATAGCAATTACAGTTCAGTAGTAAATATCTGGCATATCGTTCACCCGCATACGTAGTCAGACTCTATACAAGTGGAATGCCATAAGCCTCCATTGGCATATTCGATCACGATTAACGGTCAGCACTGTATAGGATCTGGTGCTTATAAACTGCAATTACCAGATGAAAACACTTAACCATATGTGGTCACAGAATAGGAGTCTCAATAGATTTAAATGATGTACTGTTAGTAAACAATCCTCTTATGATATGGAGAGACAAAAAGATCAACCTAATGCACAGATCATATATACAAGACATTGTTGCGCACATTTTTTTTTTTTTTTAAAGCTCCATGGTGTTGTGCGCACACTCAGATCTAAACACTAGGTGCACTAAAAATTGAGCACACAAAAATGTAAATAAAAATAAATAAATAAGTGAACAAGGTGCAAACTCGAAAAAGGGAAAGAACCCAGACCCTGATCCCCCCCCCCCCCCCAGAATCTTGACAGGGGCTGGGATACTCGTGGTTCACCCAGCCAAGTCTGGTTGGACCCCATTCTAAACGGGACCTGCTGAAGCAAGGTCTACCCATGTACTAGGAGGAGCTCCTCAAAGGGAAGGAGAGAACCTGACCATAAGGCCACATGCCCCCCTCGCCCAACACTTTCCGGACAAGCCTGTACCCTTTTTCCTTCAGGTTTACCAAAACCATGTAGTACAAGGGCCTGCCTGATTGCATACAAATTGAAACTCATAAGGTTTGACCTCATATTATATGGTTTTGGTAAATCTGAAGGAAAAACTCATGGTGTGTATGGGGCTTAAAAGGTTGAAGGTTTTTACTTTCCTGCATTCTATGGAGGAAGGTAAAAAAAAATGTTCAGGGCCAGTTCACACCAGATGCAGTTCCTTGCACTTTTTTGCACTAAAAATGCATGCAGTGTTTTCCATGTATTTCAATGGCTTTAGTTCACACCAATGCAGTCAGTTCCAGTAAGTTTCCAGTCAGTTTCTGCATTGACTGTGTGAACTAGAGCCATTGGAATACATGGAAAACACTGTGCATCAGGGGCGTTGCTAGGTGGCAAAAAGACCAGGGGCTTCAGCTTGGAGTCCAAGGCCGCCATGGGGCGGGGGGTTAGCAGTGGTGCAGGTTTTTTTTGGCTGGGTGGTGGGGTCGTGCGGCGTTGGGGTAAGCTCACTTGCTGGTTGCTGCCTGGCTTACCAATGCCCATCAATGCTGACCACTAAACTCACCTACCCGACATACATACACTGACCTACCCGACAAGTCTGACCTACTTGACATGCATGACTGACCTACCTGACATACACGACTGACTTACCTGACTGACCTACCTGACATACACATATTGTTGCTGCTCAGTCTTACCTGTCCTGTAGTGTGCAAGTACACTCATCCCGGGCCTTAGAATTCACCGTCCACGTCCACCACTCAGACAGCCCTGAAAGCACCAGGCAGGAAGCCAGAGGCAGGATAGACGAGCCGCTCCGCCCATTTACACAGAGCGAGCGGCTCAGCGTGGATCTCCCAGTGCCCATCGAGGCCGCAGTGTCATTCCAGCCTCCTCCTGGACCCAGCAGCACCCCTATGAATGGACGTCACACGTCCCATGGTCTCGGCATTGGACGAGCGTGACCTTCGTAATAGGAGCTGGGTCCCAGAGGCAGGATATTTGTACGTCACTCGGCCGCGGTAGATTGTTCCCAATTGCCGCGGCTCGGGGCCCGTCAGCCCCCCCACTCCTGACGCCACTGCTGTGCATGCATTTTTAGGGCCAGCTCACACCACAGGCCGTACAATGTACCCCATACTCATTCACATAGGGTGGGGGGCTGGGATCTGGGGGCCCCCCCTTGTTACGGGGCTCGTCCCCACCCCCTTTCTTGACTTGCTGGGCTGCGTGCTCAGATAAGGGTCTGGTATAGATTTTTGGGGGACCCCACGCCATTTTCTTTGGGCGTTGGGGTTCCCCTTAAATTCCATATTAGACCGAAGGGTCTGGTATGGTCTTGGAGGGGGACTCTATGCTGCTTTTTTTTTTTTTTTTTTTTGGCATGGGTTTCCCCTTCAAGATCAGAACACAAGTCGCACGCCAATGTCGGATCAATTAAGACAATGATCTGCCTTCAATGAGATTCAATGGGCTGAAGTAGGATCAAAGTCAGACCAAAGTAGTGCAGGAAACCTTTTTCAAAGTCGGACCAGTTAGGACAACTCTCATAGGGAATCATTCATTTATACACCTCATGCAACTTGTGCTCCCGGAGTGTTGGAGTGTTTTACTTACCAGTGTGAACACACCCATAAACCTAGAAGAGGATTGGTTACTATGCACAAGATTAGTGTGCACTAGTTTTAGTCATTCTGCCCCAAAGTGTGCGAACGAACTCAACGGTATTAACCACTTGCTGCCCAAGGTACGCAAATGGATGCCCTTGTAACCCTGGAAACTGGGAGCGACAAGTAGGTCGTCACTTCCAGTTCCATTCCTTTGTTTACATGGGCACCAGGAAAGCTGCCAAACAGACCGATTTGTGTCTGATCGGCTGCATGGGAGGCCAGAGGAGAGATATGGGGTCTAATAGACCCCAAATCTCTCCATAAAGAGGACCTGTCACAGCCCATGCTGTCACAAGAGATGTTGTTCAACCCTTGTGATAGCTATGAAGTTCTATAAAAAAATTGTCTAAAAATGTTGTATAAAATAAATAATAAAAATAATTGAACCCCCGTCCCACCGCGCTTACGTGCAAATGCGAACGCATACGTTACTCCCTATGATAGACAGAACAGTGGTCCAATGGCGGCCCAGGAGACGGGACTTCCCATTACAGAGGCCGCCAAGTAAACAGGAAATTCTCGCTGTATGTAATCTGACAGCGCTCGCCCCGCCCCCTCCCTGTCCCCTCCGAGGCAGCTAGAATTGAAGTATTGGCGTATAACACGCACGCGCTATTTGTACTCGATTTTCAGGGTGAAAATGTGTGTTATACGCCAATAAATACAGTACTTATTTGACCCTCTTCAGCACTCCGGAGAGACATTGACTAATGAGGACTTTTAAATGATCAGCGGACCATCAAGTAACGATTTCCATTTCTCTCAGCAGCACAACTTAGAGATTTTGAACATCCAAGGAA
This sequence comes from Lithobates pipiens, assembly GCF_037356315.1. NCBI lineage: Eukaryota > Metazoa > Chordata > Amphibia > Anura > Ranidae > Lithobates > Lithobates pipiens. The sequence continues at coordinate 20,240,585 of NW_027507789.1, forward strand.
CGGTCTTATCCGGAGGATCTATTCATCATGTTATTATCTGTTTGTCTCTCTCATATCACGGAAAGGACTGTTTACAAAGTTAGTCAAAGCTGTTCAGGCTCCTTCTATGACCACATATGCTTGAGTGTTCTCATCTGCTAATTAAAGTTTATTATCAGCAACTCCTATACAGTGTGAAGATATACGTCAATGAATTTGCCAACAACAGCTTATGACATTCAACATATATAGTCTGACTACATATATGAATGAACATGGCAGATATTTTTTTACTAGTGAACTGTAACCGCCATTTCGAGGAGAGGCAGATACATTTGGGATATTTTTATCAGAGATCAGCTCTCTTCATATACACAAAACGGAGGATTTTGTTCAGACCGAACGTCATTATGTCCGACTACACGTCAGTGATAGTAACGTGTATTGCATACAACAGATGCGGATCTGTTTTGGTTTCTTGCTGAATTTGTCTAGTCTTTGAATTACTTCCGAAGTGCCGTTACTCTAGATTTGCGAGGCGACAACCATTAATGATCCAGGCTTCTGGAACATTCTAGAAAGAAGAACTCTGAAGATGCTTACCTCTGATTGTTTGGGAACATTATAATAAGATTTCAAGATAACTTACCATTTGATTTTCCCAGTGTGGAATTATTCCATTTTTTTCTTCCTCCATTAGTAAGGTTTAATAAAGAAACCAGTCCATCCAGTTCAACCTGTGTGGGTGTGTCTCTACTACTTCCTAAATCCCTGTAAATTGTGTTCAATAATATGGCCATCTAAAAGTATTTATATATATATATATATATATATATATATATATATATATATATATATATATATATATATATATATATATATATATATATATATATATATATATATATATATATATATATATATATAAACTAGAGATATAGATAGATAGATATATGTTAATACTATATTTCAGTGAACTCCAAACTGCGGCCTGAATGTGGCCCTTTCCTTTCCTTTATAGGGCCCTTTGGGCACTGTTCTTCCCACTGATGTGAAGCACTCTTCCATCCACTGAAACCAATGACGAGGCACCATTTCCTAAACTGACAAACAGTGGGGCATAAACATATGTGACCCATGCATGGGCCGCCTTTCTGCTGTCTGTATGTTATATGTCAATTACATGTATGTGTTTGCAACACCAATAAAAAAAAAAATAAAGATTAAAAAAATAAATAAAAAAAGGCCAATCAGAGCAGCCCTTTAACAGGTGATCAGCTGTGTCCAATCACAACTGATCCCATGTAAACAGACGCCATTTATCGTCAGGGTTTTCCTTACACACGGTGTCCGTGCGAGGAAAGGATAGGCAATAAGAGGCAAGCTTGTCAGTAGGTTGTTTACACTGATAATCAGGGCACTGGTCATCAGTGCCACCCATCGGTGTCCATCAGTCCCACCCATCGGTACCCATCAGTGCCACCCATCGGTACCCATCAGTGCAGCCCCATCAGTGAAGAAAAATGACTTATTTGCAAAATTTTACAACAGAAACTAAGAACTTTTTTTTCCGAAATTTTGGGTCTTTTTTCATTTTTTTGCTAAACACCACCAAAAGAAAGCTCTATTTGTGTGAAAAAAAAAACTATAAGGCTCGGTTCACACAGTACATGGCACGACTTGCAGCGCCGCGACCTCAGCGGCAACTTGCAGAAAGACTTCTGTATAGAAGTCAATGCAAGTCGCCCGAAGTCGCTGCAAAAGTAGTACAGGAACCTTTTTTCTAAGTCGGAGCGACTCGAGTCGCTCCTATTAGAACGGTTCCGTAGTACAGAACGGGGCGCTACTTGTCAGGCGGCGAAGTCGCCTGGACAAGTCGCCCCTGTGTGAACCGAGCCTTAGAATTTCATATGGGTACAGTGCTCCATGACCGCGAAATTGTCAAAGTGTGACAGCATTGAAAGCTGAAAGTTGGTCTGGGCAGGAAGGGGGTAAAAGTGCCCGGTATTAAATGGTTAAAGCACTAGGCACTCATGAGACAAAACTCTTTACCTCCCTTTCATATACATGTAGGTTTTTATTGCCATCTGTTTCTTACAGTTCTAGGAATGCCTCTTAAGTTGGTGTCACCGGGAGGAGAATGGAATTGAACTCTCTTATAGACCTGGGGTGGCTTTTGAAATGATCAAAAGGCACAGACAAATGTATAGATAAAGAAGAGCTCACTTACCGCATAGGGATCAGATCCATCTCTATCTGGGAGAACCTCTGTCTTTCCATGACAAACCAGGTCCACCTGCAATGAGGAATATATTAGATGGCTGGAAAGCTAAATAAAAAAAAAATAAAAAAAAATCAGCTTCACTCCTGCCAGTCTCTTGTTCCTTTATTATGCAATACATGTTTATTAAAGGAAAAAAGGAAAGTACAAGGGTCAAATACTTTGCATTGATGCAGAGATGACAATACATGCTCTACAAATAAAATAACTACAACACAAGCTAACTGACATGCAAAAAAGTGCTTGGAACCACCATTACATAGTTACATAGTAAGGTTGAATAAAGACACCAGTCCATCCAGTTCAACCTGAGTGAGTGTCTACAATTGACCCTATCCATTGCACACTCACATCGGTCCCTACCCTCAAGGAGCCCAGAATCCAAGGTCCCCATTCATATACTAGGGCCAATTTTGGACAGAAGCCAATTAACCTACCTGCATGTCTTTGGAGTGTGGGAGGAAACTGGGGTACCCAGAGGAAACCCACGCAGGCGCAGGGAGGACATGCAAACTCCAGGCAGGTAGTGTCGTGGTTGAGATTCAAACCAGTGACCCTTTTTACTGCTAGGCGAGAGTGCTAACCACTACACCACTGTGCCACCCAACATTGTTTGTGTAGGTGACAAAGTGTCTGCATGAAACACTCCCAGTAGTCAGCACCATTTCAAAGAGTTCCAGGCTCCTCAAATGATAAGAGAGGAAAGAAAGTGGACAAAACGAGGCAAAAAAGATCAAAGGAATTTAGTGAAGGGCAGAAGTCAAGTCGGTGGTCCAAGTCACTTGACTAAGACTTGGTCATTCTCTATAGGTTTTAATCCCATGACTACAAGTTGGCCACCATCTATCACATGGGGTATGCTCCTTTAATATGTTCAAGAAAATACATTCAAAAAGTCTTATATCCAAACCTACTTCTGGATAACCACGATTTACCTTAAAATGATCCAGTAGGTCGGAAGTGACGGAATAGGGCGCTCCAATGACAACTTCTGAAACGTACTGCCCCAGAAAAGGAGAAAAACAGAGTTTGAGATAGCATGCTAAAAACTGGAAGGTGCCAATACAGAGATGGAAACCAGATGCAAAAAAGAAGACATTGGGCTGTATAGGTTATTAGGCCCATGCTAACAAAGTACCTTGTCATGTGGACAAGCGACTTTCATAGTCCCCTGGATTGCATGTGACACTCTACACCAGTCTCCCAACCAGAATTCTGAGGAACTCTAGGGTTCCTCAAGAGGTTGTTTGGGGTTTCTTGAACAGTCAGCAATTTCGGTCTCTCAGTACACACCAACATCAGTGATATTTATATGTAAGGGGGTCCTCCTCCCACTGGCCACCAATGTAATGGACCAATCACGGATTAGCAAGAAGGCATTTTTCCAGTGGGCACCTATTTAAGGGGCATTTTTCTACTAGACACCAATTGAAAAAGGACACTACAATTTTCATGGCGTTTTATTTTGGGCCATTATTAATAATTGTCATATGTCATGATCATTACTAAAAATTGATATGTCTCACAAAGCAGTGTGGATGTTAAAAAAAAAAAAAAAAAAAAAAAAAAAAATAAGCATCTGCTTTGATCAAAAAAATAAATAAATAAATAAAAAAAGAATTAAAAAAAAAAGAATGTGGCATACCCATTTACAAAAAAAGAGTTTCACTGAGCCAAATAATATAAGCATCATCGCCACATAGAAAAAAAAAACCTTGCTTGCTGACGCCACGTAGCTCCGCCCCAACGTATTTTGTCATGCTCCTCGTGACTTAATCATGGGGAAATCATATTTATTGCAAATATTTGTGTGCTTATAAATGATCACATTACAGTATAATTATAGGCTCATTTGGCCGATTTGCATTATCATGCGGAGGTATTTTTAGATGGTATAGAGCGATTATCTGAGATTGTGCTGCACTTTTTTTTTTTTTTGGAAATGTATAATGTCTCAATTGTAGATGTAATCATTTATCAACAATTCCCCAAGACCCGAAAATGATTTTAAGGGTTCCTATGTGTTAAAAAAGGCTGATAAAAGTTGCTCCGGACCAAGGAATTTAACCTTTCATAAAATTGGAGGTTGAGATTGTCCAAGGCCAAGCGCCACCCCCGACCCCCACCATTCAACAGTGGAATGTCAGACTAACCAATAAAAAGGTCCTTTGGACAGTTATAGGGCCACTAAATAGAAAAACATTGTATCCTGGTAGCTGTACATGGTTAATACCTCTAAAAAGGTAATATTCAGCATATCAATTACTTTTTATTTTATTTGATATGCTTTTATATTTCTCTTGACATTTACATGCAGGTCAAGCTGTTGAGCAAAAGTGACAGGCACAGGAGTCATAAAAAAACAAAACATATAAAACAGTACTGAAGGTGCTTAATAATCCCCTTTTATTTATATGGTTTAAACATTTTTCCAAAAAAAATAAAAAATTTTGTAACTGCTTAAAAGGTGTTAACTGGAGCTGGGATTTAATTTTTTCATTTACTTAAAGGGTAACTCCACTTTTATAGGGAAAAAAAGCAAATAAAAAAATAATACAGCATATACAATTGCGACACAAGTCATATTGCTATTGAACGTTATTAAAAAATTACCTTTCCTTTTCAATCTGCAGTAATTTTCTGTAAAATGCAATATGGCTACCTGGAGGCGGTCTGTACAGAACGCCACCCAGAAACATCATTTCCTGCTTGTGTGATTGGCTCAATGATTTTCCTAGAAGTCTGCACTAAGATACAAGTCAGGTATCAGGCATGCCCTGAAACAAAAATTTCATTTTTGGTGAGATACTTCCGATAGGAAATCACGTCTAAAAGGGATGCAGATTTCCCCATTAGAGCCCTGCAGGTGCAGCAGCCGATTGATAATTGTGAAACTACTCCCATTAAATTCATATATCACATGGACACATACAAACACACAGGGATTTATTCCAAAAAAATAACAAAAAAGGTAGGAATCTGCAACAAAGTTTGTTCAAATCCCTGCGATGTACAGAGATCACCCAGAGGGGAATGTTTTTTTTCCCTCCCCAAAAGTGGAGTTACTCTTTAACGTCCTTCAAAAATGTTATGTCCATCTAAGAGGTGTCCAACTAAGACAGGGGTGTCAAACTGGTGGCCCTCCAGCTGTTGCAGAACTACAAGTCCCATCATGCCTCTGTCTTTGGGAGTCATGCTTGTAACTGTCAGCCTTGCAATGCCTCATGGGACTTGTAGTTTCACAACAGCTGGAGGGCCGCCAGTTTGAGACCCCTGACCTAAGAGGTGTCCACAGGAAAACAACACTGCTGTATGATTTCACTGCAGAACAGACAGCATTGTCATTCTATTACAGATAGGGGGTCGCTTTAAAAAAAAAAAAAAAGGTGGCAACCCCAACTAGAAAGAGCAAATGGAGACCGAGAAACTTGCCACTCACCCTGCAGGCCAGGACACTCAGCGTCCTCTCATGTATGTTCATGATGGGGTAATTCTTCCTCTTGTACAGGTTGACTTCCTGCAGATAGACAGGGTCACAGAGAAGCAAGAACCACTACAAATTCAATGTGAAAGTCAAGTCAAAACATCTGCAACTAACCTGATCGAAATGCAAGCCCACAATGATGTACGGCTTGGGAGCCAAGCTGTGAGCCTTCTCCAAGAAGTCTATATGGCCGATATCTGCAGCAAATTGTTAAAGAAGTTTTGTGGGCAAAGAAAGAAAGAAAGAAAAACATTCCCAGGAGATTAATCAGTTACCATTATGCCTGGAGAAGCGTACTACCAGGGGCGGACTGACCATTGGGCCACTTGGGCACTGCCCGAGGGCCCCATGGCACTAGGGGGCCCCATCAGGGTTGCCAGCCTCAGTAAAACCAGGGACAGTTGGTCTAAAAATCCTGAGATTATAGTTGCCCCACCTCTCCAGTACCTTCTCAGGTAATAGAAAGATGTCTGTGTATACTGTGTGATTGTATACTGTGTGTGTGTTTGTGTCTACTGTGTGGCCCCATAATCTCTCATTGCCTGGGGGCCCCATAATCTCCTATTGCCCGAGGGCCCAGTGAGTTGTCAGTCCGCCCCTGCGTACTACACTCACCAGTGTCCATTTTATCAGAGTTTAAGTAGCTCTCTGAAAATTCATTGGCCCCCCCACCTCTTAGCCAAACAAAGGGAAGCAGTAGGAGAGAAGGTATTTTATTCATCATCTAATAAAGGATAAAGCACCACATCCCTTTAAAGGTAATTTAAAGATGTATTTGAGATTTTTAAGGTGCTAAATTAGAACAAAATCATTTATAAATAGGTAGAAATAAAAACAAAATGGTAGGTATTGATAATACAGTACTAATCGATTTCATCTCTACATGTTTCGTCTTGGTAATTGGCTTCCTCAGGAGAATTCATTGATATCAGGCACAGTGAGCACTAGAAGTAAACCGAATTTTTAGAAAAATAGGACAAATCAACAGTCGCAAAAACATCAGAGATATGTAACAGAGATTTACAAAATTAGAAACATTCATCGATTGGAAAAATGCACAAGGCCAAAGCCATAATTGGTCATGGTGATTACCTGTATATTCAAAAGCTATCTGCATATAAATTGAGGCTTCAGAGTCATGGGGATATGAAAAATCGGGTCATCAGGTATAGCCATAGAGGGGGATGTATCTAGAGTACGGCCACTGGTAATGGTCCAGAAACTAAAGGGTAGAGTGATGAAAACAATTAGACATCCCAGGTCTAATTGTCCCATGGGGATAATTTTTTTGCCCCATGTCTAATTGTTTTCATCACTCTACCCTTTAGTTTCTGGACCATTACCAGTGGCTGTACTTTAGATACATCCCCCTCTATGGCTATACCTGATGACCCGATTTTTCATATCTCCATGACTTTGGAGCCTCAATTTACTGTATATGCAAATAGCTTTTGAATATACAGGGAATCACTATGACCAATTACGGCTTTGGCATTGTGCATTTTTCCAATCAAGGAATGTTTTCAATTTTTTAATCTGTGTTAAATATCTCTGATGTTTTTTTGACTGTTGATTGTCCTATTTTTCAAAAAATTCTGTTTACTTCTAGTGCTCACTGTGCCCGATATCAATTAATTCTCCTGAAGAAGCCAATTACCAAAAGGGGAAAAATGTAGAGATGAAATCAGTCAGCACATTAGTACTGTAATATCAATACCTACCTCCGTTTAGGCCGATAATGTATTCTTCTACATCATTTTTTATTTTTATTTTTAAAGCGGGAGTAAACCCGCAGATTTTTTTTTTTTTCTACCTGCAAAGGAAAAGGCATAATGAGCTAGTATGCACCGCATACTAGCTCATTATGAAATACTTATCTTAGAACGAGGCCCCCGACATCTGGCCCTATCCACGCCGAGGGAGCTGACATGCTCCCTCTGCGTTTCTTCCAGGTATCGCGGCTCCGGCGCTGTGAGTGGCCGGAGCCGCGATATGGTCACTCCCGCACATGCGCGCGGGAGATTTCATCCCGGCCGGGTCCGGCCACTGCCGGGCTTTCAGCCGAGAATCCCCTTGTGCGCATGCGCCGCTGCAGTCAGCGGCGCATACCGAGGGGAATATCTCCTAAACCGTACAGGTTTAGGAGATATTTTGCAATAAGCATATATTGATTGATTTGCGCAAAAGTTATAGCGTCTACAAAATAGGGGATAGTTTTATGGAATTTTTATTATTAATTGTATCGTTAGTAATGGCGGTGATCAGCGATTTTTTTCATGACTGCGACATTATGGCGGACACAGCAGACACTTTTGACACTATTTTGGGACCATTGTCATTTATACAGCGATCAGTGCTATACAAATTCACAGATTACTGTGTAAATGACAGTGGCAGGGAAGGGGTTAACACTAGGGGGCAATCAAGGGGTTAAGTGTGTCCTAGTGTCCAAGAACTATTGAAGATTCTATACACATGACAGAAGACACAGGGGGGGGGGGAATACCACAGGACATGGTGTCAATGACTAGTATTTGGGAAAACGGAGAGGTACCTGCGGTTAATGGAGAGATAGTGCTGATAGAGAGGGAAGGAAGTGAGCGAGGTGGAGGGGACAACAATGAATTTTTTTTTCCCTTTGGTGGGAGGGGGGAGGGAAGGTCAGGAAATTGTGGTAATAAATGTAATGTCAATAAGGATTGTAAAAGGTTCAATGGTTAAAAGAATATATGAGTGTAAAACGGAATAAAACATGAAAATAAAGAAATATATAAAGAAATATATATATATATATATATATATATATATCCTAGTGTCCCTACTCACATGACAGCGATCACTGCTCCCGGAGATAGGGAACAGTGTATCCCTGTCATGTCACTAGGCAGAACGGGGAAATGCCTTGTTTACATAGTCATCTCCCGTCCTGCGGCTCTGTGACACGATCGCGGGACACCGGTGGACATAGAGTCCTCTGTACCCACAGGCATGGTCACGCTGTACGTGGTGGGTGCGCGCGTGCCCCTAAGCCCCACCACTTAAAGGGGACGTACAGGTACGCCCATTTGCCCACCGCTGCCATTGTGGCGACGTATATCGGCGTGCAGTGGTCGGCAAGTGGTTAAGGAGGATGGCAGGGGTATGGTCTATGACAACATACGTTTGGTAGTAGGTGTCCCTCATTCCCATCTCAAAACATTGGGAGGTATGGGTAAGTGAAAGTGAAACTGCAGTTGAGAATGTTCAGGTTCTCTCCTCTACTAGACAGGGCTGCGCTGTGGGCACAGCCTTGTAAATGTTAGGGCTGGATGAAAAGAAATACAAATTCTTTGGCAGGTAAAATAGCCTTATTTATGGGTCATTGTTGGGTTGGCCTGGAGTCAAGTCATGTAGGACGCAGTCTTATGGGAAACGACAACAACCAAAGTACGGAAGCGATCAAAGGCACCGTTAGCATTCATCTTAAAAAGGATACGGAAAAGATCGAAGGCTCCAGCGACGTATATTATAGTATCTCCAGGTTCCGGATCTTTCCCTGAAGCAAACTGCATAATCTTCTGAGATGTCTGAAGAAACTGAGAGACCCCTGTCCAAGGACTGCGACCTCTGGCATCCTGTGGAAGATGATATACATTATGGGGTTGATTTACTAAGCCTGGAGAGTGAAAAATCTGGGGCAGCTGTGCATGGTAGCCAATCAGCTTCTAACTTAACCACTTAGACCGAGCCTCTTTTTGAGATGTGTTGTTTACAAGTTAAAAACATTTTTTTTTTCTAGAAAATTACTTGGAACCTCCAAACATTATACATTTTTTTTTCTAACATCCTAGAGAATAAAATGGCGGTGGTTGCAATACTTTCTGTCACACCATATTTGCACTGCGGTCTTACAAGCACTTTTTGTTTGGAAAAAATACACTTTTTTGAATTAAAAAAAAAATAAGACAACAATAAAGTTAGCCCAATTTTTTATTACATTGTGAAAGATGTTACGCCAAGTAAATTGATACCCAACATATCACACTTCAAAATCGCACCCACTCGTGGAATGGCGACAAAAACTTTTACCCTTAAAAATATCCATAGGCGACGTTTAAAAAAAAAATTCTACAGGTTGCATGTTTTAAGTTACAGAGGAGGTCTAGGGCTAGAATTATTGCTCTCGCTCTACCGATCGTGGCGATATCTCACATGTGTGGTTTGAACACAGTTTTCATTTGTTGGCACTACTCACGTATGCGGTCACTTCTGCATGCGAGCTCGGCAGGACTGGGTACGTTTAAAAAAAAAAATTAAAAAAAAATTTCTCTTCTTTTAATTTTACCTTTTACATTTTTTATTTTTACACTGGTTTAAAGAAAAAATTTGGGTCACTTTTATTCCTATTACAAGAAATGTAAACATTCCTTGTAATAAAAAAAAGGACCTCTTAAATATGAGATCTGGGGTCAAAAAGACCCCAGATCTCATACTTACACTTACATGCAATAAAATAAATAAAATTTGATATTTAAAAATAAATAAATAAATAAATGTCCCTTTAAGATGTGTGGGCGGAAGTGTCGTTTTGACATCACTTCCGCCCCCCATTTTTTATGGAGACGGGTGGGGGCCACCCTCCCCTCACTCTTCTCCATGCCCAGCCAGGGTGATGAGCCGATCGCCTCCGTCACTGCCTACGTATCCGGTAAGCGGCGAAGGGCTCCGGAGAGCGGTGGGGGAGCCCTCTCCCGCCGCCGATAAAAAAAGTGATCTCAGGGTGAATCCGCCGCAGAGACCTCTCTTATCAGAAACCGGACCGCCGGCCGAACACGAGGATACCGGGATTATGGTAGCTAGCTGTCATAACAATTATATCCCCCGTCAAAGTTAGGACGTATATCGGTTTGCGTGGTCCGGAAGTGGTTAAGCATCTTCAATAAAAGCTTTGACCAAAAAAAAAATTTATATATTTTTTATAATATTTATATATATATATATATATATATATATATATATATATATATATATATATATATATATAAAACTTTTTTTTTTTTTTTTACATACACACACACGGCTGCTGACAGTGGGGGGGAATAATGGCTCAAGGGCCAGATAAAAGCAAGAAAGGGGCCACACTGATCTAGACACTTGTCACTCATGCATGCAATAGACTACTCACCTTACCGAAGTTGTCTTGGTGCCGTTTATAGTCTTGTGTAGCTTCCTGTAAGAGTGACAATAAATTAGTCATATGGTTATGGCAGGCTGGGTAATGTTAATTTACAAGGCAAAACACAACCTAATGAGGCTCTGAATTCATTAAAGAGGAACTGCAGTCTGCTCACATAATTTGTAATAAAAACATCTTTGCCACTCTGAAGCTTCCCTCCAACCACTTTGCATATTATTTTAAATATACTGCAATTCTGTGCTTGCCAAATATGCTGCAGAAATCTCCCTCCGCTGAGTCTGGCTGCAACCATTTTAACTGTGGGCAGCTGAAGCTGCTGCCTGTTCACTTCATGGATTTACAGAGGCACGCCTCCAGCTCTGCAGCTTTCACTGGCCCTCTTATGACTTCCCTGTCCCTTCCTGGCAAACTCTATGGGGGGAGAAAGAAAAGAGAGAGAGAAAAAGGAAGGAAGAAAAAAGGAAGGAAGAAAAAGAAAGAAGAAAGGAGAAAAAAAGAGAAAGGAGAAAAAAAGAGAAAGGAGAAAAAAAGAGAAAGGAGAAAAAAAGAGAAAGGAGAAAAAAAGAGAAAGGAGAAAAAAAGAGAAAGGAGAAAAAAAGAGAAAGGAGAAAAAAGAGAAAGGAGAAAAAAGAGAAAGGAGAAAAAAGAGAAAGGAGAAAAAAGAGAAAGGAGAAAAAAGAGAAAGGAGAAAAAAGAGAAAGGAGAAAAAAGAGAAAGGAGAAAAAAGAGAAAGGAGAAAAAAGAGAAAGGAGAAAAAAGAGAAAGGAGAAAAAAGAGAAAGGAGAAAAAAGAGAAAGGAGAAAAAAGAGAAAGGAGAAAAAAAGAGAAAGGAGAAAAAAAGAGAAAGGAGAAAAAAGAGAAAGGAGAAAAAAGAGAAAGGAGAAAAAAGAGAAAGGAGAAAAAAGAGAAAGGAGAAAAAAGAGAAAGGAGAAAAAAGAGAAAGGAGAAAAAAGAGAAAGGAGAAAAAAGAGAAAGGAGAAAAAAGAGAAAGGAGAAAGGAGAAAGGAGAAAGGAGAAAGAGAAAGGAGAAAGAGAAAGGAGAAAGAGAAAGGAGAAAGAGAAAGGAGAAAGAGAAAGGAGAAAGAGAAAGGAGAAAGAGAAAGGAGAAAGAGAAAGGAGAAAGAGAAAGGAGAAAGAGAAAGGAGAAAGAGAAAGGAGAAAGAGAAAGAGCACAGTGCATGATGTCATAAGCCTAGGCCAGTGATGGTGAACCTTGGAACCCCAGATGTTTTGGAACTACATTTCCCATGATGCTCTGGCACTCTGCAGTGTAATGGAGCATCATGGGAAATGTAGTTCCAAAACATCTATGGGGTGCCAAGGCTTGCCATCACTAGCCTAGGCTAATGACCAGACAAGAAACAGGAAGTGGGCTGTATAAGGTATTTACTGGCAAAAAAAAAAAAAAAAATATGTTTTACTATCCAAAGTTGAATCAACAAGGGCAGAAGATTTAATAGATGGAAAATTGAAAAAAATTACTGAAGGTCCGCTTTTTAAGGTCTTAAGGCAAAAAAGGAGCAGCAGAAACACTTCAGCAGAGTTGAAGCAGAATTGTACTCCCAATCCCAGAGACCCTCGTTTATGTCACCCACCCAGCGGGTCCAGTACTTACCACACTGTGATGGGCCTTTGTCATGAGCAGCATACGGCCTACTAGGTCTGTGGTGGACACCCCCTGAGTGCGCTGGCATTCCCTAGACAACATAAGCCACGACTGGTCAACGTTTTTCATAAAACCTTCCATCCAATTAAATCCCTACAGACTGCTACTAACCTGTATCGCTGAGCATTCTTCACCTCCTCATAGGTATCCTTACCATCCACTGTCAGTGTAATGTCATCTGCAGAAGAGCACGAAATATTACAGAGTCATTCAACCGAATAGAAAAAAAGTTAAAATAAAACCTATCAATGTTCTTTTCTTATTTGCTACCTTTTTGGTCCGTTAAATATACCATTAAAAGGGTTTTGTTATATTTGTTCACCAAGTGCAAACAAATGCCTGTTAATTCTGCCAGAAATTCAGAGCGGTCCCGTGATCTTGTATTAATCGTATTGAGTCTAATTAGCCCTCATTCACATTGAAGTGATTTGTCAAATCGCATGACAAGTCGCAGCCTATTGCCGGCAATGGCACCATGTCAATCAGTGCGGCGTCACACCGATTTGCAAAAGGAGTTCATGCACTACTTTTGCCGATTTTGGGTGTGACTTCAATAGACATCTTTCAAGATGCACCCGAAGTCGCAGCTTGGAAATCGTGCGATTTCAGATGAAGTTGCACAATTTCAAAGCCGTGTTCAGTGTGAACGAGGGCTAAAGTTGAAATCCAAGAATTTAGCCAAATAAAAAAATGTGTTAAATTTGCTGGCATACTATGAATGAATGAATGAATGAATAACTCGTATAGTGTTACATATGCAAACTAAATTGCCTCAGGATGCTTTTGCTGCCAGTATCTGTCTGGGTTTTCAGAAGAGATGGGTCTTGAGCTTCTTCCTGACGGCCAGATAGTTTTCCTCCGAGCTGATGTCCGCGGGTAGAGAATTCCATAGCCGTGGTCCTTGTACTGCGAACCTTCGTTCACCTTTTAAATTGTAATGGGTCTTGGGGTCTATGAGTTCTATGAGTTAGGTCTAAGAGGTACATGCCACCTCCTGGACTTATCTTTGTTTTACAAGCTCCATAAGTACACGCCATCACTACGCTCCCTGTGTTCTCACACGCAACATCTCTGCCCGTCCCTCCTGTCAACTGATTATTCACAGGAGCCCCTTGTATTCTGTGAATGAGATCACATAAATGAATGGGCAGGAGGAGGGAAGGGGCAGGCACATCGGCTACATGCGATTCTGCCTCTAGAGCGGAGACCAGAACTTCAGGAGCATATCATAGAGCAGTGATGGTGAACCTTGGCACTGCAGATGTTTTGGAACTACAGTTCCCATGATGCTCTGGCACTCTGCAGTGTAGTTGAGCATCATGGGAAATGCAGTTCCAAAACATCTGGGGTGCCAAGGTTCACCATCACTGGTATAGAGGAAAGGAACAACCCAGCCGGCCGCACATATAAATGTCACCTTTATTAGACATCTTCTTTAATAAAATAAAATCATCCAGAGGAGAAAAAGCAGAACACAACAGCTAACTCGTTTCATGCCTAATCAGGGCTTAAAGTGGGACTGCACTGTGGAAAAAAATATTAAAAGCCAGCAGCTACAAATACTGCAGCTGCTGACTTTTAATAAATGGACACTCACCTGTCCCAGGGTCCAGCGATGTCGGCAGCCGAGGCCGATCGATCGCTCGGCTCATGGCTGCTGCCGCCACCATTGTAGGTGAGGGAATCAGGAAGTGAAGCTCTGTGGCTTCACTTCCCGGTTCCCTACTGCGCATGCGCGAGTCGCGCAGCGCAATAGGAATTGTCCGCGCTGTCTCTGAGACCCGTGTGTGTCCCAGCAGACAGCGCGCAGGGACAGGAAGAGGCATAGACTCCCGTGGGAGTCTATGCCCGGAAGTGGGTGTAAATACCTGTCTTTGACAGGTATCTGAACCCCCCTCCCCCCTGAAAGGTGCCAATTGTGACACCGGAGGGGGGGGGGGGGGGTCCGATCAGTGGAAGTTCCACTTTAGGGTGGAACCCCGCTTTAAGCATAGCAGCCATTATGAAGAGCAAAACACATTAGCTGTTGTGTTAACCTTTTCCTCTGATGTTGGATGGATTGATTTGATTGAAGAGGATTTCCAATAAAGCTGAATATTAGATGTGCAGCTGACCGTATTGTTCCTATCCGCTATGAATACAGCTAAAACCTCACACAGGGTTTTTTTTTTTTTTTTATTTGAAATAAGGTAGCAAATGACAGTGACCAATCAAAATTCACCTTTCATTGTTCAGGCTGCTACAAAGTAAAGTCTGATTGATTCCTTTGGGTTACTACACTTTGTACATCACTCTCCTTTGACTTGTTTCATTATATAAACTCAGTAGTGTACTGTGTGTGTTTTGCAGGGATTGCCTTGGTCGGCAATGGACTAATCAACTCACTTCCATGGACACAGAAGTCACAGTTATATTTGTCCAGGGTGTCCAGTGTGGTGACGTAGGGGGCTCCAGGCACAATCTCATCTACCCACTTAATGGCGCGCACCATCTTGTATCTCTCTTCTTGGGTGAAGACCGGCGGCCCTTTGTGACGGGCTATTTCTTCTGAAGAAAGATTTAAAAAAATATTGTTTTATTATTATTATTAACTAGCGAAAGTCTAATGGCAGTATGTACAGAAGTGGAGTGTATGACAATGGCCAGTATGCACAGAAGTGGAGCATGGAGGGTATGGCAATGGGCAGTATGTGCAGGGGTGGAGTATGGAGGCTATGACAATGGCCAGTATGTACAGAAGTGGAGTATGGAGGGAATGCCGAAGGGCAGTATGGGCAGGAGTGGAGTATGGAGGGCAGGACAAAGGCCATTATGTAAACAAGTAGAGTACTGAGGGCATGACAATGGGCAGTATGTAGAGGCGTGGAGTACTGAGGGCATGACAATGGGCAGTATGTAGAGGCGTGGAGTACTGAGGGCATGACAATGGGCAGTATGTACAGGCGTGGAGTACTGAGGGCATGACAATGGGCAGTATGTAGAGGCGTGGAGTACTGAGGGCATGACAATGGGCAGTATGTACAGGCGTGGAGTACTGAGGGCATGACAATGGGCAGTATGTACAGGAGTGGAGTATGGAAGGTATGACAATGGGCAGTATATACAAGAGGACTGCAGAGGGTATGCCAATGGCCAGTAAGTACAGGAGTGGCATATGGAGGGTATGACATTGGCCAGTATGTATAGAATTGGAGTATGGGATGTATGACAAAGGCCAGTATATACAGGTGTGGAGTATGGCGGGTATGACTGACAATAGTATGTACAGGAGTTAAAAAATGATATGGTCATTGCACTGAATCGAATGACCACCACCCTGGTTCCAACATTATAATGAGGCATTTGAAAATTAACAAATAATCATGAAATACTAATAAGTGTACATAAGTCACACTACAACAGATCTTTGCTGGCATTAGGGAGCAAAACAATAAGTTCTTCTCTCATGGAAGGGGATAAGGAGCCAGTATGTACAGGACAGAAGTGCAGAGGGTATGACAGTGCCCAGTATGTCCAGGGAAAGATTGTGGAGGGCATGACAGAGGACAGTATGTGCAGGAGTGGAATGTGGTGGTATGACAGTGACCAGTACATACAGGAGTGGAGTATGGAGGGTAAGATATTGAGCAGTATGTGCAGGAGAGGAGGGTATAGGGTATGACAGAAGACAGTATTTGCAGGTGACAAGTATGGATGGTATGACAGCAGGAAGTATGTGCAATGGATGAGTTTGGAGGGCTTGAGGCAGGACAGTATGTGCAGGAGAACAGTGCGGAGCGTCTAATAGTGGCCAGTATGTACAGGAGAAGAGTGTGGGGGTATGTCAGTGGAGTGTAAAGTGGAGAAGAGTATGTAGAGGAGAGGAGAGTAATACCCACTAACACCAACGTTGCAAAGGACCTGCATGTACAATCATCTGTCGATATTAAATATCACAATCTCCTGCAACTACGTGCATCTCAACTGAGCTGAACCAGAAGGGAAATAGCAATAACATGCATGGAATCTTAAGGATAAATAATAGAAAGCAATAACTCAAAAGGGAGTTGTAGGATGAAAGTTCTAAACATCCCTCCAAAAACGATGGATGGCATATCGGTAATGTTGATGTTATTAGTATGGTGCCCTTGAAAGACCGCAGTCATAAAGCCCAGCCCAAAACTTCAAACACAGGTCAATTGAAGATTTGACAAAGAGGACATGCCTCGAAACACATCATCTTGGAGATCAGAGACGCTTCCAGCGATTCAGGTCACCCTTCAGAGTGTCTTCACACCACTTCTGGTGACGCGGCTCCTGGTCACGCGAGTCTGGTCCACTCACCAGTTACCCCATGAGGTCCCCCAATTAAATTTCCGCCCACCTGGTTACTCACTCTGCGCCCACTGTTTGCCTGGCTGCCCTGGGTGGTTTAAGTCATAATGTGCTAGTATGCACAGCATACTAACACATTATGACAGACTTACCTGAAAACAAAGCCCTCCAAAGGGGTGCTGCCATGGGGCTGTTATCTTCACCCGGTCTTTCTTCTAGGTTTGTGGGCTTCGGCCGTGGCACACAGCTCTGAAGGAACAGCACGGGTATGCCGTTACATCACAGCGCATGCGCTGGTGACGTCACCGGCTGCTGCTAAAGTACGGTGCATGTACTGTACCTATGGGTAACCCTTTATATAGGCTTACCTATAGGAAAAAAATAAACATATTGACTTTTCTACCACTTTAAGTAATACGTTTTGGTCACCTCCCACCCCTTGCCTGTAATTGGACAACTAAGAATCTGAAACACACTGATGAGCTTCCACCCTTGCTCTTCTATCAGCATGTTCCTTGTCAGC
The DNA here is from genome assembly GCF_037356315.1 of Lithobates pipiens. Classification (NCBI taxonomy): domain Eukaryota; kingdom Metazoa; phylum Chordata; class Amphibia; order Anura; family Ranidae; genus Lithobates; species Lithobates pipiens. The sequence continues at coordinate 20,258,008 of NW_027507789.1, forward strand.
AGGGCCAGCCTGAAAGCCCCCCAAAAAAAAAAAATTGTGCTTGTGGAAGTTGAAGTTGTACAGCACCTCCATAGAGGTCAACAAGTGGTGCAAGAGACATGACCACTTCACTCCAACATAGGTTGGACTTGTGTCTTTTTTCGACCTCACCTACTATGTAACTATGCAACTCCCTCCTCTTTTTTCATGGCTGCATTCCAGCACTTCAAAGGCTGGAGGGGGGTCACAAGCAGGCACAGGGCGCGGCGAGCTCAACACTTACCATCTGTGTGCACGCCAACGATCAAGTAATCCCCCATGGCCCGTGCCTGACGGAGCTGGTTGGAATGTCCATAATGAACCATGTCATAGCTGAAGAACAAAAGAAGGAGAAGAATGTCATTGAGTTACCCACACAAAAGCCCAGCTAGGACAGTTCAACAGAGAATGGCTGGCAGCTAAAGAGGGGGGGTACGGAAGCACAGAATGATCCCACTGACTTCTACTGGAGTGAGAATAATGTTTAAATACTCCCGTGAATTAAACTCTGTGCAACAAGATCATTCTAAAAACCTTCATCCAGCCCCAGAAATGAACTTACAGCTGAAGAGATCCTGCCGCCATTCATTCCAATCTTCCCACAAGATTAAATGGGCATTTAGTATATTTTATGCATAGTATTTAAATATCAAACCCCTTCTTGTGTAGCCATCTAAAAGCCCCGAGGGGTTGCTGCTGGGAGCCGACATCTTGGATGTGATGTCAGTAACCCCAGCAGAGCCAGAGCTGTCACTCAAGTGACGGTCTACAGCAGTGATGGCGAACCTTGGCACCCCATTTGTTTGGGAACTACATTTTCCATAATGCTCAACTACACTGCAGAGTGCATGAGGATCATGGGAAATGTAATTCCAAAACATCTGGGGTGCCAAGGTTCACCATCACTGCTCTATAGCAGAGATATGCAGACCTCCAGCTGTTGCAAAACTACAAGTCCCAGAATGCCTCTGGGTGTCATGCTTGTGGCTGTCATTCTTGCTATGCCTCATGGGAATTGTAGTTCGGCAACAGCTGGAGGTCCACTAATTGCTTATCCCTGCTCTATAGTATTCCCTTCACTCTTTCCCTGGCAGATTTTATATTATATATATATATATATATATATATATATATATATATATATATATATACATACACACACACACACACACACACACAGTTCAACCTGTGTGGTTGTGTCTCTACTACTTCCTAAATCCCTGTAAATTGTGTTCAATAATATGCCCTAAAAGCATGTCCGCTGACATTCGATCTCCCCCTAATCTGATCCGCTCTGCTAAATCCAGACGGATGGAAACCCTAATCTGGCAGATTGGATCAGATGAAAACAGACAGGCGGTCCATTTTCATCCGATCCCCCCCCATAGAGGAGAGCGGACAGGTCTGTTTCTGTACAGTGTGTAGAGATGGACTTGTCATCCATCAGCTCAGCGGGAGATCAACAGATCGATCCCTGCCGAGTAGGCAGATGTCTGAATAATGATCCGCACATGTGAAAGTGGTCTTAAGACGTCAGCATACCAAGACATTTTGGACAATTTCATGCTCCCAACTTTGTGGGAACAGTTTTGGGATGGCCCCTTCCTGTTCCAACATGACTGCGCACCAGTGCACAAAGCAAGGTCCATAAAGACACGGATAAGAGTTTGGGGTAGAGGAACTTGACTGGCCTGCACAGAGTTCTGACCTCAACCCGACAGAACACATTTGGGATGAATTAGAAGCAGAGACTGTGAGCCAGGCCTTCTCATCCAACATCAGTGCCTGACCTCACAAATGCGCTTCTGGAAGAATGGTGAAACATTCCCATAGACACACTCCTAAACCTTATACATACAATACATATGCTCCATCCATGTGAAACCTAATAAAATAAAATGTCTTTGCCCCGTCCATAAGACCTGGATTGTAATCAGCAGTAATGGAAGGCTATATCCATGTACGTCAACTAGAAGTTCACCAAACAGGTTAAACATGAGTGCATGCCTTCATCCCGTTCATCGGAATGTTCTCCACATTCCTACAGCAGGTTATTTGGTGTGATGTCCTTCAGGCAGTAAAACCTGCAGCAGGTGAAAGCGAAGCAACAGGAAACTTCTTTCAAACACGTGTTTAAGCCCTACCTTCCTGCGGTATACCGATCAGATGACATGCCATATGCCCAGGGCTCATTGACACACTTGTGGAAGATCTCTGAAAAGCACAATCATGGCGGCAATACGTTGCCTCCTCACCACCTGTCATAACCCTTCAAAGTCCACACCACCACAAGTAAATAGGGCACTTCGGCAGGTGTAATACCTGCCAAACGCAAACCGTTTTTACCGAGAAGCAAAGTATTACGATATATGTATACCCCCCCCCCCCCCCCCCCGTATGGTTGGCTTTGCAGCATTGCATGACCACACAATTACTACTTGAAATAGCGCAGTGCTAAATAGCAAAAAATGACCTGGTCACGAAGGGGGTAAAACCTTCTGGAGCGGAGGTGGTTAAAAAGGGACATCCAACATCTCATACTCCTGAATTGACTCATTGGGGTTGATTTACAAATAGACTGTGATCTTTGCTAAGTGCAGTTGCTCCCGAGCTTAGTAAATAAGCAGAAGCCCCTTGCATGTGATTGATTGTTCTTTGCAAAGTGAAACTTCACCTACTAAGGTCTGGAGCAACTGCCCTTTGCAAAAGTGCACAGTCTATTTGCCTTTAGTAAATCAACCCTATTATCTTTCTTCCTGAAAGTGATTGTAAACCCATTCCAAAAACAATAAAAAAAATAAAATCTAGCATAATAGCTCATTAGGAATTTCTCACCTGAGATCGAAGTCCCCGCAGCGGTCCTTGTTCCCCGTTCCGGCAGCCGACATCTCCCCGGGGGGAGTTACTTCCGGGTATCGCGGCTCTGGCGCTGTGATTGCCCGGAGCCGCTAAGACGTCACTCCCGCGCATGCGCAGGGGAGCCTCAGGGTAATGGAACAGTACAAATGAAGCAACGGCATGTACGTGCCATTGCTTTAGTTTACTTAAAGCAGAGCTCCACCCAAAAATGGAACTTCCGCTTTAAGCACTCCTCACCCCCTTACATTTGGCATGTCATTTTTTTTTTGTTAGAAGGGGGGGGGGGGGGGGACTTCCTGCCCCACTTCCTCCTTCCGCCCAGGGACCGCCAAGACGACTCCTTTCGCCTTAGGCGGCCCCTCCCTCTAGGCTAGGGGTAGGGAACCTTGGCTCTCCAGCCGTTTTAAAACTATAAATCCCATCATGCCTCTGCCTCTAGGAGTCATGCCTGTGATTGTTAGGGTCTTGCAATGTCTCATGGGACTTGTAGTTTCAAAACTGCTGGAGAGCCGAGGTTCCCTACCCCTGCGATAGGCAATCTCCTGGGACACGGTCCCAGGAGATCGGCTGTCCACTCCGGGAGCGCAGCGCGACTCCCGAACGCACCGTGTGTGCCCGGCGTGGCAATGGAGGCGCCGGCTGAGAGGAGGGACGCTCCGTTAAGCCGCATCGCTGGACCGAGCAACAGGTAAGTGTCTGTTTATTAAGAGTAAGCAACTACACTTTTTGTAGCTGCTGACTTAAAGCGGGAGTTCCGCCGTTTTTTTTTTTTTTTTTTTTTAAAAGCCAGCAGCTACAAATACTGCAGCTGCTGACTTTTAAAATAAGGACACTTACCCGCCCAGCACGCCCGCGATGTCGGCACCCCGAAGCCGATCTCTTGGCATCTTGGCTATGGGAATCAGGAAGTGGAGCCTTGCGGCTTCATTACCCGGTTCCCTACTGCGCATGCGCAATAAGGATGGTCCCCGCTGTCTCTGGGATCCGTGTGTTTCCCAGCAGACAGCGGGGGACCTGCGGAAAGGGGCGTAGATTCTGCGGAAAGGGGCGTAGATTCTGCGGATATCTATGCCGGAAGTGGGTGCAGATACCTGTACTGTACAGGTACCTGCACCCCCCCTCCCCCCTGAAAGGTGCCAATTGTGGCGCCGGAGGGGGGGAGGGTTCCAATGAGCGGAAGGTCCACTTTAGGGTGCAGCTCCGCTTTAATAAACCTAAAAAGCCCAGAACTCCGCTTTAAGTGCGCATGTGCCAATGACGTCTGCACATGCAAATACAGGGATATCTCCTAAACCGTTCAAGTTGATAAGATATCCAGTGTAGCTACAGGTAAGCCTAATTATAGGCTTACCTGTAGTAAAAAGTGGTTTTAACAGGTTTACAACCACTTAAACAACTGTTTGCACTGGAAGGAATAGACGTCTGCATGGAAGGGAAGCACCTGTTTGGAGAACAGCAAAACGTCATCAGCTTGGTCATGCGAGATGGAATAGATAAGAAGAATCCACAGAGAAGACCTTGCACAGAAGTGTGACATCATTCAATAGCAGTTTCTCTGAGAACCCAGAAGCTGCAACCTTATTTAGTTACCAGGAAATTATAACGCGGCCCTTAACATGCAACTAACAAGGTCATAATAATAATTAGATCACCGGCAAAGTCAAAACAGATCCTGAACAAATCTGCACCCACTTATCAGTTGAACTTCATAATTATATCTGTTTGTTCTTTCTGCTAACATCCACAGCAGGCATGTACTGGCCATTGGGACTACAGGGAGTTTCCCGGTGGGCCGATGGCTCAGTGGGCCGGTGTTCTGCCTAATACAGTCCGCCCATCAAATGCTGTCCGCTCAGTATGCGCAGTACGGAGCAGCCGAAGCTTCGGAAAAACTCCGAAGTTGAACGGCGCCTGCGTCGTGAGTGGAGGAGGTAGCCCCACTATCCAAGCGGACATAGGGTTAAGAATTTTAGAGGGCCCCTCGCGGGCGAGCTTCGCTCGCCACGCTTCGGGCTCGGCCTCGCTCCGCTCTTTTTTATTCTAACTCTATGTCCACTTGGATAGTGGGGATAGAACCTGGACTCACGGCGCAGGCGCCGTTCATCCTCGCCAATTTTCGGAATCTGTGTTCCTGTGTACTGCGCATGCGCAGTACGCAGGGGACAGCATCTGATGGGGGACACTATTTTACAAGACACCGGTTTCAGTGACAGAGTAATGGCTGTACGGCTTGCCCTCAACTTCACGCAGTGATGTGAGAAAGATGAGAAAAATACAGAGGAGAATAAGTGAAATAATAAAAGAGGTTAGTGAGGACTCCCAATGTTATGCTACTTATGTTTTTTTTTTTGCACAATTACATATAGTTTTATATACTGTTTTTGCGCTTGTTTACAAAATTAAAGTGGGCTGGTCTGGATGAAGTCCAGGGTCAAATTTTTGTCTCAGTCCAGCCCTGATCCACAGGATATCAAATCCCACCATTGCCGAGAGAGAGTCCAGTCACTCTGTATTTATTCCATAGTTTAAAGAGGAAGTAAACCCTGATGAGTTTACTTCCTCTTTGATTCCCTGCAAAGGTAAAGCATAATGGACTACTATGCATCGCATAGTAGTCCATTATGTGTCACTTACCTGACACAGGAGCCAGCGATGTCACCTCGGTCCCCTGTAGTCCGGAGCCTCCATCTTCTCGGTGGGGTCTCGCTGCTCCGCCGCTGTCATTCGGCGAAGCCGCGATGACGTAACTCCCGCACGTGTGCGCGGGAGCCGCCACTCGTGGCATATCGCCGTTGACAGCGGCGCACTCAGTGCGCCTGTGCACTGATGTCTGCGGCGCATGCGCCGTAGATAGCTGTGCCTGTGTTTCGGCAAATCTCTCCTAAACCGTGTAGGTTTAGGAGATATTTCTTGGACCTACAGGTAAGCCTTAATCTAGGCTTACCCGTAGGTTAAAGTTGGTTCTAAGTGTTTACAACCACTTTAATTTTGCCTACTGTTTCCAACAAACCCTGGAGAAGCTTACACCAACCTTTCTCAACCTTTTTAACCCAGGAGGAACCATTGATATAACTTTCCAGTCTCAGGGAACCCCTGCTAAAAAAATAAAAAGAATACTATGTCTACAACTCATGATACATTAGTGTGATGGTCGGTGGGAAGAATGCTCCTCACACTTGTGGTCATTGGGAAGAGTTACCCCCTTACAAATAGCTAAAAAGATCAATGGTGTCAGGGTGAACTTATCCGAGAGGCAGAAATTGCTCAAGGAACCCCTAGCAACCTCTGGAGGAACCCTACAGTTCCATGGAACCTTGGTTGGGAAACCTTGGCTTACACAGTCCCTAGAACTTTTATATCAGGTCCTGTTCCTGGTGGCTTAACCATATAGCCATCAGTTTGTAGACACCTGGCTATAACCCCTACCTATAAGGCTACAATTAGATGTATCCCCCTCCGAATGACTGAGTTCAGGTGTTTCCAGTGAACGGTCGTTTTAAAGTGGCTGTAAACCCTTACAACCAATATTGACCTACAGGTAAGCGTAGATTAAGGCTTACCTGAAGGTCCAAGAAATATCTCCTAAACCTATATGGTTTAGGAGATATTTACCCGAAGACAGCCACTGCTCTCTACGGCGCATGCGCCATAGACAGCGGCGCACAGGCGCACTGTGCAGGCCCGCAGACTGCTGCGCTATACCGCGAGTATTGGCTCCCGTGCGCATGCGCCGGAGTGACGTCATCGCTGCTCCAGCGAATCACAGCGCCGGAGCAGAGAGACCTGGAAGTCACTCCGGGATCCATGCCAGCGGTGGGCATGAAGACGGAGGACCGCTTCGGGGGCTTCGTTCTCAGGTAAGTTATTCATAATGAGCTAGTATGCTATGCATACTAGCTCATTAAGCCTTTGCCTTACAGGGTGTGTTTTTTTTTTTTTAGCCTTTACTTCCTCTTTAAGGGTCCATATTTACATCTACAGGGGATATAAAAAGTCTACACACCCCTGTTGAAATGAAAGGTTTCTGTGATGTAATAAAATGAGACTAAGAGAAATCATTTCAGAACTTTTTCCACCTTTAAAGTGTACAACTCAGTTGAAAAAACAAAAAGGAAATCTTTTAGCTGGAGGAAAGTAAAAATAAAAAAGTAAAATAATATGGTTGCATAAGTGTGCACACCCTTATACTAATACTTTGTTGAAGCACCTTTTTTTACGATTTTATTACAGCACTCTTTTTGGGGTATGAGTCTATCAGCATGGCACATCTTGACTTGGCAATATTTGCCCACTCTTCTTTGCAAAAACACTCCAAATTTGTCAGACTACGAGGGCATATATAAGTAAAAGCATTTTTCTTTCCTGAATCTCCGCTCCCCTGGTAGACGACACTCCACCATGCTCCAGGAGGTGGATTGTCCCTCTGTGTCCTCTTGTCCAATGGAGGGCTATGGTCTTAAATTATGTCAGGACCTTAGACCATGGGTCTCTAAACTTTCTTAAAGGGCCAGTTTACTGTCCTACAGACTTTGGGGGGGGGCAGATGTTGATGTCAGCGGGAGGAATAGTAGCCCATCATTGGTGTCAGTGGGAAGAATAATACCCCATAATTGGTATCAGTGGAAGGAATAGTGCCCTATTATTGGTGTGAGTGGAAAGCTTAGTACCCAATCATTAGTAGTAGGAGGAGCAGTGCCCCAGAGTTGGTGTCAGGGGGCGGGGGGGGGGGGGGAATAGTGACCCAAGGGCGGGATAAAGGCAAGCAAAGGGCCACAGTTTGGAGACCATTGCCTACCATTGGAGCAAAGAGGAATTTTCAAGTTTCTTAGCCCTTCTACACACAGTCGGACATTCCAACAACCAAATCCGTTGGATTTAGTCTGAAGGATTTTGCCCGAAACTGGTGTTGCATACACACGGTCTGACAAAGTTGTCGGAAAATCAGATCATTCAGAACGTGATGACACATTATTTCGTTACGACGGGAGTACGTTCAGGCTAGTAGCCAATAGCTTTGGTCTAGGAATTTGATCTGAGCATGCGTGCCACTTTGTCTGATCGGAATTCTCTACAAACGATCAGACAAAGTCCGATCGGATCATGTTGTCGGAAAATTTTATAGCCCAGCTCTAAAACTTGGTCGGTCGGATATTCAGACAGAAACAGTCCGATGGAGCCCACACACGGTCGGATTATCTGACAACACGGTCCGATCGGACATTTTCAGTCGGAATGTCCGACCGTGTGTACAAGGGCTTAGGCCCCTTTCACACATGCGGACATTATGTCCGTATTTCATCCATCCGTTTGCGGATGAAATACGGACATAGATGCATTCCTATGGGATAGCGGGTGTCTGCGGATGAGCATCCGCAGACACCCGCTATCGTCCGCCTCCGCAATTGTCCGATTCTGCAGAAGGAGGAAAATCCTATTTTTCTATCAGTCTGCAGAGCGGATCGGATGAACACGGACAGGCGGTCGGTGTTTATCCGATCCCCCATAGAGGAGAGCGGAGAGCTGACAGGGCGGTCCCTGCACAGTGTGCCAGGACCGCCCTGTCCGCCGCCGGCTCAGCAGGGACAACGAAGCGATCCTCGCTGAGCAAGCGGATCATCACGGGGCGGATCATTACTGATGCGTCCCGTGTGAAAAGGGGCCTTACAGATGAGCTTTAGGCAAATAAAAAATAATAATAATAATAATAATAATAATAATTTATATATATATATATATATATATATATATATATATATATATATAAAAATAATATAATAATTCTATGCCATTATACTACCGGGCCAGCCCTAGAAAAGCTAGTAGGGAAGATACATAGGACTCTTCGGTTTTACTTCAGATCTGCTAGTCAAACACTACACTTTGGTTGAGAAGAATCTGTATCAGAGATAAAATAGATTTATAGATCTTCAGACTACAGATAGATAAGTGATATTATCCTAACTCATTCTAGACTCATAAAACTTGGAACAGCATAGTGATTGTTGGGTGAAGCCAGGCTAATTAATGTTTATCTTCTCAGAACGGCAGAAGCACAAAGTACGCGTTCCCAGGACACGTACTCGCTTTGCTGTTGCTCGACCAAAAGTTCAGTCAATAACCAATTAGCAACCTTTCATGAGGTGGTGTGTTTTCCAGGGCGGCCCACGCATGCTCAAAGGCACACTTTGCTAATTAAGGAATGTCACCTAATACCATCATCTCACCTGGCCACCTAAACCAAGCAACTCAAAGAAGCAACCTTGAATGAAAACAAATACTGTAGGCCTATGTACAGTATGCTATATTTGTAGCTGAGAGGGTAAGGACAGAAACCCTTTTTCCAGGGCATTAGGTCCTGGGCAGTCCATTACGTAGGCCATTAAAGGCCAACTTCAACCACAATTTTCTTTGTTTTGGATAGGGTGGGGAAGGAAGAGAACCTCTATCGGGTTTCTATTGCTGTCCCCCCCGATTTGGAAAATTTTGTGTCTTAAAGGGGTTGTAAAGGTTCGTTTTTTATTTTCTAAATAGGTTCCTCTAAGCTAGTGCATTGTTGGTTCACTTACCTTTTCCTTCGATTTCCCTTCTAAATGATTTTTTTCTTTGTCTGAATATCTCACTTCCTGTTTCTCCTCAGTAAACTTCTCACCATCATCTGAGCTGGTGGTTAGTCAGCCTGAACAGCTTACTGAACAGCTTACTGAGGAGGAACAGGAAGTGAGAAATTCAGACAAAGAAAACAAAAAAAACAAAAAACATTTAGAAGGGAAATCGAAGGAAAAGGTAATTGAACCAACAATGCACTAGCTTAGAGGAACCTATTTAGAAAATAAAAAACAAACCTTTACAACCCCTTTAATGACACCAGGGCAAATTATCTGCCCACTCAACCAGAATGCTCCTCCTCTAAGCCCTTGTACACACGGTCGGACATTCCGACAACCAAATCCATCGGATTTTGTCCGACCGATTTTGTCAGACGGATTTTGCATACACACGGTCGAACAAAGTTGTCGGAAACAGAACGTGATGACGTTATTTCGTTACGACGGGACTACGTTCACGCTAGTAGCCAATATAGCTTTGGTGTAGGAATTTCATCTGAGCATGCGTGGCACTTTGTCCGATCGGAATTCTCTACATATGATCGGAGTATGTCCTATCGGAGCACTTTGTCGGAAAATTTTACCAACAAGTTAGAAAACTTGGTCCGTCGGATACTCCGACGGAAACAGTCCGATGGAGACCACACACAGTCTGAATATCCAACAAAACAGTCCGATCGGACACATTCCGTCAGAATCTCTGACCGTGTGTACAAGGGCTTAAGCCTACAGGAATACTGATACTTCTGGTAGTGTGGATACTGGTAGATACTCCTGGTAGTATCACTTTCTCACTGGTTCCCCTTGCCGAACTTCCCTCATTACAGAATACAGTAGTGATATGGAGGTCAGTAAGAGGAACCAGAGACCTGCAGGAAAACCAAGAGGTCAACACCACCAGAAGTGTTGATTTCCTGGTAGGGTAGATCTTATGGGTCCCCCATAGTTCTCACTGGTTCTACCTGCAGACCTTCACTTAAGTAGTGAGGTAGAGTTCAGCAAGAGGAACTAGTTAGGCCCCTTTCACACTGGGGCGTTTTTCAGGCGCTACAGCGTAAAAAATATCTGGCCCTTTTCACTCCAGTCCGAAAGCCGGAGGGCTTTCACACTGGAGCGGTGCGCTAGCAAGACGGTGAAAAAAGTCCTGCTAGCTGCATCTTTGGAGCGTTGTATTCACCGCTCCTACCCATTGAAATCAATGGGGCAGCGCAGCTATACTGCCGGCAAAGTGTTGCTGCAGCGGCGCTTTGCGGGTGGTTTTAACCCTTTTTCGGCCGCATACCGCTGCTAAAACGATGACTATTTTTAGCGCCGCTTTACCGCCGACGCCCGCACCGCCCCAGTATCAAAGGGGCCTTAGAGCTGTGGTGGACCCTGGATATTGACACTAGCAAAAGTGCTTGTTTCCTGTTCAGTAACATAAATGGAAATGAATGCAAATCCAAAAATGCCCCCTCCATCAGGTCCTGAGTGAACGCAATGTGAATGAACTAGAATTGAGCTGGACCTTGTTATTTCTTCCAGTGCGATTACAATCACAGGCCTTGTCAGCAGCTGGTTTAACAGTCTATTTCTTGAGAGAGTCAAGTGCCTGGGTTACCCACAGCTCTCACTGGCTCCTCCTGCTGACCTTCACGCAGAATACTAGTGAGGGACCCAAGAAACCAGGAACCAACCTCAACACCATTACTTAAATTTTGAGTTAAGGTCTGCAGGAGGAACCAGTGAGAGCTGTGAGGGAACTTGAAAACCAACTCTTCTGGTAGTGTCAATGTCCTAGACCCCCAAAGCTCTCACTGGTTCCTACTGCTGACCTTTGCTAAGAATAATGATGTGGAGGTCAGCAAGATGACTAGTTAGCCCTTGTACACACGATCGGAGAATCGTCGGAATGTGTCCTATCGGACCGTGTTGTTGGATAATCCGACTGTGTGTGGTTTGCATCGGACTGTTTCCATCGGAATAACCGTCGGACCAAATTTTCCAACTTATTGGAAATATTTTCCGACAAACTGGTCCGATCAGACATACTCCGATCATGTGTAGAGAATTCCGATCGGAGAAAGTGCCACGCATGCTCAGATCAAATTCCTACATCAAAGCTATTGGCTACTAGCCTGAACGTAGTCCCATCGTAACGAAATTACGTCATCACGTTCTGAAAGATCGGATTTTTTCGCCAACTTTGTCCGACCGTGTGTATGCAACAGTTTCGGACAAGATCCGACGGACAAAATCTGATGGATTTGGTTGTCGGAATCTCCAACCGTGTGTACAAGGGCTTAGAGCTGCAGGGGATGCAGGAGATTGACACTACCAGAGGAATCTGCTTCAATGCAAACTTTAGAAGAGGAGAATTTTGGAAGTGTCGGTAGGTAAATATGTTGCAGGCATGCCTGGTTTGAACAATTTTTTTTCATACGAGGGTTGCATTCAAAGAAACTTTTTCTGAGAAAAATATGGGAGCTGCCCTTGCTGAATTCCGAAAATGCTAGCTACATGGCTGTCGTAGTAACCTGTCCCTTACTGACCCAGAGCAAGGCCTCACGGGTTCCTGTTTCCACTTTTTGTTTCCTGCACAGGAAGCCATTTCTAGCTATCTTGACAGATTGCCCACTCGACTATCCTAGTGGAGAGCCCCCAATTGCAGCATCTTCCTCTAAGCCCTTGTACACACGGTCGGAGAATCCGTTGGAATGTGTCCTTTTGGACCATGTCGTCGGATAATCCGACTGTGTGTGGTATGCATTAGACTGATTCCGTCGGAATATCCGTCGGACCCAATTTTCCAACATGTTGGAAATATTTCCCGACCAACTGGGCCAGTCGGACATACTCCGATCATGTGTAGAGAATTTTGATCAAGTGCCACGCATGCTCAGATCAAATTCCTACATCAAAGCTATTGGCTACTAGCCTGAATGTAGTCCCATCGTAACGAAATTACGTCATCACATTCTGAAAGATCGGATTTTTCGCCAACTTTGTCCGACCGTGTGTATGCAACAGTTTCGGACAAGATCCGACGGACAAAATCCAACGGATTTGGTTGTGGAAATCTCCGACCGTGTTTACAGGGGCTAAGAGTGGCGAGGAGCACTTCCTCTTTAAAAGGATCCTGTAAATACAGTAGAATGAACCCTTCTTCACAATTTCAAAATACATTTTTGAACAGACCCAAGTCAGTAAACTAAAGTCCAAATCCAGAAAAAAAAAAAAAAAAAAAAAAAAAAAGTCCCAACGTCCCCCACTAATTTCTAGTTATTCATTTTTGGAAACCAAAAAGCTTCCAGCATCTTCTTTCACATACCTAGATTATATGGCAATCCATTGCACCATTTTCAAAAACTAAAGTGGCAACTGGAAGCTGCACTTTATGCCAGTTGATTGGTCCTGTTGCCTTCCCTTCCGTCATGAAGTTGCTACTGGAGGAGCCTGTGATGGATACTTCTAGCCGCCATTGGGCAGTGTTGGCTTAAGCAGAAAACAACATGGGCACCACCTGAAGGACTTCCCCACGCTAAAGACCAAGGGACAGAAAAAAAATTGGGCCAAGCTTATCAAGTGTCCGTGGTTTAAGTTAGTAATTTGCCTCTTAGTGCTCCCCTCCACTGGAAGCAAACAGGGACACCCAAAAACCACCTACCAACCGTGTATTAAACCTTCCAATTCCAAAAAACACAAATGTTCAAAAACTGCTTGCAAACCATAAAAAGTAGGACTAGGGTTGCATCAATACCGATAATAGTATTGGTGCCGTTACCGAGCATTTTACTCCTGCAAATTCTCTGATGCTTCACCCGATACCTAGGCAGTCAGGGGTAATCGGTGCGGCAAGTTACAATAACCAATCTCCCTGTATATATTTCAATAAAGCAGCTGACAGGCGATTTCTCTCCTGCCCCCCCTCACGGGCTCTGATTTATTTAAATCTACACAGGGAAATAGGCGATTGTAACTCCTGCCCACCACTGCACCAATCACCCCTGACTGTCCCTTGTATCATCCTCCGTTCCCCCGCCATGTCCCCCCTGCTCCTCCGGTCCCCCGCCATGTCCTCCCTGCTCCTCCGGTCCCCCGCCATGTCCTCCCTGCTCCTCCGGTCCCCCGCCATGTCCTCCCTGCTCCTCCGGTCCCCCGCCATGTCCTCCCTGCTCCTCCGGTCCCCCGCCATGTCCTCCCTGCTCCTCCGGTCCCCCGCCATGTCCTCCCTGCTCCTCCGGTCCCCCGCCATGTCCTCCCTGCTCCTCCGGTCCCCCGCCATGTCCTCCCTGCTCCTCCGGTCCCCCGCCATGTCCTCCTTGCTCCTCCGGTCCCCTGCCATGTCCTCCTTGCTCCTCCGGTCCCCCTCCATGTCCTCCTTGCTCCTCCGGTCCCCCTCCATGTCCTCCTTGCTCCTCCGGTCCCCCGCCATCTCCTCCCTGCTCCTCCGGTCCCCCGCCATGTCCTCCCTGCTCCTCCGGTCCCCCGCCATGTCCTCCCTGCTCCTCCGGTCCCCCCGCCATGTCCTCCTTTGTCCTCCCTAATCCTCCGCTCCCCCGCCATCTCCTGGATCTGTCAGGATGGAGAGCGGAGGAAGGAGCTGGGTAAAGATGTAATTTACCGCCTCCTTACTTTCTGAATGCACAGTGATCACTGACTCTGTACATTCACATAACTTGGCATCATAATCTGTGTTTACGAATGGAGAGGAGCCTCGGTCTCCTGTCCATTCATCTTCAGTGCAGCTGAGGCTGCAGAGAAAGGGACTGGGGAATCTGTATCTTCAGTCGCCTTCTCTGTCTCAACAAAGCCACATATATAAATACATTTTAATAAAAAAAAAAAAAAATTTAATAAATATTTAAAGGTAAAATTGTAAAAATAAATAGAAACAATAAATAAATAAAACACAAATAACATACAGACATCGTCCACTCCCCCCCCCCCCCCCCCCAAAAAAACAAAAAAAATTATAATATATTAGTAAAAAAAAAAAAAAAAAAAATTATAAAAAAAAACTACCAAAATAGTCCACTGTCACATGACATAAAAAAAAATAAAAAAAAATAAAAAAAAAGTATTGGTAATCGGTATAGGTGAGTACTTGAAAAAAAAAAAAAAAGTATCGGTACTTGTACTCGGTCTTAAAACAGAAGCAGCAGCATTGCAACTGCCGCAACACGGTGCAACCTTCCAATTTCCCAACTGAAGGGTGGTCACAAATGTTCAAAAACTGCTTGCAAAAAACTGCTTGAAAATAAAAATAAAATAAAAAACAGGAAGCACATTTTCAAAGCATGTGTGAATGTTGAGCGTTGCGTATATGTCCATGCTAAACAATAAAAAAAGAAAGAGAATTTCCCATGGAATCTGATTGGCTGCAGTCACGGTTCGGCTGACTTTTTTTGTGCCCGACTCCTTCGATTCCTCACCCGGTTGGTGTTGGCAGGGCCCACAACTCAAATTTTGAAAATCTGACAAAATGTAAGACCTGTAGACAGCTTGGGTACACTTGTCAAAAGCCAGAACATTCTCTCTTTCCTTTTTTTTTCTCCCTGCACTACAAACACAGGAGAAAATGGCCGGGAGCCTAAGACAACAGGACCAGCTTTTTGTTTGAGCAGAAGGATTAATATTTGTTATCCACTTTTGGATTGATCCGTTTCCCCCTCGGATCCCTGAATACACAGCTATAAACCACTTATCACAAGGGGGTGTTCCAGCTTTGTGACATTCACAGGACTGTAACTCAATCATGTAACATGAGCGTTGCCGGCGTCTTAATCCTCACATCACGGCATAAACATCCAGTACCCATACAGAATGCAGACGCCTAAATTATGGGAGGGCCACGGTCCTGTGATATGGTATGTATATTAAAAGGGGTTGTAAACCCATTTTATTTAACCATTTCACCCCCGGACCAAAGGTCTTTTTACAATTTCGCACTGCACTGCTTTAACTGGTAATTGCGCGGTCATGCAATGTTGTACCCAAAAGGAAATTTGCGTCCTTTTCTTCCCACAAATAGAGCTTTCTTTTGATGGTATTTGATTGCCTCTGCGATTTTTACTTTTTGCAATATAAATGGAAAAAGACCGAAAATTTCGAGAAAAAAAAAGATATTTTCTAATTTTTGTTATAAGAAAAATTGAATAAACTCAATTTTAGTCATACATTTAGGGCAAAATTTATTCAGTCACATGTCTTTAGTAAAAAAAATGTCAATAATCGTATATTTATTGTTTTGCGCAAAAGTTATAGCGTCTACAAACTAGAGTACATTTTCTGGAATTTACACAGCTTTTAATTTATGACTGCCTATCTCATTTCTTGAGGTGCTAAAATGGCAGGGCAGTACAACCCCCCCCCCCCCCCAAATGACCCCATTTTGGAAAGTAGACACCCTAAGGAAATTTCTGAGAGGCATGTTGAGCCCATTGAATATTTTTTTTTTTGTCCTAAGTGATTGAATAATGACACAAAAAAAAACAAAAAAAACAAACAAAAAAACAGTTTACAAAAAGTTGTCACTAAATGATATATTGCTCACACATGCCATAGTTATATGTGGAATTGCACCCCAAAATATATTCTGCTGCTTCTCCTGAGTACGGGGATACCACATATGTGGGACTCTTTGGGAGCCTAGCCGCGTACGGGGCCCCGAAAACCAATCACTGCCTTCAGGATTTCTAATGCCGCGTACACACGACCAGACTTAGGTCCGACAGACTTTCGACGGAGTTCTTACAGAGTTCTGACGGACTTTCCGAATGAACGGACTTGGCCACACACAATCACACCAAAGTCCGACGGATTCGAATGTGATGACGTACGACCGGACTAGAATAAGGAAGTTCATAGCCAGTAGCCAATAGCTGCCCTCGCATCGGTTTTTGTCCATCAGATACACACGAGCGGATTTCTCGGTAGGAACTGGGTCCGGCGGAGTTCTGGCGGAAAAATTTGAAACATGTTCCATTTCTAAAGTCTGTCAGACTTTTGCAAATCAAAAGTCCGCTGCAGCCCACACACGATCGAATGGTCTGCCGGAATCATTCCGTCAGACTTTTGATGTTGAATAGTCCGGTCGTGTGTACGCGGCACAAGGGTGCAAATTTTTTATTTCACTCCTCACTACCTATCACAGTTTAGAAGGCCATAAAATGCCAAATAAGCACAAAACCCCCCCAAATGACCCCATTTTGGAAAGTAGACACCCCAAGCTATTTACTGAGGGGCATGTTGAGCCCATGAAATATTTTATATTTTGCCACAATTTGCAGGAATATTACAATTTTTTTTTTTGTGCACAAAGTTGTCACTAAATGATATATTGCTCACACATGCCATGGGCAGAAGTCAAATTACACCCCAAAATAAATTCTGCTGCTTCTCCTGAGTACGGGGATACCACATGTGGGGGACTTTTTGGGAGTCTGGCCACATACGGGACCCCGAAAACCAAGCACCGCCTTCAGGATTTAAATATAAAACGCTACAGAAAAAAAACTGTTAGCGATCGCAGGGATCAGGCCTGACTCTGCAAACGCTGCAGTTATGTGTTTAGTGTTTTGTAAGTGACAGCGATCGATCGATACTGCACTTGGGTGGGCTGGGCAGAGGGGCAAAACGCAGGTGCCAGCAGGTATCTGGGCTGATCCCGCTAACAATGCGTTTTTTTGGAACCCTAAACTGCTGGGGACGCTAGTATAGATCTAATCAGATCAGATATTGATCTGTTCAGATTCTATACCACTACCGGAGGTGTATGCTTTGCGCGTGGGTGTTAGCGGTACTGGCACTAACCTTAGCGCTGCCTGGGGCGACGCAGACCCTGACACTAAAATCTAATTGATATCACCCGCTGGGTGATCAAGGGGTTAAACCTTTATTGGGTAATAAATGGTGGGTGCCCTGATGCTATAAAAAGCAAACTAACTAACCAGAGTCACCCGTAACACTTATACGGTGATCACTGGTAAAAGGGTTATCTCTAGGGGCAATCAGGGGGTTAAAATCTTTATTAGGTAGTGAATGGGGGTCCCTGGCGCTATATAAAAACCTGACGGGGAACCTAAATAACTAACTGGCTAACCAGCGTCACCAGTGGCACTTATACGGTGATCGCTGGTGAAAGGGTTAACTAGGGGCAATCGGGGAGTTAAAACCATTATTGGGTAGTATATGGGGGTACCTAACGCTATAAAAACCTGGCGGTGAACCTAAAAAAATAATTAGCTACTTAGCGGCACCAGTGACACTAATGCAGCGATCAGAAAAATGATCGCTTACCCTGTTTCCCCTAAAATAAGACCTAGCGTGATTGTCGACGATGGCTGCAATATAAGCCCTACCCCCCAAATAAGCCCTAGTTAAAGTCCTTCTATGTCTTATTCTCAGGGTAGGGCTTATTTTTGGGGAAAGAGGATGGGGTTTATTTGGGGGGTAGGGCTTATATTGCAGCCATCACCGACACTGATGCTAGGTCTTATTTTAGGGGAAACAGGGTAGTGACACTGGCAAAAGGGGGTGAAAGGGTTAAATCTAGGGGCAATCAGGGGGTTAAACCTTTATTGGGGGGTGATAGGGGGCTACCCTGGACCTAACACTAACTGCCCTGACAGTTTTTACTTTTACAACCGACACTGAATGCAGTGATCATAAAATAAATGATCACTGCAATCAGCGACACTGTGACTGGGGGGGGGGTTGTGTGCCTACATGTCAGTGTAGTGTTTGGTGCACACTTACTTTCTCTCTTCTCCTCGTAGTCCGGTCAAAAAGACCGCCCGAGGAGAATGACATCACTTCCTCCCTGCCTGTGTTTACTATACACAGCGGGGGAAGCTTCTCATTGGCCAGGAGCGATCGAGAGGGGACGGCCAGAAACCAAGGGCCATCCCCTCATCCTGGATCGCTCCTGAAGCGAAACGGACCGCCGCATCCAGCGGGAGGGGGTCCGATAGGACCCCCCACCAGCTGGAAGGCAAGCCTGTACATGCCATTCTGTTGACGTACATTGGCATGCGGCGGTCCTTAAATGGTTAAAAAACAAAAACAAAAAACACATACTTACCTCCACGTGCAGTTCATTTTGCACAATGTGACCCTGATCCTCCTCTTCTGGGGTCCCCCCACCAGTGCTTGCGGCTCCTCCTCGCATTGCTAAAAAGTGCTCTCCCGGAGGGTGGGGGGGGGGGTTACACTGCGGGTGCTCCCGAGTCCAGCATTTGCGTCCATAATGCTGGACTCGGCCCCGCCCCCCGTGTCATTAGATTTGATTGACAGCAGCGGGAGCCTATGGCTGCGCTGCTATCTATACAATCAAGATTCACTTTTGGCTTTAAAATGGTTGTAAACCTCAGACACGAAATATGAACAAAGCCTATCCCTCTATAGTGTGCAGTTGTCTCAATCCAGAGCACGAAGTGCCATTTCTGTCTGCTGCTTCATTCCTCTGCTATCAGCATGTGATCATTTATGACAAGTTTTCCTGGCACCAAGAGAAAAAAAGGTGACAGGGGAGGGTGTGCCAGCTAATTGACAGCCTCAGCTCTGTTCCTGTGTGAAGGGGGTGTGTCCCTCTACTCCAATCAGCTCTCAGAGTTCTCCTCACTGAGCTCTGCAGAGTGTAAGTTCAGATCCCCTCTCCCTTTTTTTCTGGAAGCTCGGCCAAACTTAAGAAATTCTGGGCTTTGAACAGATGTAGAGAAGAGAAGACTGCAGATAGGCAGGTACAACTTATGTAGGAGGATTTGTTTCAACTCTGCGTATCCCCTGAGGCCAGCCACTTCCTCACTTGGTATTCTGTATGTAAGGGTTCACAGCCAGAAGCAGAATTAAACCTCCACTAAAATTGTTTGGCCTCACCATCTTTTAGCCATAGTGTGCTATTAGTGATGCACTGAAAATTATCTGCGTTTTAAGTGTGGTGCCAAAATAAAAAAATAAAAAAAGGTACCGCCCGCCATTTTACTGTGCTTATGGTGTGCTTTTCATAGGTCATGTGACGCCACAAATTTCATTAAAAAGGCAAAAGCATGTGGTAGACATGCATTTTTTTTTTTTTTTTTTAACCACTTCCCACCCGGTCTATAGCAAAATGACAGCCAGGAAGTGGTTCAGTTATCCTGACTGGGTGTCATATGACATCCAGCTATATAAGCTGCAATTGTGCCCCGGCAAAACGGCGATCGGTGACATGGTGTGTCACTCTGACACACTGCATCTTCGATTGTGGTAAAGAGCCTATGACGTAGGCTCTTTACCACGTGATCAGCTGTGGCCAATCACAGCGTGAACCAGGAAGTGCCAGTAATCGGCTTTTCTTGGTTCGCGCTGACAGGAAGAGCCGATCAGCGTCTCTCCTGTCAGAGGGGCTATGCACTGCTAATCAGCACATCATCAGTGTAGCCCCCCTCAGAGGTGCCCACCACAATGCCAATCAGTGCCCATCAGCTGCAAGTCAGTGCCCACCCAAATCGCTAATCAGTGCCCAAAGTGCCATTCAGTAACAGCTGTCAGTGCCCTTCACAGATGCCCATCAGAAATGCCTGTCAGTACCTCATCAGTGCCACCTATCCGTACCCATCGGTACCACTTATTAGTGCCCAGTGCCATCCATTAGTGCCACCCATCAGATCCCATCAGTGTCGCCTATCAGTGCCACGAGCTACATATCAGTGCAGCCTATCGGTGCCCATCAATTCTACATATTAATGCCTCCTCATCAGTGCCCGTCAGTGAAGGAGAAAACAAAATTTTACAACAGAAACAAATAAACTTTTTTTTTTTATTTTTTTTTTTTTTAAATGTCAGTTTTTTTTTAGTTTGTTTAGCAAAAAAATAAAAACTCCAGGCGTGATCAAAAAAAAATATAAAAAATTTAGTTTGGGTACAGTGTTGCATGAACGCACAATTGTCAAAGTGTGAGAGCTCTGAAAGCTGAAAATTGTCCTGGGCAGGAAGGGGGTGAAAGTGCCCAGTAATGAAGTGGTTAATCTGCCCTTCAACAAATTGGGGGGGGGGGGGGGGGGGAAATAAATAAAAAAAAAAGCATAAGACGCAAAAAGCATAAAAAAAAATGCTAAACGCACCGCAGAAACAGATCAGAAGCAAACTGCATAGGTGTGCACCGGGCCTTAGACTCAATTTCGATCCAACGGAGTAGAGCAGCCAGGGCGGCACATTATCGATCGATTGGCAGCACCGCCAATACTTATCACGAATACAATCACATTTTAAATCAACCAGATTATGAGGTTGAACGGTGTAGCCAGCGCGATTCGATTGATAGGATATAGAACTGTAACTTATGATCATAAAATTTTTGACAATATCCAAGTCCGCGTGTGTGGCATATCGATCGATGGGTTGCCAACTATAGATCGACTAATCATATAGAAAAAGATTGATCGGTAAAAGAAGTTGATCATTTAGTGAAGTGTGTATGGCCACCACAGGACTTCAACTGTGCAATAATCCACACGATGCTACAACCGATAGCATCTAAAACAGATCTCTGTGTAATGGACAATCGATCCTTTATTTTTTTTTTTTTTTTTTTTTTTTGGGCACGCCCCACTTAAAAATCTATGGGGCCAAAAATGTACGATCGTGCTCCAGCAAACTGTCCAATTAGCTGCGGCCAAAACTCTGCAGAACCCAATTAGTTGCTAAGCTGCTGTGTGAATATAGCCCTGTGGTGGAGTCACCAGATAGGCTCATGCATGTGATCAGTATAGTGCAGGGATCTGCAATTAGCGGACCTCCAGCTGTTGCAAAACTACAAGTCCCATCATGCCTCTGCCTCTGGGTGTCATGCTTGTGGCTGTCAGAGTTTTGCTATGCCTCATGGGAGTTGTAGTTCTGCAACAGCTGGAGGTCCGCTAATTGCATATCCCTGCTATAGTGCTTCTGTAAACATGCACTGAAGGACAATTCTGTGCTGTAATGCAGAGGTTGGTGTGCGCCTGGGCGGTGCAGTTCAGCAGGATCACATCACATTGCACTGTTAATTTTTTTTTTTTTTTAAACAAACTTTATTGAAATATCACACAGTGACATTTCATTCAGTTTCAATTGGCTGCAAAGCAGTGGGTGGATGGCATTGCACTGGGTTGGAAAAAAAAAAAATAAAAAAGTACGACCTGCTGCACTCATTTCACCGCACACCACCGGGCACAGATGAGCCAATCGGCTTCTAGCTTCAGGCATTTTGCCTCATCTTGCGGAAGGACTGCACTAGAATACCCATCTGACGCAGTCCCTGTGCACCTGGTGTAAATAGACCCTTGGGTGTGTAAAGGGCTCAATCACACCGATTGCTTGGAGGGCACAGTGGTGAGGCACTGGACCCAGCGCATTGCAATAATATATATATTATATAAAAATTAGACAACATCACACAACAGAATTACTTTCACTACAGCCCCCCCCCCCCCCTCCCCCACACACAATCTAAGTGCCCGTTCACACAGGGGCGACGCGACTTGCAGCGCGACTCACAGACGCGACCTGCACACGACTTCAGCGGCAACTTGCAAAATGACTTCTGTATAGAAGTCAATGCAAGTCGCCTGAAGTCGCCCCGAAAATACTACAGGAACCTTTTTCTAAGTCGGAGCGACTTGAGTCGCTCCTATTAGAACGGTTCCATAGTACAGAACGGAGAGCGACTTGTCAGGCGGCTAAGTCGCCTGACAAGTCGCGGTAGTGTGAACGGGCACTAAATAGCCAGTGTTTTTACTATTTCTTTTTTTTTGGGGGCGGGTACCATCAGTTTTTTTTTCCCCTCTTCTTAACAGCCCCTCAGATCGCTAGAATAGCCGCCCAACTCAGTCCCACCCCACCTGGTGTGACTGGCCCCTATTCGCAGCGCCACTGCTGTTCACATTACATGCGACGTCTGTGCGGTGCGATGTCAATCATACAGATAGTATGGCTGATATCGAAACCGCATTCAGTTCCAAACACACACAGGACCCTTTTTTCTGTTCGGACCAGAATCGGATCGCATGTGTGTTCACACATATGCGATCCGATTCATGTCTGAACGGTCAGTTCGCAGTGCGATACATGAGCTGAAATGGGGGGGGGGGGGGGTGTCATTAACATATAATGACACTCCCCAGCAGTTTGCATATGGCAGTGTGAACTGCCGTGCGTGTCGGGTGAGATGCGGGAATGCGCAGTCGATTCGCAGGGTTCTCGCATTGCACTAGTGTGAACCGGCACTTAGAGACGTAAAGGGCTCGTTTGCACTGAACACTCTGAAGACACCTTGGCAATGCACCCGGTACATCACACCATTATTTTTTTTTATATAGAACCTTATTGTAAAACTACTTTCACAGTGGGGCGTCAGCAGTAAAGCACCACTAGTTTTAGTGGCACTTTACCGCTGTTTAAGCGGGGTGCTTTTAACCCCCCAGAAGGGGGTAAAAGCGCAGTAAAAAAAAAATCACCACTGCCAAAGCGCTTTGGCAGAGCCGCCTATTGACTTCAATGGGCAGGGCGGTGCAGGATCGCTGTATACACCGTCCCAAAGATGCTGCTTGCAGGACTTTTTTTTTTTTTTTTCCCCTGTCCTGCAAGCGCACCACTCCAGTGAGAAGGCACTCGGGCTCGCACACTGCGGCTGCAGGGGAGGCGGTTTTCAGGCGCTATTATTTTTTTTTAAAAGTGCCTGAAAACCACCCCAATGTGAAAGGGGTCTAAAATGTCACACGTGAGAATTCCACTCACTGCAGCGGTGCTTTGGGTCACAACCCACTGGTAATAGACGTATGAGATGCCATACTGGTTTTCAAAGCAGACCACAGCAATGCAATGCACATGGGGTGGTGATGGTTTTTTATTTATTTATTTTTTTAGGCCCCTTTCACACGGGACGGATCAGTAATGATCCGCTTGCTCAGCGGGGATCGATCCGTTTGTCCTCACTGAGCCAGCGGATAACAGGGCGGTCCCGGCACACTGTGCAGGGACCGCCCTGTCAGCTCTCCGCTCTCCTCTATGGGGGAATCGGATGAACGCGGACACACATGTTTCCAAGAAAAAAAAAAAAAATTATATTATATATATATATATATATATATATATATATATATATATATAATACTATTTTTTTATTTTCTTACAAGTGTGTATGTATTTGATTTTTTTTTTTCCTAAGAAAAAAAATAAAAAATAAATAAATAAAAAACCGTATAGGATTTATTTATTTTGTAGATGCAAACCCAACCAAATTTGTGATCAATTTGTGCCGGGCAAAAAAATTAAATAAAAAAATTGGTGATAAATCTTACAAATGTGAGACAGTCTATAGAGATCAGATCATTGGTGGCAGAGAAATGATTTTATAATATATATATACACACACACAATATATACTGTAATCTATATACACACACATTTTTTTCTTCCCCCTATGACCCCATTGGTGGAGGGGACTGTCCTGCACGCGATCAGCAGTCTCCGTCCAGCCAATAGCAGACCCCGGATCGGTGTTACATCGTAACTCCGGGATCAGATCGGATTCCCCCAACACCCTAAATGTGAACGTTGCGTATGAGTCATCGGGCCAATCAGAATGCAGCCCCGCGGCCGCCGCTCACCATCCATCGCACCACACCCGTATAGTCCGCCGGGAAGGCTCGTTCTCTGGGACGGAGTAACCGTGTCCGTTCCGAATCATCCTGGGCTCTAATGAGGTGTCAACCTAGCGGAAGCCGACCCGGACGCTCCCCCGGAAGTGACTCACCCTTGCGCTACCATAGCAACGCCAAACGCTTCCTCCTCCTGCGGCCATCTTTACTCCAGGCAGAACATAAAATCACCCACACACAAAAAGTTTACTACAAACCATTTTTAATTTTTTTTTAATTTTTATTTAATTTAAAAACACAAAAATTGGAAAACATTGTGCAAACGGCAAAATAGTCACATTGACGATTTCTTATACATGGGGCAAAAGTAGAGCTGCTGCCCACCAATCAGATCATCGGAATAGGTGTATGGAGCGTCAGAACTGCTCCTAGGTGCATACAAGTCTAGGCCAGTGATGGCGAACCTTGGCAGCCCAGATGTTTTGGAACTACATTTCCCATGATGCTCATCCACTCTACAGTGCTGTTGAGCATCATGGGAAATGTAGTTCCAAAACATCTGGAGTGCCAAGGTTCGCCATCACTGGTCTAGATGAAGGCTAAGAAAGTGTTAATGGCACCTGTAAGAAAATGCAGATTGGCGTTCCTTCTGACCAGGAAGCGATTCCTGAACAGATCCCGGGCTGAATGGGAACAGAGGGGATGTCACTTTTTGCAGTCATTTTTTTCCTGCCTCTTTTAAGGGCCCATATTAGGCCTATGGGTGGGCGGATGTAAACCAGCATGCATTTATTTACATGCTTTTACTTGCAATCCAGAGTTTGTCAGATGTAAAACTGGCATACATCTATTTACATGAGACTAAAAGATTCTATTCAGATATTCCTGAAAATCAGACAGGGAGATCTGTCCAGATCACTTGTCTGAATGGACCCTTAAGGCTCTGCTTACATATATGCAGAGCCGGCTTCTCTGAGGAGTCTGGTGCGGTTTCCATTCAGCAGTTCAGGTGAGAATTTGAAACTTAAAAAAAAAAAAAAAAAAAAAAAAACGCACTAGAATACATATGCATACAACCCTCTTAAAATTTGCAGCACAACCGTCCCCCATATATGTGAACTGCCTCTATTGAAAGTCAGTCTGGTTCACTTTGTTATGCAAATCGGATGCAGTTCTAAATGCATCCAATTCACATATATCTGAGCCAAGCCTTAAACTGGCTGCACACTATACAATCTGATTGTTTAACCCCTCTACAACTTCCTTTAGGTTTACCAAAACTATGCAATGAGGATATACCCAAAATGATCCACTGAATTTTCAGCTTCCAACTGTCCCTGATTTGGAGCAATGTCCCCCTGTCCCCCTTATTTGTCCCTCATTTTATCTTATAGTTGTGTATAAAATGCACTTTTTATCTTTTAAAAAGTGTTTTCCAGGACTAAACCTTTCATTCGAATTCTAAAAGCCAATATAAAAAGGTGATAGTGGTTAAAAAAAAAAAAAAAAGATCGATTTAATTAACCTTTTTTTGGGTTAATTCTCCTTTAAAGGGGTGTGGCAGGGGGCGTGTCCTATGGCTACATACATTTGCTAGTAGGTGTCCCTCATGCCCATCTCAAAATGTTGGGAGGTATGAATTTATATTAAATAGGACAATCCCTTGCATTACATGATGGAAGTTCAACACATTTTACAATCTCCTTTAGATCTACCAAAATTCATGCAGCCGGTGTATTGGGATAGATTGATAGCAGTGCAGCCATTGGCTCCTGCCAACCAAATCCAATGGCATGGGGGGGGGGGGGGGGGTGTCAGGGCCAAGTCCTGCTGTCTGTGTGAATGGACGCAGCAGCAGGACACGGGAGAGATGATTGATGATGATGATGATGATGATGATGATGATGATGATCCTTTACGTAGATCTTGAATAGAGTGCAAGGTCTGCTTTAAAGCATATTCACAACCCAAAAAACAAAATGTAATATATTGCAGTTTACCAGTCCTCAAATGCAGTGGCTGCATTCTTTTTTTTTTCTTACATTTTTCACCTTTTGATCTTGCCAGTAAGGCTGGCCATACATTATACAATTTTCTTCTATAGATTTCCTTTAGATTAACCAAAACCATATAATATGAGGTCAAATCTAAACACTTTCAGTTTGTGTGCAATCAGGCCGGCCATTGTACTACACAGTTGAAGGTAAATCTAAAGTAAATTGAATAAAAAAAAAAATTGTATGGTGTAGGGCCAGCTTTACACATTTCCTGTCCCTTTGGGGGAGATTTACTAAAGCTAAAGTAAAATTTGGGGCAATTGTGCATGTTGTTTCAGTTGGGATTCCGAAAAGCGTCGTAAGTTCTATTTTTGGGTGGAACTACGCTTTAAGCTTTGACAATAAAATATGGAAGATGATTGGTTTTTATGCAGAGCTGCACCAGAGATTTTTCCACTCTCCAGTTTTAGTAAATCAACACTGTTGGGTCTACACTTAATTCAACGTATCTATGGAGGTTGCCATGGTTGTCACCCAGGCTTGGACTTGAAACATTGTTCATGTAGATTGACACAACTAGTACTTTACACAATAAAGATGAGGTTGTTTGTGCTTTCTTTAAAGATCACAGGATGTGACAGGGACCCTGTAATTCTGCAAGATCGACAGGCATCTTCTGTACTTACTAAAAATGTTCTTAGCCTGAAAAAGTAAAAGTAGTAAAAGTACCACTATCCACCACCACTGAGGATGGTTAAACTGCAATATATCAATATATTTTACATATATATCTATAATATATCAATATTCTGTTCTTGGGTTTAGATAACCAGCAGAGCAGCTTGTGGGAAACAACTCTACTTTTGCTCCATTTTTTTCCATGATTAGCACCACAGGATTTCTTTTTTGCAGATAAAAGGGCAAGTTAGAGGCAAGAAAAAAAAAAAAGCTATAAAATTATCTCTTCGTTTTTCTTCCTTTGGTGCAGCCTTTACCGAACCAGCCCCCGCTGACAGGCTGCTCACAGCTTTGTTTTGTCTGTTCTGGAAGCTTCTGGATCTCTGCTGCCTTGATGGGCTTGCGAGAATGGCTGTTTTCTTCTCCTGGACACAGTGGAATGGCTATAGAAAATATTGGATCTAGAGATCTAGAAATAAATAAATAAATATATAGAAGCGTCATTTTGGGGATCACGTACATGCTATTATTCAGAAATTATCAGGCTTCCCAATTTACAAAGAACCGTTTTTTTTTCCTGCTTCACTTTAACTCAATCCCTTTTAGGCCCGATTCACACCTATGCACTTTGTGCTTTTTGCATTACACTTCATTTAACATGGTTTCCTATGGAACACGTTCTGTAGAGAAAATCTGCAAAATGCACTAAAAATGCATAGATGTGAAGTAGGCCTTAGGCCTGCTTCACACCTATGCATTTTTTTTGTGTGGTTTCAGTTTTGCAGAAACACAGTACAGTCCATTTAGCATGGTTTCCTATGGGTCATGTTCACATCTGTGCGTTTTATGGAAAGGGCCCGGAACCAGCAGGTTGTGTTTCTGGTTCCATAGACTTCAATAGATCAAAAACATGTACTGAAAAAAAAACACCAAATGCACCAACAACAACCTGCATAGGTGTAAACCAGGCCTAAAATCCTCTAATCTAAATGATCCATTGTGATCTAGAATATGATTCCCCCCCCCCCCCCCCCCGACAGTAAAATGCTGGGGTTGATTCACTAAAACTGGCAAGTGCAAAATCTGGTGCACCTCTGCATAGAAACCAAATCAGCTTTTATTTTTTTAAATCAAGGCTTAACCACATCAATAATGGCCACTTTGCTGTACCCAAATAGAGAGATATAAGGGGAAAAAAAAAAAAGTGAATATTTGTGGAAAAAAAATTTTTTTCTTCTTTCTATTTTAAAAGAAATCCAATAAAATCTAAATTTTGTCATAAATGTAAGCCAAAATGTATTCCGTTACATGTTTTTGGTAAAAAAAAAAAAGTGTATAATAATTGGTTTGTGTGATCACGGACATATGTACGCAAATGATCATGTACATATGTGTGCAGGTGATCACGGACATATGTGTGCAGATAATCATTGGGACATGTGATTTTTAGTGGGACATATGTGGGGGACAGGTGTTTTTAGTATGTGGGGACATGTGTGTTTACTTTGTGTTTTTTACATTGTGGGGACACAAGACTGGTGATCAGTGAGTAAAAAGCTGTAAAAACAGCTCATACTCACTGATCACCAGCCGGCTGCAGCGATCTGCTCTCCTCTCCTCACCAACAACTTTGTGTTGAGAGGAGAGACTATTGAATAGCAACCGTCTCTGTATTTACATCACATGACGGCTGTGATTGGACATGGCCGTCATGTGATCAGGAGGGCCAATCACAGATGCACCATGTCCGGGTGACACAAGTACATTGTGATAGTGCCACTGCGCGTGCGATTCCCTCCTTCTGATTCTATGTCCTCTCAGAAGGAGAGAGCGCCCACCCAGCTGTTTATATACAGTGGCTGGGTGGGAAGTAGTTAAAGTAGAAATATAGGCAAAAAAAACTTTCACATTTTTGGATAGAGTAAGGGAGGGTTCTCTAAACTGTCAGTTTTTTTTTTTTTTTTGCCATCTGTGTCCCATTGGGGAGATTTCACTTCCTGTCCCATAGCCAAAACAGGAAGCGAGAAATCCCTGCAAATTAACTAGTTACGGACCACCCGCTGCAGTTGGACTGCGTGTATGTGTGTGATTAGATAGATAGATAGATAGATAGAGATATATATACACACACACACACACACACACACACACACATAAACATACACATACATATATATATATATATATATATATATATATATACACACACACACATATACACACACATACATACACACATTATATATATATATATATATATACACATACATACATACATACACACACACACACACACACACACACACGATATAAAAAAAAAAAAAAAAAAAAAACACAGGAGGTGATTAAATACCAAAAGAAAGCTCCATTTGTGTGCATTTTTTTTTTTAAATAAATTTTGTTTGGGTACAGCATTGCATTGCCGTGCAATTGTCAGTTAATTTAGCGCAGTGCCGAAAATCAAAAAAAATGGCCTGGTCATGAAGGAGGTAAAACCTTCTGGAGCCAAAGTGGTTATAAAGCAATGCAATCTCATGTCTGACTGCCTCTCACATCCATAATAATGGATTTTCTGTACTTGGAATACACGCCACGTTAGTCAATAAGCTGTATCCGTTACATCTCTGTGGGGTTGATTTACTAAAACCGGAGAGTGAAAAATCTGGTGCAGCTGTGCATGGTAGCTAATCAGCTTCTAACTTCAGCTTGTTTAAAGCTGGCCATACACCTATAGATTATCTGCAGATTTTCTATGGTTAGATGGAAAAAGTGCAACAGATTTCTCAATGTTTGCTAAACTGTGTGGATGGAGGAATCTCCAACTTTTTCCATCTAACCATAGAAAATCTATAGATAA
Organism: Lithobates pipiens; assembly: GCF_037356315.1. Classification (NCBI taxonomy): domain Eukaryota; kingdom Metazoa; phylum Chordata; class Amphibia; order Anura; family Ranidae; genus Lithobates; species Lithobates pipiens. The sequence continues at coordinate 20,287,619 of NW_027507789.1, forward strand.
TCTATAGGTGTATGGCCAGCTTAAGCTTTGATGAAAAAAACAAAAAAAAATGGAAGCTGCACCAGATTTTGCACTCTCCAGTTTTAGTAAATAATCCCTGTGTCTCCTAAAACATCAATTAACATGTACTGCTGCTAAAAAAGTTCTTTATAAAGAAGAATAAAAAAAAAAAAAAAATACAAACACTCAAAAAAACACCACACACAAGTATATATGGAAAAGATGAAGCCTAGCGATCAATGGTAAACCACATGTACTCACCTGTCATACTCTGGGACATCCAGCTTCAGTTCTTCCATCAGGAGCCTCATGACCTCATCACACTTGCCATGGATCTTTAGCTTAGCCAGAGCATCCTTGGGTGTCCACTGCACAAAAAAAAAAAAAAAAAAAATCATCGTGGTTTATAATATACAGGGGTCAGCATGTTTTCACATTTTAGAAAAGGAAAAAGTCTTCATTGCCTACAGTAAACCTACCAGAATTCGGCTATCATGCAGCATAAAAATAAACGCGATCATCTGGATAGTTACTATGGACCCCCCAAATATGCAGGAGGTTTATCTTACTGCCCACTCCATACTTAGCCCTACTGGGAATTCTAGACGAGAAATGTTTTCGCATTCTAAACTTCTCAAATCATATCTTCTTTACTATGCCAAAAAAAAAATAATAATAATTCGAATGAAATGGTCATCCTCGGCCCCACCTGATGTGTTCTCTTGGGAGGCTATTATGGGTTTAGAACCACTTAAAATTAAAAATAAATAATAAAATTACCTGTAAATTTACAATGTACAGCTTTGGACGTCGACTTGCAGGTCTATTCATTCCCCACAAACAATGGTACTTCTTTAGCACCTGAAAATAGTAGTTATTCAATAATGATGAAATAGAAAAAAAAAAACAACAAAGAAACAAACTACATGGTCAATGTCAACTTTTTGCACCATTGGGCCAGTACAGTGTAGTATGACCGCACAATTGTCATTCAAAGTGTGACTGGGTGGGAAGGCACAGGCCAATTTTTCAGCTTTCAGCGCTGTCACACTTTGAATGAATTGCGTGGTCATGCTACACTGTACCTATATAAAACATTTTTTTTTTCCCCACACAAATAGAGCTTTCTTATATTGGGTATTAAATAACCAATGGGGTTTTTATTTTTTGCTAAACAAAAATAAATAATAGAAAAAAAATAAAAATAATAGTTTTTCATAGTTTGTTATAATATTTTACAAAACTGCAATTTTTCCCTTTCACTGATGAGGCTGCACTAATGGGCCGCACTGGTGGGCACTGTTGGGACTGCACTGATAATCACTGCCCCAATCAGTGTAGACGTCCCTTTAACACAACCCAGTTATCGGCTTTCCTCTCCTCACGCTGTCAGCGTGAGGAAAGGAATGCCGATAATTGGCTTATATTTACATCATGATCAGTTGTCATTGGACACAGATGATCACAGAGAGCCGCTGTGATTGGCTTTTTTCCTCCCTCGATCTCCCCTGTGATCAGCTGCTTCCCAAGGACGCAGCAATTACTGCACTCGGGCAGCGCAATCACGAGAGGATGTCTATGGACACACTCCCAGCAAAGTAAGCCCATGCTGTAGCCGTTTTTCGGCTATAGCGTGGGCGGGAACAGGTTCAAAAAGATGGCCGTTATATTTTTTTCCATGCTTGTCTAAGTTCACCTTTTGGGAAAAATAAATAAATACACGTTTTGACAGGGGAAAAAAACAAAAAATAAATAAATTAAAAATCCTGGGCGCATGATGCCAGGATCCTGCAGACTTCAGCCTGTGTGTTTATTATGGACTGACTGTTTACAAGCCGCAGGGCTTGTGAATAAACTACGAGAGTGCTCATCACAATTGAGAACTTCAAGCCGTCAGCCACAATGGACGACGGTACTTGTAGTGCTTTCATTCACAGGTCACTGTGAATGAATGTCGTGGCCATGAGGGTGGAGCCGCACAATTTTTAAAATGTGACAGCGGGTTTGGGGGGAGAACCACCCATACTCACTGTCACAGGAGTGGGGGGAAATCGGGGTTGCAGGGGGCAAGTCTGGAGTATGTTACACATTACATACAAATTATGGATGTAACCTGCTATTGAAAGATGAACCTATGCTTTAAGTGCTGAGATCAACAGCATTATGTGTTTTTTTTTTTTTTGGGGTTTAATAACACTCCACACTCCCTCAATGTCAGCTCTCCCTTATCAGAGTTATTGCAACAAGTGTTTTCTGTTATATTTGTGGAATGTGGGCTTCCTTCCCAGCACTGCTCTTAGGCAGATAACAATAGTAACTTAGTATGCAGCTCAACATCAATCAGACGCCTGAATAAAACAGTCTTATGTGATATACTTGGGCTGGATAAAAACGTAACCATTGTTAATTGCCCTACAGGGATGCTGGGAAGGAAACCCTGGCTCCGCAATTGTAAGATTGGAGATTTGTAGCTCCTAAAGCAGGACTGATACGGAGCGAGCGTAGACTCCTTTTAAACACTTTACAATACGGGTGTCAGAATTCGAAAATGCAAAGCGATTATTAGCCAGCTTGGGTGGACTGCGAGTTGAGATAATTGATGTAAGTAAGCCCTGGCTACCCTAACTGGATAAAGCGTCTTTAATGCATATAATAAATATGAAGGATGTAGACGTGCCTCCTAATTTTAAAGCAGATGTTCACCCTCCAGATAACGATCCCTCCACTCCACCCCTTCTCCTGTCCTCCATAGCAATAGGAGGGCTGTTTTTATTTTTTTTATTTTTTTTAAATAAAAAAAAGTCCACTCCACCCTGCTTGCACGTTATTTGCCTAGGCGAATGACATGCACATCCCATATCCAAGAAGACATAGCTTTTCATTGAGGAAAGGAAGAGGGGGTGGGCTTGCCGATTGAAAAAGGTATTGTGTATAATACTGTCACCCGGACGGTACGGGGGACAAGGAGACGCCGAAAGTCTCCAAAGATGAACGGCGCCTGCGTCCAGGTTCAAGCCCCACCATCCAAGTGGACATAGAATTAGAACAAAAAATTGCAGAGCGAAGCGAAGAGGGGCCGTTACTAAGTGCTACCATATGTCCACTTGGATGGTGGGGCTTGAACCTGGACTCAGTGCGTAGGCATCTTCGGAGACTTTAGGAGTCTCCTTGTCTTCCATACTGCGCAAGCGCTGTGCCTGCGCAGTACGGGGCAGACACTACCCAATAGGGGAGGGGGACAGTTTTTGGCAGAACACCGGAACAGCCAGCAGCCTAGCAATGACATCACAGGGAAACATGGCGGCATGGCCAGAAGAGAGGAGGTTCTCAGCTGGACAGTGCTGGATCCGCTGGGTGGGCAAGTATCTACACTTAGCAGAACTCACCAACAGGTGAGTAGAGGTTAAAAAAAATAAAAAATAAAATAAAATAAAAAAAACACGGGAGGATGAAAATTCTATTTAACCATATCCGCTTGGGCTATAGTAAAAATGATGGCCGGGAGGTGGCTCCTCATGTTCTGACATACGATGTCCTTCAGAACAAGCCGCTCGTGCGCGCCACCGGGGGCACATAGCGCTGCAATTGGATCATGGTAAAGAGCCTATGACGTGCATCCTTATCAGTTCTGCCTCATCAGTGAAGGAGAAAAATTACTTAACAAAATTTTTATAAACAACAAAGAAAACAAAAATGTGTTTTTTTTCCCCAAATCTTGTGTCTTTTTTAACCACTTCAATACAGGGCACTTAAACACCTTCCTGCCCAGACCAATTTTGAGCTTTCAGCGCTGTCGCACTTTGACAATTGCGCGGTCATGCTACACTGTACCCAAATGAAATTTTTATAATTTTTTTCCCACAAATAGAGCTTTCTTTTGGTGGTATTTGATCACCTCTACGGTTTTTATTTTTTGCGCTACAAATAAAAAAATACCGAAAATTTTGAAAAAAAAAATGTTTTTTTTTGTTTCAGTTTCAAAACTTTGTAAATAAATACGTTTTCTCCTTCACTGATGGGCACTGATGGGGCTACATTGATGGGCACTGATAAGGCGGCACTGATGGGCACCAATGTGGCACCAATGAAGTGGCACTGATAGGCGACACGGATGGGCGACACGGATGGGCGACACGGATGGGCGACACGGATGGGCGACACGGATGGGCGACACTGATAGGTGGCACAAATTGGCACTGATAGCTGGCACGGATGGGCATGGATGGGCGGCACAGGTGGGCATGGATGGGCCGCACAGGTGGGCACTCATAGGCCGCACAGGTGGGCACTCATAGGCCGCACAGGTGGGCACTCATAGGCCGCACAGGTGTTATACTATAGTAATGGATGCCAATCAGTGCCAAACAATAATGCATGCCAATCAGTGATGCCCATTGTGGGCACTGATTGGCATCCATTATGGGCACTGATTGGCACCCATTGTGCTGACTGGCATCCCTGGTGGTCTAGGGAGGATTATGACCTTTATTACCTTTTCCCTGGTGGTCTGGTGGCGTCCCTGGTGGTCCAGTGTGGGCATCCTCGGGGGGGTGTGCTGATAATCGATCAGCACAGACCCCCCCTGTCAGAGGAGCAGCCGATCGGCTCTCCTCTACTTGCGTCTGACAGACGCGAGTGAGGGAAAGCCGATCACCGGCTCTTCCCATTTACACTGTGATCAGCCGTGATTGGACACGGCTGATCACATGGTAAAGAGTCTCCGTCGGAGACTCTTTACCAAGATCGTAGTTGCCGGGTGTCAGACTGACACCCCGCAACAACGATCGCTGCGATGCGCGCCCCCGGGGGCGCGCAGCGGCTCATAATCCTGATCACGTCATATGACGTCCGGTCAGGATTATGAAACCACTTTGCCGCCGTCAATTGCCTATAGGGCGGGCGGCAAGTGGTTAATTTGCCAAAAATGAAAAACTCAGTGGTGATTAAATACCACCAAAAGACTATCGCTCTCTAAAAAAAATTAAATAAATAAATAAATAGAATACATTTTGCTTGGATACAATGTTGCATGACCACACAATTGTCAAAGTGTAACAACACTGAAAGCGGAAAAAAATTGGCCTGGGCAAGAAGGGGGTGAAAGTGCCTGGTATTGAAGTGGTTAATCTTGAACTGGAATAGTCAGCAGCTGTTTTTGCAAACCTTGCGTAGATCACTAGCAGTGAAGAATTTACTGGGGGGAATTCACCTCTGTGCATGGATTACTGCTCAGGGCCTATAAACAAAAATTTGACCAGAACGGAAGAAGGTACCTTAAAAGTCTACGTTTTTTTGTGAAAAAAATAAAATAATAATTATGAATGCACATCTTTTTGCAGGTAAAAAACAAAACAATGTGCATTTATTTTTTTTCTACAAAAGAAGCCAATAGATCAGAAGATAACGGGTGCAATGCCTGGACCCTGCAGACTCTGTACACCAGGGGTGCCCAACCAGTGGCCCGGGGGCCGCGACCTCCTGCTCTGGGATGGTGGGTTGGCAAGCCCAGATTGCAGGTTGTCTACCCACCATGCCAGAGCATCAGTGTTGTGAATGAAGCAAGCAGCTGCGGAGCAGAGCCGCATACGCCAATGCTTACTGTATAGCACCGGCTCCTGTCATAGGTGGAGTGATACCAAATGCACTCTGCCTGGGACAGAAAGTTTATTACTAAAATCACAGTGTATATATGGACATATCTGTTCTGCAGTAGTTACTGGGCTGCTTTTAAACAGTTCCACAGGTGTAGCGCAGTGTGCCTGCGGCTTACCTGCACCGAGCCATAGACTTCTGGTCTTACCTGTGGGTTTGGCACACGTTCAGAAAGTGCCCCACACCTGCAGGATATGATAGAATTCTATGGCAAAGAACAGTTAACCTGCAGGAAAGCCATAGGTGTGGGGAGACCGCTGACCATCAATGTAAAAGTAGCCTTAGGCCACTTTAACATAATCTGTCTGACCCAATCGGACCCTCCATTCACCTCTATGGAGCGGCAGATGTAAACAGACTTGTGTCCGTTTACACCTGCCTCCTTCCAATCCAATCTGCTACAAAAATGGAAAGTGGATCCATCCCCTTCCATTTGATCAGATGAGAGGGCCCACAGAGTAGAGTTGGCTGTGTCTGTGTCCGCTTTGCATACGCAAAGTGGGCACAGAACTGTCATCTGCTCAGTGTGGCCCACGGCTGGTTACTAAGTTGCTTAAGTGGCCCTCACTCTTCAAAAGGTTGGGCACCCCTGCTGTACACAGTCTGCTTGTACCTCTGATAAGGGCAGGCAGTTACTGAATGGCAGGAAGAAATCAACGAACTATGAGAATTCTCATCAGAACCCTCGCAGTTCATTGAGAACTACAAGCCTTCAGCCGCAATAGATGAATAATACGTCAGGAAACTATGAATGAATGATTTAGCCATGTGAGCGGAGACCCTCCGCACAGCGGATGTGGAGGAAAGATCCCCGCCTGCTGTCACAGGATGGGGGGGAAATGATCGCTGGCAGTAGGTGAATAGGAACATGTTACACCCAAAATGTGCTGCTTAAAGTGATGGTAAAGGCAAGTCAATTGTTTTTATTTAATTTTTTTAAATAATAAACATGTTATACTTGCCTCCTCTGTGCAGTTGCTTTTGCACACAACAACCCAGATCCTCCTCTTCGCTGCTCCTGGCCCGTCCCTCCTTTGAGTGCCCCTCAGCCAGCAGCTTGCTACAGGTTGTCACCCAAGCCAAGTCCAGAGCTCAGTGTATCCATTCAGACACGGAGCCCTGACCTGGCCCCACCCCTCTCTCCCCTGATTGGCCGACTGACTTTGACAGCTGCGGGAGCCAATAGCACCACTGCTTTGTCTCAGCCAATCAGGAGGAGTGTACTGGATGGCTGAGGGGGATTGTGGACATTGCTGGAGAGAGAAGGAGCGCAGGTAGGTAATTGGGGGGGGGGGGGGGGGGGAGGGGGAGGGGGAGGGGTGCTGGGGAGGCTGCTGCACACAGAAGGATTTTTTTATCTTAAGGCATAGAATGCCTTAAGAAAAAAAAAAAAACACACCTTCTTCCTTTGCAACTCCTTTAAAGGTGAACTTGGCCTTTAGAGTATTAGTTCACCTATACAGAAAAAAAAAAAATGTAAAAGCTGAACTAAACACCATACAACTTCCGCACTCCCCGGGTTTCCGGAGGTCCATGGAATCCTCGTTCTTCTCTGTGCACCACTTGGGCAGTGGGCATGGCTTCTTGGCAGAGACATGTAGGCTGGAGCTATTCATTACCTTTATGTCACACTGGCTGGTCGGCAGAGTGGCGTTTTTACTTACTGTGTCAGATGAGCGCACTGACACACCTGCCCCCATAAGTTCCTGTGGACCATAGGAGTAAAGTCCCTGGTTTCAAGCGGCACTCTAAGCTTATTTTGAGGTCCCCATACATTTTTGGCTTTGAATACAAACAAATGCAATTAGAGATTATCTTCACACAACAGAGGAGTGGTCAGACTACCTTTAGGCTGGATCCCAGGCACAGGATGACATCAGCCTTTTCTGCAGCTTTCACGGCCCCAGCCCAGTTCAGTGGCTGTGCCAGCTTTCCCCGCTCCCCAAAGTGTACAATAGAGTCTCTTAGTTCTCCTCCGCACTTGTGACAATGACGTCCAGTGTTGTGTTTGTGAAGAGCAGTGCGTTCCGTCACATCAAATAACCTCACATACTCTCTGTGCAGGGAACACAATGTACAAACCTAAAAAAAAACATAAAACAAAAGGAAAAACGTTAAAGCCGGTTCTCAGCCTTCCCTTCAGTCTTGCACAGTTGTACAGGCTCCTGTCCAGCAATGACCAACTATGATTTCCCTGCACACTGTCAGCTTCTCACAATGTGCATTAGAAGCTGCAGCAAGTCAGATGGAGTCTGCCTCATTTACAGGATAGAGGGCATTCAGCATCACCTAACCCAGCGTCTCTCAACCTTTTTACCATGGAGGAACCCTCTGCAAAAAGTTTAAGATCTCGGAGAACCCCTGACATTTTTTTTTACAGCTCACAGAACATTGGATCTGATCAGTTAAAATGCAGAGCAGCACAGGGAAGCTGCTTTTGTAACATGCCCTTTCCCCTTGATCCCCACTAGCCCTCCTCTCGTCCATCCCAGGTGATATCACACGTAAGAGCCTTGGACAGACAGAACACCGTGACCTGAGAAAAAACAGTGGATTAAATGACAGTATGCTTCCCTGCACCACTCTGAAATTCCATAACACAAGGTTTATCAAAAGGGGTTACACTGCAAATTAATATAATGGTGGATGCAAGTCTGCCCAATAATGTTTTCTGACAGTGCACACCCGATGCCTCCTCTGTAGTTGTGGTTTCTGTGAACTCAGAGGGCGGCATCACAAGGAGTGCAAGAGTGGGAACACGTGGCTGGATCAGGAGGTGACATCCTGTGTACGGCAGTGGTGAATGCAGATTGTGAAAGGGGGGGGGAGCAGTGTGAGAACACGTGGGTGAATGTAGCAGAGGGGCAATATCTAGTGCATAGAAGCGCTGAATGAGACTGAATGTAGCAGGAGGTGAGATCACAATAGCTTTCTGTACAGTTAAGGCATAAAACAAAGCTATTATGATCTCACCTCCTGCCAGGGTGGATTAAAAAAAAAAAAAAAAAAATAATTGAATCGGATTTTTTTGATTTTATCAAATTTATTTTAATAAAATGCTTTGAGTAAAAATCTATCTAAAGATAGTTTTCTATTTAAGTTATATTAATAATTGAGTTTATTCTGCATGAAATGGAGCTTAGTTATGTAGCATGAGGCTGTAGATTCTGCAATATTTACATTTTTGGTAAACTCATTCAAACGAATCCAAAGCTCTGCAAGCTGAGATAACATGCACTCCATTGATGCATTCACACAATTTCACAGTAACCTTGAGATAAATCTTTTCCACCATCTCATTCCCCCTTGTACTTGTGTGCGTGTATTACTGGTGGGTCCAATATCTACCACAGTTCCCGGCATGGACACTATAGACAGTCTTGCAGGTTTCAGGCTTCGTTCGTATATGCACCCTCCCCTGAGGAAGTGTTTTTTTTTAGCCATGAAACATGTCGGGCATATCTGGATGCATCTTATATAGACAGTCTATTTGATTTTAGCTCAGTTGGATTTATTATCATACCACTCTGTTCGAAAGTCACATAAACATGGAGGACGAGATTTTATGCCACATTGTGTAGTGTACTTTTAGGCTATGATCTATTTCTAGGACAATGGTCTTTTATGTATGATGGAGATGGAATCCCTGTGAGAATTTTTTTTGCCATCTATGACCCATTGTGAAGATTTCTCTTCACTTCCTGTCCCATAACAGGAAGCGAGAGGAAATCCCTGCAAATTAAAAGGGAATTCCTTGGGGACCCCCAGGTCACCAGAACTTGTGTCCCCATTGCAAGATTACTTTTCTTGGGACAACTCGAAATTTTAGATTTTCTTTTAATTTCAATAATAATTCTCAACAGGACAAATAGAAGGAGAATCTACTTAAAGTGGTGTTGCAAAAAAAAAAAACACAACAACAACCTCTAAATGCCTGTTGCTAGGGGGGGTCCCTCGTTGTCTGCCTTCTTCCTTGCCCGGGCTGGTGACATCACTTCCCCTCGTGCTGTACAGTCATCTGGGACCCGTCACGTGTCCCAGATGACTGTGCAGCGTATCATGGCGCCACTCACGCATGCGCAGTGGGTGCCCGGCTGAGAAGCCACAGCCGGGTGCCCACAGTAAGAATACCGGCGCCGCGAGCGGAGAACGAGGGGGAGCTTCGTTCCCCCGCATTGCTGGACCCTGGGACAGGTAAATGTCCGATTATTAAAAGTCAGCAGCTGCAGTATTTGTAGCTGCTGACTTTTACATTTTTTTTTTTTTTTTTTTTAGGGGGCACCCCACTTTAAAGAGGGATTCCACCAAAAAAAAAAAATATTAAAAGCCAGCAGCTATAAATACTACAGCTGCTGACTTTTAATAAATGGACACTCACCTGTCCCGGGTTCCAACGATGCCGGCAGCCGAGGCCGATCGATCGCTCGGCTCTCGGCTGCTGTTGCCACCATTCTAGGTGAGGGAATCAGGAAGTGAAGCGAATCGGCGTCACTTTCCGGTTCCCTACTGCGCATGCGCGAGCCGCGCAATAGGAAATCTCCGCGCTGTCACTGGGACCCGTGTGTGTCCCAGCAGACAGCGCGGCAGGGCAGGAAATGGCGTAGACTCCCACGGGAGTCTATGCCCGAAAGTGGGTGAAAATACCTGTCTTTGACAGGTATCTCCACCCCCCTCCCCCCTGAAAGGTGTCAATTGTGACACCGGAGGGGGGGGGAGGGATCCGATCAGCGGAGGTTCCACTTTAGGGTGGAATCCCGCTTTAAAGTGGTTGTAAACCCTTTACAACCACTTTAACCTGCGCGGAAATGACATCACACGACTCCGGCCAGTCACAGAGCCGAAGTTCGCAGCCCAGTAAGGAAGAGAGGTGAAGAATGGACGCTCGCTACTAGCGAGGAAGACTGGGACATCGCGGGCTTCTCCTGTGGGTAAGTGTCACATAATGGGCTACTATGCAATGCATAGTAGCCCATTATGTTTACCTTTGCAGGGAAACAAGAGAAAGTAACACCCATCAGGGTTTACTTCCTCTTTAACGGGAACTCAGACAGCAATAAAAAATTACAAGCGTTCCAGTCCCTCTCTACTCTAGCCAAAACGTAAAAAAAAAAAAAGTTTTGTCTTTAGTTATACTATAATGGAACAGATACAACAAAAAGCTTTCTATGATATATGTAAAAAAAAAAAAAAAAAAAAAAAAAAAAAAAGAAGGGGGAGCCATTAAGGGAAGTTCATTTTTAAGGTTTACCCACCCAATTAGCCATCTCACTTTGGTTGAAAGGTATGGAGGAAAAATGAAGTGGACATAAAATATCCCATACACCAGGGGTCTCCAAACTTTCTAAATAAAAGGGCCCGTTTATTGTCCTTCAGACTTTAGGAGGGCCGGACTGTAGCCAGCTGGAGTGGAAATTTTCCCGTCATCAGTGCGAGTGCCACATTTGGTATTAGGGGGAGGAATAGTGCCCCATCATTGGTATCATACAGATGAATAGTGCCCCATTATTGTAGTCAGTGGGAGAAATGGTGCCCCATTTTTGGTGTCAGACAGCAGAATAATGTCTCGTATCAGTGGGAGGAATAGTGCCCCAAGGGCCAGATAAAGGGAAGCAAAGTGCCACATCCGGCCCCTGGGCCACAGTTCGGAGACGACTGCCATAGACGTTCTTACCTCAATGTACATGTTTCCATGCACTTCAGAAGTGGCTTCTCGAGGTAATCCGCTGCGGAGGTGAAGTCCATCGCAATTCTGTGACACAACATGTTTCACCTGTAAAAGAGCGAACAAAATACTAGAACTGGATTGTCTGTCTTGTTATAGTCAAGGATGCTCCTATTTGACCTATTCTTATATGGATTTTTGGCGATGTAATTATGGGGCGCACATTTACACCCCCAACCTCCCATAATGCTCAGTTCTAGGACTGGTCTATTGTCAGACTCAAGTGCTGCCACACAGTGGCGGCCCGCCCATAGGGGGCGCCCGGGCGCCGCCCCCCCTCTCCCTAGGTGTAAAAAAAAAAAAAGTAAAAAAAAAAAACGGGCCCTTTAAGACATTAAAAAAAATAAAAATAAAATAAAATGTCATTTAACAATTTGACATAGTGTACTGTGGCGCCGGTCACAGTGCACTATGAGAAGCGCCACGTCGATGCAATCACAAGATTGCATCCATGGCGCTTCATTTGCGGGTTAAAAAACTCGCCTTGCGGCGCACTGCAGAACGCCGACTAGCTTCCGCCCGTAAAATCACTGTGATTCTACGGGCGGGAGCACTGTCATTCTTAGACAGGCAGTCACTTCCGGCTGCTTCACAAAACCCGGAAGTGACGTCGGCAGCTCCGTTCCTTAGCCCGAGCGGAGCTGCCAGACAGTGAGACAGGTGAGTCACCGCATAAAGGCTTTCTAGTTTCTACTTTGTTGAGAATGTTCATGCATTTAGCTGAATGAATGCAAAAAGCTTTCACAGCCAGAAAGGTTTCCCCAGGCCAGGCGACTTTTGCCGTGGCCAATCAGAGAATGAGCTCTGAAGGGGGAACTCCACGCCAAATTTCTGAAATAAAATTTGACGTGGGTTCCCCCTCCGAGAGCATACCAGGCCCTTAGGTCTGGTATGGATTCCAAGGGGAACCCCCTACGCCGAAAAAACGGCGTGGGGGTCCCCCCCAGATCCACACCAGACCCTTATGCGAGCACGCTACCCGGCCGGCCAGGAAAGGGGGTGGGGACGAGCGTTCGCCCCCCCACCCCAAAGCACCTTGTCCCCATGTTGATGAGGACAAGGGCCTCTTCCCGACAACCCTGGCCGTTGGTTGTCGGGGTCTGCGGGCGGGGGGCTTATCGGAATCCGGGAGCCCCCTTTAATAAGGGGGCCACGGATACCGGCCCCCCCACCCTATGTGAACGAGTATGGGGTACAATGTACCCCTACCCATTCACCTGTGAAAAAAAGTACAAAAAAAAAACACAACACAGGGTTAAAATATTTTATTGCACAGCTCCGGGGGTCTTCCGTCTTCGGGGGTCTTCTCGCCGGCTTTCTTCCTCGCCGCCGGCCTCTTCTTCCGACTTCGGGGGTCTTGTCCCCCTCTTCGGTTCTTCTGCCGGGCCACCGCGCCTTCTTATAGCTCTTTTACAGGCGGTGGCCCGGTCTTCTATCGCCGCCGCCGCCGCCCGTTCTTCTTCTTCTTCTTCTTCTTCTTCTTCTCCAGGAGATGTTGCCTCGACGATCTCCCTGGCCGGAATGCCAGGGACGCGCTGCGCTGCCACTTATATAGGGACAATGGGGCGGTGTCACACGGGTTGATGTCACATGGGTTGGTCACATGGGTTGATGTCACAGTCGCCAGGTGACATCAACCCATGTGACCAACCCATGTGACATCAACCCATGTGACACCGCCCCATTGTCCCTATATAAGTGGCAGCGCAGCGCGTCCCTGGCATTCCGGCCAGGGAGATCGTCGAGGCAACATCTCCTGGAGAAGAAGGAGAAGAAGGAGAAGAAGAAGAAGAAGAAGAAGAAGAAGAAGAACGGGCGGCGGCGGCGACAGAAGACCGGGCCACCGCCTGTAAAAGAGCTATAAGAAGGCGCGGTGGCCCTGCAGAAGAACCGAAGAGGGGGACAAGACCCCCGAAGTCGGGAGAAGAGGCCGGCGGCGAGGAAGAAAGCCGGACTCCTCCGCTAGCAAAAGAGCTACAAGAAGATAGCGGAGGAGTCCGGCGAGAAGACCCCCGAAGACGGAGGACCCCCGGAGCTGTGCAATAAAATATTTTAACCCTGTGTTGTGTTTTTTTTGTACTTTTTTTTCACAGGTGAATGGGTAGGGGTACATTGTACCCCATACTCATTCACATAGGGTGGGGGGCCGGTATCCAGGGCCCCCTTATTAAAGGGGGCTCCCGGATTCGATAAGCCCCCCGTCCGCAGACCCCGACAACCAACGGCCAGGGTTGTCGGGAAGAGGCCCTTGTCCTCATCAACATGGGGACAAGGTGCTTTGGGGTGGGGGGGCCGCACGCCCCCCTCCCCCAAGGCACCCCCCCATGTTGAGGGCACGCGGCCTGGTACGGCTCAGGAGGGGGGGGGGGGCGCCCGCTCGTCCCCACCCCCTTTCCTGGCTGCCGGGTAGCGTGCTCGGATAAGGGTCTGGTGTGGATCTGGGGGGACCCCCATGCCGTTTTTTCGGCGTAGGGGGTTCCCCTTGGAATCCATACCAGACCTAAGGGCCTGGTATGCCCTCGGAGGGGGGAACCCACGCCAATTTTTTTTTCAGATTACATAAGGGGCGTGTTTTATGAGAAGTGGGAGGGGCCAAAATGATGGGCGGGGTCATGATGGGCGGGATCATGATGGGTGGGGTCTGGCGCCCCCCCATCCAAATACTTCACCAGCCGCCACATTGGGGCTTGAAGGAAAAAGGACCAATATCGTTTTTTTCAAGGCCGATACAGATTTTTCGGCCACCTTTCTGGCCAATAGCCGATATCTGGTCCCGATATTTTGTACATTTAAAGTTTTTTATTTTTACACTGTCCTTTTAATTTTTTTTTTATTTTTTTTTTTTAAATCCCTTTTATTGCCCTCACAAGGAATGTAACATCTTTGTGAAAGTAATAGGGAGCGACAGGTACTCTTTTATGGAGGGATCTGTGGTCTATAGAACCCCAAACCTCTCCTCTGCACTTGCACTATGGGTTGGTACATTTTTTAAAGTATTGGAATCGGCCAGAAACGTACCAATTATTGCTTTAAGTCGTTTTTTTTTTAATTTTTTTATAATTTTGAGTGCAGAGGAGGGGTTTGGGGTCCTATAGATCCCCTACCTGTCGCTGCCTACTACTTTCATAAAGATGTTACATTCGTTGTGACAACAACAAAAGTAAAAATAAAAATAAAAAAAACTTTAAATGTACAAAAATTTTTAATGTAGCCATCAGGAGAGGAGCGAAGAACAATACTAGAGTGTCGCATGAGGGAAAGATCTGCGTCTGCCGAGACCATATGCAAGGTGGCAGCAACAGTCTTTTAGATGTCTACACAAGGGAGGATGTAATGGCCCGTACACACGATCCGAAAATCAGAAAATAAATAAAATCGGAAGTGATGTCATGTGTTGTAGTGTATTTCTATTGTATTTTTGGACGACAACTATACTGATTAAACAAAAATTGAATCAACTGGTATCATACAAGAAAATTTTTGGTGTTTGTCTGATCAGATAATATCGTATGAACTGTCGCGATCGGCTCTTGAAAGCTCTGTACCAACGATCCGATTATCGTACGATCGCTTTGAAAGCGGTATTTTTCGTCTGATTATCGTATTGTGTGTAGGGGCCATTACAGGTAAAGAACATGTACAAAGAAAGGTAACTTACCAGTCCTGCTCTGTGGAGTCGAGCAATGCACATGTGTGTGAAGGTTGGCCGAGCTTCACTTAGATCACCAGTGCTACAGAAATAAAACAAAAAAAAAAAAAAGTGTTCAATTAGCTTTATATGGTCGCCAAGGAGAAAAAAAAAAAAAAAAAAAAAAACACCCCATCACATTGGGCCCAAAAAAATGTGCCAATAAGATAAAGCTGTAAAAACTCTAATGTTAAAAAAAAAAAAAAAAAAAAAAAAAAAAAAGCTAGCCACTTCAATATTGAGCACTTTCACCCCCTTCCCTCCCAGACCAATTTTCAGCGCTGTCGTCGCATTTAGAATGAGAATTGCGTGGTCATGCAGCAATGGACCCAAATTACATTGTAATTTTTTTCACACAAAGAGCTTTCTTTTGCTGGTATTTAAACACCACTGGGGTTTTTTTTTTTTTGTTACGCTACAAATTAAAAAAGACCTAAAATAAAAAATAATAAACGTATTTTTCTTAGTTTCTGTTATAATATTTTGCAAATAAGTAATTTCTCTTCATGACTTTTGCCAAAAATGATGCTGCTACTTTTTTGGGCAAAAATAAGCCAAAATTAGGGTTTATTTGGTGTTGGGGGACAGACAGATGTTTTGTGCACTGTACAGATGTTTTATGGGGACACTGACACATGTAAGGGGACAGGAGTATCAGTGGTGCTTGGTATACTGTTTTTTGGGGGGTATCTGTAACAGCTCTCTGTATAAAATCATCCTCACAGAGAGCTGTCACAGAGCTGCAGATGAGAAATGTCACAGAGACACGCGTCTGTTTACAATAGGACGGCTGTGACTGGACACAGCTGTCATGTGATTGGGGAGGCCAATCACAGCGCCCATATCCCCATCTCTGCTCAGATCGACACATTTATCGGAGTGTGATGGGCCAAATTGCAGGGCCATGTCACGCAGTGCGTTGCCCAACATTGCGGTGAATGAAGTGTACGTTTTGTACGCTTAGTAATAATAAAGCTTGTACATAAAAACAAAAAAAAACACGAGTAGTGCAATGAGCCGTAAACGCAGAGCAGTTGGAGCGTCGAATTGCTCAAGCTGCTCTGTGATTTCATGCAGTTTAAGTGTGAATTTGCCCTTAGTAAATCAACCCCATAGTCTCCAACATGTTTCACCCCACCAGTGCTTAATCATGGACAATGTCATAGAGAAACTCCACGATTAAGCCCTTTGTGGGGTGAAACACGTTGGAATGGGTGGTGGACAGACAAAAATATATGTTGTGAATCCTCTACTTATTATATTAAAGCTGGTTTTACATTCGTGACAAAATCTGCATGCAGACCGTTCACTTCTACACGTCACGTAATTATGGCAATTTAACGGTGCAGGCAGTACTGTGAAGCCTGCCGTGTCTCATCAAGCTCCCTCTGCAGGCAGTCCTAGTATCCACATCAATTGGGACGTGGCAGCTGCCTGGACACAGCCGCTCCCAATTTGAAAATTATGCATGTGCTAGGCCCTGAACACAGATAGTGTGCATATGGGGCCGAGCACCCACATCAACACCAACACAGTTGTCAAATTGAGTGCAACAGCTGTTTTAGTGTAACCGCTGCATCCCAATTGACATGAATGGGACTGCCTGTATGGAGATGTACAGAACACCTGTGCATTCCCATGCAGCCAAACATGTTCCTCGCACGGGTGTACACTGTACCTATGTGAATGATGCTTAAGAGTTCAAGCGAATGGACTTATTTTCTTGGCACCCCACCCAACACATTTGTAAAGCAAAGCTCTGTGCTTCATAAATGTGGCAGTATAGCCAAAGTAAAGCACCCTGCTTCTTTATAAAAATGGGACACTTGTGTCTGCTCACCTCACACTTCTGCCCTTGTTCAGTAGAGTCCAGACCCCACTTGGTCCCCGATAATCTGGAATAGCAGCAGCCTGTTGGAAGCAAACAGAAGTGTCACGCACACACGCACACACACACACCTAACAACTCTGAATCAAAAGTGGATTCAAGGGGCCGCTTGATCAGTCACCCCAGCTCATAAAGAACAATTCAGGTGGCTGCAACTCAATACAAAAAGCATGCAGCTATGATCAGGGTCTTCAGTTCTTTGAGTGTAAATAAGCACAGTGAAGAGGTGTTATCTAAATGGCCGATTGTAAAATGATTGCTTTCAGCACAGAACCTGTGGTTAGAAGGGGGGGACCAAAGAGATTTGCCTGGGGGAGAAAAGGGAGAGGGGAAAAGCAAAGCGAGAGGTTTCTTGAACGATCCAGTCTGCCGTGTAACCCACTTAAACGATATGAGCAGTCATATGGATAGCAAAGAGCGGTCCAGGTTCAGTTTATCATTAAAGACAATCCACAAGTCCCAAATCTTCTTAGAAGTTAGCTTGGGTGATAAATCTCTTCGCACCTTTTTGCATGAGACCCTATTCCTGGCAAGGAAAGCGGTGGCTAGAAGGTGGATGCAGGCCCTGCCCCCCACAATCCAGTGGGGAAAAAAAAGAGGTAAATTACACTCTTCCATATAAGAAGCTGATTTATGTGCATAGGGGGTGTTCACCTAAATATGAAAAAGTCTGGGGTAGATGGTTGGCAGATGGTGAAACGTGTACTTGATATACTCGCCCTTCATCTTCCCCCTTTTTTTTTTCTCTATTCTCCCCTCCCTCTCTGTCTCTCCCCCTTTCCTTTGTCTCTTTTTATACATACATATATACTATGTGATGGCTCTACCTCTTGTGGGTAGTTTGCTTTATGCTACACGGTTACTGAAATGTGTCTATATATGTGCTATTGTTTTGGCCATGTTGGCCTCCGTCGATTTATGTACCAAGCATTCGTACTTCAATAAAAGTTGGCTTTTTCAATAAATAAAAAAAAAAAAAAAAAAGAAGTTAGCTTGGGTATCTGTTAAGATAGATGTGAGTTTCTCATAGACCATGGTTCCAATGAGCCGTTGTTTGACCACGGCGAAATTAAAGTGGTTGTTAACCCACCAATGCATTTTTTCATAATCCTCTGTTTTTTACTGTAATGGCCCCCCTGTGATAGTGCTTATATGAAAATAATGCTGTATATACTGTATTTATCGGCATATAACACGTACCCCAAGTTTAGGAGGGAAATTTAAGGAAAAAAAAAAACTTACATTTAAATGCCCATCAATGCAGCCTTATCAGTGTCATTTACAGCCTTGTCCTGCAGCCTGTCCGTCATTGCAGCCTTGTCCTGCAGCCTGTCCGTCATTGCAGCCTTGTCCTGCAGCCTGTCCGTCATTGCAGCCTTGTCCTGCAGCCTGTCCGTCATTGCAGCCTTGTCCTGCAGCCTGTCCGTCATTGCAGCCTTGTCCTGCAGCCTGTCCGTCATTGCAGCCTTGTCCTGCAGCCTGTCCGTCATTGCAGCCTTGTCCTGCAGCCTGTCCGTCATTGCAGCCTTGTCCTGCAGCCTGTCCGTCATTGCAGCCTTGTCCTGCAGCCTGTCCGTCATTGCAGCCTTGTCCTGCAGCCTGTCCGTCATTGCAGCCTTGTCCTGCAGCCTGTCCGTCATTGCAGCCTTGTCCTGCAGCCTGTCCGTCATTGCAGCCTTGACCTGCAGCCTGTCCGTCATTGCAGCCTTGACCTGCAGCCTGTCCGTCATTGCAGCCTTGTCCTGCAGCCTGTCCGTCATTGCAGCCTTGTCCTGCAGCCTGTCCGTCATTGCAGCCTTGTCCTGCAGCCTGTCCATCATTGCAGCCTTGTCCTGCAGCCTGTCCGTCATTGCAGCCTTGTGAATCGTTATCCCCTCAGTGATGTCAGCTTTTGTTTTTAAAAATGGCGCCACCGAGATGTCCTGTGTATCTCAGCGGCGCCCGGTAGTGCTTGGCGGCTTTCTGCCGTACTCGGCAGCTTTCGGCCGCCTTCAGACGTACTCAGCGGCGTTCGGCCGCTCTTGGCCCTTCTCTGCGGTTTTCGGCCGCCGAGAAAGGAGGAAGGTGGCCGAAAGCCTCCCTGATTTTAAGGGGAAAAAAGTGCGTGTTATTCGCAGATAAATACGGTACCTTGTTTACAGAGCGCTGATCTGTGCTCATTGACCCGTTGCTTCTCTCCTCTCTCTTGGCCTGACAGATGCAGTGGGCGTGGCCCAAGGATCCCACGCTGACGTCAGTCAGGAGGGGGGGAGGAGAGGGGAGAGGCGGCAGGTCAATGAGCACAGATCAGCGCTCTGTAAACAAGGTATATACAGCATTATTTTCATAAAGCACAGTCACGGGGGGGCATTACAGTAAAAAACAGGAGGTTTATATGAAAAATACACAGCAATTTGAGCAGCTGGACGAGGCGGCGCGGACATGGAGCTGTAAGTCAGAGAGGGAAGAGGGCACACAAGAGACACAGAGCAGGCTGCGGATGACAGAGGCAACCCACATTAGTGGGTTAACAACGCTGACTCCGGTGTCTGTGCTCAGCAGTAGGGATGACCTCAGGCGTGTTCGCATAGAACACATGCAGAGCCCGCCAGGAAATCGGCGCAGCTTTGCGCTAATCACAGGAAGTGAGACATTGCGCGGCTGCAGAGATCGGGCATCGGGAAAATGTCTCACTGCCTGTGATTAGCGCAGCGCTGCGCCGACTTCCTGGCGGGCTCCGCACTTGTTTCAAGCGAACACGCCTGAGCTCATCCCTACTCAGCAGCCCTGATACATCGGAGTCAGCATACAGGGGGAGGGTAAAAACTGGCAAGATCAGCCAGGTATTACAGGTGATACACAGCACAAGCACTGTGCTGTATAACATGCTTGAAGGGAACAGAATTTTTTATTTTTTTTGGAGGGGTTAACCTTTAGGTTGACATTATGCTTTAGCAAGGCCATTCACACCACGTCAAGGGACAGTTCATCCTACTTACCGTGCTGATTCCAGCTCCAGTGTAGATGACCAGGTTTTTAGCACCATGTACAGCATCTGCAAGTTCTAGCACCTTCTCCTGCAGCACTTCATCAGTGTCAACAATCTGAATAAGACAACCAAAAATTTTAATTGAAACAACATAAACAATCTCTGCCATAATCTCCAAGTAAGTATACATACTACAAAGAAACATCCATCAGTGATCTATATAATGGCTGTTATCCACCCTCCACCCACAATAATTCCCTACGAAGACTGTTATCATCCCTGTATCTAGCAGTGTTTTATATGGTGGCTATGATCAGCCGATTTCTCATCGTTCACATGTCATGCATCAGATGATTCAGATGCCTCCTGTCATTATGATGGATACCCATCATTGATATGAATGATAAATGCCCCCCCATGTACTCTCCCCAAATCAGGGAGATACCCAGTGACTGCCCTCTATTCTCCATCAACGCTATGCCCAGTTTTGCACCCCCCTTTCCATCAATGCTATGCCCAGTTTTGCACCCCCCCCTCTCCATCAGTGCTGTGCTAAATGATTGCACTCCTTCTCCATCAGCGCTGTGCCCAGTGATTGCCCCCCTCCCTGCACCATCAGCGCTGTGCCCAGTGATTGCCCCCCTCCCTGCACCATTAGTGATGTGCCCAGTGATTGCACCCCTCCCTGCACCAACAGTGCTGTGCCCAGTGATTGCACCCCTCCCTGCACCAACAGTGCTGTGCCCAGTGATTGCACCCCTCCCTGCACCAACAGTGCTGTGCCCAGTGATTGCCCCCCTCCCTGCACCATCAGTGCTGTGCCCAGTGATTGCCCCCCTCCCTGCACCATCAGTGTTGTGCCCAGTGATTGCCCCCCTCACTGCACCATCAGTGTTGTGTCCAGTGATTGCCCCCCCTCACTGCACCATCAGTGTTGTGTCCAGTGATTGCCCCCCCTCACTGCACCATCAGTGTTGTGTCCAGTGATTGCCCCCCCTCACTGCACCATCAGTGATGTGCCCAGTGATTGCCCCCCTCCCTGCACCATCAGTGATGTGCCCAGTGATTGTCCCCCTCATTGCAACCAACAGTGCTGTGCCCAGTGATTGCACCCCTCCCTGCACCAACAGTGCTGTGCCCAGTGATTGCACCCCTCCCTGCACCAACAGTGCTGTGCCCAGTGATTGCACCCCTCCCTGCACCAACAGTGCTGTGCCCAGTGATTGCACCCCTCCCTGCACCAACAGTGCTGTGCCCAGTGATTGCACCCCTCCCTGCACCAACAGTGCTGTGCCCAGTGATTGCCCCCCTCCCTGCACCAACAGTGCTGTGCCCAGTGATTGCACCCCTCCCTGCACCAACAGTGCTGTGCCCAGTGATTGCACCCCTCCCTGCACCATCAGTGCTGTGCCCAGTGATTGCACCCCTCGATGCACCATCAGTGCTGTGCCCAGTGATTGCACCCCTGTGTCTCCGGTGCACACACCTCCTCCACCCGGTGCCGCGCCCTCTCCCTCCTCTGCTGGTGTCTCTCCAGGTCCCGGACCAGCTCGGCGTAGCTCTCCAGCAGCTGCCGCTCCCCGGGGCTCCTCTCGGCCGCTGCCTTGTGTAATATACGGGAGATCTGCGGGGAGAAGGCACACAGTTCCCGTTATTTCCGTCCTTCCTGACCCTCCCAGCCCGATCCCCGAATCCTCCCACCTGCCTCCTCCGGTCCCTCTGCTGCTCCCGCCGCACGATCTCCTCCCGCATCTCCGCTTTCCGCTCCGCTCTGCCCATTCTACCGGCAAATTCACCGAAAAAACAACACCAGTGGCTTCCGCTTCCGGCAACAGCTAATACCGGACATGACGTTTCCCCTGCCCTGCTAACAACCAGCGACCTGGTAACCCATAGCAACCAGAGGCAAGCTTTAGGAGCTTAGAGTGGCCTGGCTTATAAATAGTGCTTTATGATTGGTTGTTATGTTACAATCCATTAGTATACCATAGCAAGTGCAGAGAGGCTTCAGGAGCCTAGAGTGGCCTTGTTTATACAGTGACTTATGATTGGTTGCTCTGGGTTACAGCCCGCTATTAACATCCTACAGCAACTAGGCTTCAGGGCCTAGAGTGGCATCTGATTGGTTGCTATAGCTTACAAAACAGCATTAGTATCCCATAGCAACCAAGTAGCAGACCTCATGGTGGCTTCTGATTGGTTGTTCACAGTTACATCCCACAATATATATTGGACATGACACAACACCATTTGTATCCCATAGCAACCATCACACATACATCAGCGCCGCCTGATCAATGCCCATCAGTGCCGCCTGATCAGTGTTCATCAGTGCTGCCTGATCAATGCCCATCAGTGTTCATCAGTGCTGCATGATCAGTGCTGCATGATCAGTGCCCATCAGTGCAACCTGATCAGTGGCACCTGATCGGTGCTCATCAGTGCAGCTTGATCAGTGCCCATCCGTGCCACATGATCAGTGCTCATCAATGCAGCCTGATCAGTGCCGACTGGTCAGTGCTCATCAGTGCAGCCTGACCAGTTCTCATCAGTGCAGCCCGATCAGTGCTCATCAGTGCAGCCTGATCAGTGCTGCCTGATCAGTGCTCATCAGTGCCACCTGATCAGTGCCCATCAGTGCCGCCTGATCAGTGCCATTAGTGCCGCCTGATCAGTGCTCATCAGTGCAGCCTGATCAGTGCCCATTAGTGCCACCTGATCAGTGCTCATCAGTGCCGCCTGATCAGTGCCCAACAGAGCCGTCTGATCAGTGCTCATCAGTGCCGCCTGATCAGTGCCCATCAGTGCCTCCTGATCAGCGCTGCCTGATCAGTGGCACCTGATCGGTGCTCATCAGTGCAGCCTGATCAGTGCCCATCCGTGCCACATGATCAGTGCTCATCAGTGCAGCCTGATCAGTGCCCATTAGTGCCACCTGATCAGTGCTCATCAGTGCCGCCTGATCAGTGCCCAACAGAGCCGTCTGATCAGTGCTCATCAGTGCCGCCTGATCAGTGCCCATCAGTGCCTCCTGATCAGCGCTGCCTGATCAGTGGCACCTGATCGGTGCTCATCAGTGCAGCCTGATCAGTGCCCATCCGTGCCACATGATCAGTGCTCATCAATGCAGCCTGATCAGTGCCAACTGGTCAGTGCTCATCAGTGCAGCCTGATCAGTTCTCCTCAGTGCCGCCTGATCGGTGCCCATTAGTACCGCCTGATCAGTGCCCATTAGTCTCGCCTGATCAGTGCTCTTCAGTGCAGCCTGATCAGTGCCAATTAGTGCCGCCTGATGAGTTCTCATCAGCTCAGCCTGACCAGTGCCCATTTGTGCAGCCTGATCAATACGGATCAGTACCCATCAGTGCAGCCTTATCAGTGCTCATTAGTGCAGCCTGATCAGTGAAGGAGGAAAAATTACTTATTTGCAAAATTTTATAACAGAATTTAAGAAAATAATTTTTCCTTTTTTTTAATTTTAGTCTTTTTTCATTTGTTTAGCAAAAAATAAAACCCCCAAGTGGTGAATAAATACCACCAAAAGAAAGCTCTGTCTAAAAAAAAAATGCTAAAAATGTCATATGGGTACAGTATTGCATGACCGCATAATTGTCATTCAAAGTGTGACAGCGCTGAAAGATGAAAACTGGCCTGGACATTAAGTGGGTGAAAGTGCCCGGTATCGAGGTGGTTAACCACTTGCAGGCCACCCGCTGTCATTATACAGCGGCTGTTTGACATTAAATACCAGGATTATGGCAGCAGATAGCTGCCATAACCCCCAAGTATCTTTTTAAACAGCGGGCAGTCCACTTTCAGATAAAAGTGGTCTCTGTGGCAGATTCGCAGTGAGATCACTTTTATCGGGGGCGGGAGAGGGCCTTCCCCCTCCCGCCGCTCCCCTGTAGTGTCTGCCACTTAGCGGAGCCGTCAGTAGCGGCATAGCCAATGGGGTCCTTTCCTCTGAGAGACATGGAGTTGAATGAGGGAAAGATGGCCCCCACTCGGCTCCATACCATTGGATGACGGAAGCGACGTCAAACGTCACTTCCGCCCCAATGGTCTTGAAGGGGGACATTTTTTTTTTATTGGCTTCGCTTGCCTTTTTGCTGGTCTTGGGCCAGCTTAGCAGATGCCACCAGGTAGAGGGAAGGGAGCTTAGGGGACACATTTTAGACCCTGGATGTCTCATTAAAGAGAACAGGTCACCTAAAAATCATCACATGATTTTATGCCTGAAGATTGCAAAAGCCCCACAAACATTATATAGTTTCTGACACCCTAGAGCAGTGATGGCGAACATTAGCACCCCAGAAGTTTTGGAACTACATTTCCCATGATGCTCACCTACACTGCAGAGTGCAGGAGCATCATGGGAAATGTAGTTCCAAAACATCTGGGGTGCCAAGGTTCGCCATCACTGATCTAGGGTGTCAGAAACAATATAATGTTTTTGGGGGTATTTGCAATCTTCAGGCAGAAAATTATTCAATCAACTCTAGTGCGTTCACAAATTTCATAATGGGATTTTAATGATTTTCAGATCTGTTATATAATAAATCAATGAAAATCAAGAAGGAAAGTAGAAAGGAGCAGACAATGAATATACAAAAACTCAAATTTTTAAAAGATGTTTAATGGCAATATACAATATAAAATAGACCTTATATCAAACATACATAATATACAATAGGATTAAACCCAGCAAGGCAGGTAGGTCTACACATGATCCGGGGAGGCTGATTTACAAAATAAATAAGCAGTATGGAGTTAACTAAAACTGCAAAGTGCAAAATCTGGTGCAGTTGCGCAACCAATCATCTTTCAGCTTCTTCAACTAAAATAAAACCTGGAAGCCGATTGGTTTCTACGCAGAGCTGCACCAGATTTTGCACTCTCCGGTTTTAGTAAATCAGCCCCTTTGTGTCTGCTACCTGCAGCAACCAAATAGGCACCATCGATTATTTTTATCGATCCCCATATAAATTAAGCTTTTTTTTTTTTCTGGCACTTCCATTTGCGATTGTTTCTTGACACAAGCCCAATCCCTGAATAGTTTTTTTTTATTTTCCAATGCCTACCCAGACCTCTGCCTGAACTCCACCTGCTTTGACGCCAAGGCTACTTACCTGCATGACTTTTGTCTGTCGATTCTGTACTTTGCTTTAGCAGGCTTGGGTGTTCGTTTGCTGTGGTTGCGGCAAAAACGATCGTCCCTATCACGTTCGGTACTGCTGCCTGACATGACCCATTCAAGTGAATGGGGACGTGCAGTGCCGCAATTGTAGTGCACTGGTGCAGCATTTACGGGCTGAGAAGGCATTATATCGCCTCCTCACCAGCCGTCAAACACCTCTGAAAAGCAATCCAAATGCAGATTGCTTTTCAGAGGCACAGCAGTCTAAACTTAGCCTTATGAAACTTTTCTCGCTTGCCTTTAAAGTGGTGTTGCCACCAAAAAATAAAAAATTGTTTAAAATTCTTTAAAAAAATAATAATTTTTTTACTCACCTAAATATCTATTGCTAGGGGGTCCCTCGTAGTCTGCCTTCTTCCTTGCCCGGGCTGGTAACATCACTTCCCCTCGCGCCACACAGTCACCTGGGACCTGTCACGTGTCCCAGGTGACTGTGCGGCGTATCACGGCGCCCTGCGCCGCTCGCGCAGTGGGTGCCTGGCTGTGAAGCCACAGCCGGGTGCCCACAGTACGAATGACGCGAGCGGAGCGGGGAACGGGGGGGGGGGGCTTCGTTCCCCACGCATCGCTGGACCCTGGGACAGGTAAGTGTCTGATTATTAAAAGTCAGCAGCTGCAGTATTTGTAGCTGCTGACTTTTAATTTTTTTTTTTTTTTCAGGGGCACCCCACTTTAAGGACATGTACTGGGTAACAGATCCGCTTCCTTTTTTTTATTTTTATAAATCAGCCCCTGGCAGATCAGTTGTGGCCCTTTAAAACCATCCCTGTGCTGGGCGCGAGTACTTCCAAATATACAGGAATAAATTAACATCATATACACTTCTTGAGATATCTACAGATGCCGATGCTACAATAATTTAGCAATAAGTACTAGCATATGTTCTGTGATACGACTTGTACCAGTGGCTGAAGACGCACTCTTGGAGACACAGAGGCTTACGTATAACATAGTGCAAATAGCAATGGTGTGCATTAACCCAGAGCAACCAATCAGAGGAGTCTGAGCAAAGGAAGAGGAGTTCTGATTGGCTGCTAAAAGATGTATTCAAAGTAACGCAATTTTTTTTTTATTTTTTTTTTTACATAGTTATATTCGTCCAGCATGTATGTACCACACATATGGGATCTCCCTGGAAGCTGGAAATTCACTGTAGTAGGTATCGCTACTGTAGGATGCCATAGGTAGGGCACCAAGCTAGACCAATGGCTCTATGTACAAATTGCCTTACCTGGAATTCAGCTTTATAATAAAGTCTATAGACTTTCGGGAAGGTGAGTAATAACAGCCTACTGCAAACTGAGCCCTACAGGGACTCAGCGTACCGAACAGGCAGAACTGTTTTAATGAGGATCCAAAATATAGCATAATGACCCGATGGAATGCAGAAAGTCACACGATATCCAGACTCCTCTCTCTCTAAGGAACTGTCAGAGACTGAATTAAACGTCGTCTATATAACGTTTCCCCATTCACCCACAAAAAGGAAATCTCCTAAATACTTTCTGTATATAACTGTTACACAAGCCGTGTTGTTATAATAGTTATTAAAAATGCATTTTCCATTTCTATCAGCAGCTACTATTTTTTTTAAAGGGTCTATTTGTAAGATATTTATTGGACGAAGTCATGCAGGCTGACATTTCCCTGTATTTACTGTAATGCATTAATTCCTATGATCGTCAGCTCCCTCTAGTGGCCAAAATGCAGTACCGTTTTCTGAAGAAAAAGAAAATATACCACATTATGGCCAGTAGATGGCGCTGACGAGCAAAGGAATTCATCTATTACAGAAAATACTGGGGAAAATTATCCAGCCTGCACAAATGTCTGGTACATTCATCCAACTAATGTTTTATGACAACTTTTTGTCAAAAACTTGTATTTCTTTTCCTTGAAACCTCAACAAAGGTAGACAGAGTTCTTGCCCTCCTGCCACTAAATTAAAATAGAAGGAAAGGCTAAAATAAGCAACTTTTTAAGTATGGTCTTCCCACTGCTGTTAAAAAAAAAAAAGAAAAGGTGTTTCCATTAAGATTTACAGTCGTTTTTCAAGCAGTCACATGACCGCAAAACTCCATTGGTAGTGTCCGCCAACGCGGCTGGTAGGCCTTAATTCATTCTTGGTCAACAATGCCTTAGAGCAGGGATATGCAATTAGCAGGCCTCCAGCTATTTGCAGAAATACAAGTCCCATGAGGCATAGCAAGACTTTGGCAGCCACAAGCATGACACCCAGAGGCATGATGGGACTTGTAGTTTTGCAACAGCTGGAGGTCAACTAATTGCATATCCTTGCCTTAGAGCAATGGACACCGGTTGGGTGGCGTCACAACTTCAGGAGTTCGCTCACACTGCCACCTCTCTTCGTGGTGGACTGCATTTGACAGGCGGCGAGGAGGCGATATATCACCACCCATTTAACCCACTGCTCCACTGCCGTATTCACTGCGCGCAGTTGCGGCACAGCCCAATTTAATTAGATGGGTTGCATTCATCAGTGCTAATTCCTGCCAAATGCAACATGCCATTACATTTTTTGCTGAAGCAAAGCATCATGGCTGCAGCATGTTACAGCCGTGTGCCCTAGTTTGGGCGGGGATGATAAAAACACAGCTTTCTTTGCAGGGACTGCACAGATGGACATACTCCCTGGAGCTTTGCAGTCATGGGACCACTTGGAAGATGATTTCCATTGAAAGGAATACGTGTGTAAGGCAGTGTATGCAGAAAGTATAACAGCAGTGGGGAGGCAATGTTTAAAACAGGGGGGTATTTTAGCCTTTCTTTCTACTATAATTCAATGCCTCTCTCAGAAGACTGCAGTAAAATGACACTATGGTATGGAATATGGCATCCCAATCATGGGATTATGTTCACGGCACTGGGAGTTTTACTCTGCAAGATTAATGGGATGCAATAAATCCAATGTCTCTTATTCTAAATTAGTACTCAATCTGAGAGATAAGTGCACAAGCGGGTCTATCTTAACATCTAAAGTGGATGGAATATCTTAAAGAGACACTGTCTGCATATAACCCACTTCCCATGGCATGTATACCTACCCAGCCACAATCTCTTACTTCTGCTACAGCCCTTCTAGCACGGGGGGGGGGGGCGTTATGGCTATGGGGTGGAATAGGACCTCTCCAACATGTGGGCCTGTGCCGCAAATCACCAGGCCTCACTGTCACATGGTGGATGCCATGCCATGCCATCTGCAGCGGGTAGGTGATGGGGGAATGTGGCTGGGCAGAGTGACAATGTCTCTTTAACAAAAAGTTTTAATTTAAAATCCATATACAGTGATATTATATATATATATATATATATATATATATATATATATATATATATATATATATATATATATATATATATATATATATATATATATATATATATATATATAAAACTAAAATGGCCTATGGAAAGTATTTGCCCTTTTATTATAGAACATCAAATCACAGTGGATTTTCTTTTATGTCTGACCCCAAGCATAAAGTCAAAACTACATAAGTGAACTTTAAAGGATTATCTAAACCAGGGGTCTCCAAACTTGCTAAAACAAAGGGCCCATTTACTGTCCTTCGGACTTTGAGGGGGCAGACTGTGGCCAGTGGGTGTAGAAAATGCTGTGGTGTCAGTGGGAGTAAAGAATGCCCCATCATTGGTGTCAGTGGGATGAATAGTGCCCCATTGTTGGTGTTAATGGGAGAAATAGTGGCCCCTCATTGGTGTCAGTAGGAGGAATAGTGCCCCATCCTTGGTATTAGGGGAAGGTATAGTGTGCCATCATTGGTGTCAGTGGAAGGAATAGTTCCCCATCATTGATGTCAGTAGGAGAAATAGTGTCCCATTGTTGGTGTCAATAAGAGAAATAGTGTCCCATTGTTGGTGTTGTCAATGGGAGGAATAGTGCCCCATCATTGGTGTCAGTGAAAGGAATAGTGTCCCATCATTGGGGTCAGTGAAAGGAATAGTACCCCGTCATTGGGGTCAGTGAAAGGAATAGTGCCCCATCATTGGGGTCAGTGGAAGGAATAGTGCCACATTGTTGGTGTCATTGGGAGGAATAGTGCCCTATTGTTGGTATCAGTGACAGGAATTATGCCCCATTGTTGGTGTCAGTGGGAGGAATAGTGGCCCAAGGGCCAGATAAAGGCAATAAAAAAGCTACATCTGGCCTCCGGAGGCCAATTTGGAGGCTACTGATCTAAACCGAAGAACAGAAATGTAATATGTTTCAGCTTACAAGCCCTTAGATGTGGTGGCGGCATTTGTTTTCTATTTTTCAGGCCAAGTTCCATTTCCCCCTCTGCTTTTCTCCCTAATCTGGAGGGGTGGGGTTCTGTAGTCCTGTTTTTCTGGCCAAGAATATTTTCTGCAAGTACAGAAAATATCTTTTGATCCAACCGGAAATCCAATGCCTGTCACTTCCTGCGAGCTCAACTGAGATCTCAAACAATATTATCAGCCCTCCCGGTTCTCTACTGTGAACTACAGAACGCCCCAACATGGGATTAGGAGAAGGGGGAGGTGTTTGAAGTCCTAATCAGGAGAGCAACCTGGGGTGACAACACTATTCCTCCACAGATACAGTACGATGGGTGAGCGTTGTCACCCAGGGCAGGAAGTGTGTCACTGATAAAAAAAAATAAAGTAAAAAAAAAAGCCAAACAAACAATGCAGACATCACATCCAAGGCTGGTAAGCTTCAATATATTATATTTTTGTCTTTTGGGTATAGATATGCTTTAAAAATAACATTGCTAATGTCTTGGAAAGGCCGAGTCCATGTCCAGATCTGAACTCGATAGAGAACCTATGGCTGGATTTGGAAAAGGCTTTTCTGAATAATGACCAGAAGGGGGTGAACACTTATGCAATACGCCAGCCTGCCTTTTTTTTTTTACTGCGATTAATCCTTGTGCACAGATCCTTCGCCAATTGACAATTTCTCACTATTAGTCAAAAAACAAATAAATCCACAGTGAACGTTCTATGACAAAAAAAAAACTTAAAAACTTTTGGGGGCGTAAATACTTTTTATAGGCTCTGTGTGTATATATATATATATATATATATATATATATATATATATATATCTCATGATTGGCATCACCTGTGCATACCAATGGTCCAAAGAGGGGCAAATGTAGGTGGGGCAGTGGCACTAAGTCTGCACAGCTTGCAGGTCCTGAGTATAGTGGTCACTCTCCCTATAACAGATGGGGGTGGAGAGGAAATTGAAGAGTATTTGCATTACTCTAAATCTCTTTTTGGCATATAAAACAGTTCCTATGTACTTTCAGTATTTCCTGTTTAGTTGGAGTTGCCCTTTAAGGTGTAAATGTCTCCTTTTTTGAAGCCCAGAGGTAACTGAAACAGACACGTAGGTCTGCCACACAAGCAACTGTCACATTGAATGAAAAAAAAAATCATCATTAAATACAATAAAAATGGTGAATACCAGAGCAGCAGCAAGTACAAAAAAAAATATATAGTCACAAAAACTCGACAATTTAAAGGGATCTTCCATTGAGCTGCACATTCCTCCAGTCGAGTTTAAATAAAATCTCCCCCGTTCTGTAACTGGCTATTTTGGCTGCCCGTTACCTTAGGCAGCCAATCAGAAAACAGAAGAGGTAGTTTCTGAGAGCTGACCGGATAGGAAACTAGTAAACAAGGGAATGTGTCACCATCCTGAAAGTCAGAGATGGCTGGAAGAGGATGGAAGGTTCAGTGCACATAAGATATGCTGCTTTCCGTGCGAACTGCGCAAAAGTCAAGTAAGATCGGTCCATTGTTGTGTAGAAGACATTATGCTGCACAGGAGGATCATGGGAGTGGCAGGCACCGGTCTGAAGGGTTCTGGTGTATTTTGAGCATTTTAAGCACCGCCCCCCTTTACTCGTGCAGGCTGCCATAGCAGAATTCAGACCTTTTAATGAAAATGCAATGTCCGCATGATGCGCAGCCCAAGCAACGTTGCCTCGCGGCCATCTTGGTACACCCGCACTCGTCCGCAGTAAGCCTAGAGTTACACATGGTAGGCTTTTTTGACAGAAAATGTTCCATGGGAGCTTTTTGTCAGAAATTCTGACCGTGTGTAGACTCCATCGGACATTTTCCATCGGAATTTCCAACACACAAAATTTGAGTTCTGGATCTCACATTTTCAGACAACAAAATCCGTTGTCGGAAATTCTGATCGTGTGAACACAATTCCGAAGCACAAAGTTCCACGCATGCTCGGACTCAAGCAGAAGAGCCGCACTTGCTACTGAACTTCAATTTTCTCGGTTCGTTGTACGTCACCGCGTTCTTGACGTTCGGGAATTTCCGACAACATTGTGTGACCGTGTGTATGCAAGACAAGTTTGAGCCAACATCCATCGGAAAAAATCCCATGGACTTTGTTATCGGAAAGTCCGATC
Source organism: Lithobates pipiens (assembly GCF_037356315.1). Classification (NCBI taxonomy): domain Eukaryota; kingdom Metazoa; phylum Chordata; class Amphibia; order Anura; family Ranidae; genus Lithobates; species Lithobates pipiens. The sequence goes on from NW_027507789.1 coordinate 20,319,174, forward strand.
ATGTGTACGCGGCATTAGAGGTCGGCAAGCGGAGATCTTTATACACTCACTGGAGTCTTGCTTTTTACAGTTATTCTTAACAGTAAACTCAGCTTATATAGTGAAATGCAGTATTTTTAAGTCCATCACACTGTTTTGATGTTGAATTTTAAAACCAGTGGGAAGCCTGCTGATCTCACAGGTTTGCTGATGTGACCGAACGCCGCTGCTTTTAAAATTCAACAACAAAACAGTGCGACAGACTTAAAAATACTGCATTTCACTATATAAGCTGAGTTAACTGTTAAAAATAACTGTAAAAAGAAGCAAGACTCTGGTGGGTGTACAAAGATGTCCGCTTGCCGACTTCTAACTCCAGGCTTACTGCGGACGACTGCGGGGTGTACCAAGATGGCCACGAAGGCAACGTCACTTTGGCTGTGCATCGCATATGCGCAGTAGGAAGGGTAGCGGCTTTGTGATGGGTAGCGACTATCTGATAGAACACCTGCCTGGTTCGCAAATCAAACCTGAAAAGATGAAGATGGCGGCACCCCAGGAATAATTGAATTATGCAATTTAAAGTAGAGGCGCACCGAATGGAAATTTTGGTGCCGAAACCGATAATTGAGGATGCACTTAGCTGAAACCCAATTTTTTTTTTAAATATATATGTTTTTATATAGAACTGTATTATATCCAACTTTTTAATTCATTTAATGAATTTAAAGTGGTAGTAAACCCGCAATTTTTTTATTTTTTTATTTAAACCTGCAAAGCAAAAGGCATAATGAGCTAGTATGCACCGCATACTAGCTCATTATGAAATACTTACCTTAGAACGAGGCCCCGACATCTGGCCCGATCCAGCTGACATGCTCCCTCGGCGTTTCTTCCGGGTATCGCGGCTCCAGCGCTGTGAGTGGCCGCTCCGGAGCCGCGATATTGTCACTCCCGCGCATGCGTGCGGGAGATTTCATTCCGGCCGGTCGGCCACTGCCAGATTTTCAGGCCGAGTATCCCCTTGTGCGCATGCGCCGCTGCAGTCAGCGGCGCATACCGAGGGGAATATCTCCTAAACCGTACCGGTTTAGGAGATATTTTTTTTACCTACAGGTAAACCTTAATATAGGCTTTCCTGTAGGTAAAAGTTAAAAATTCGAGTATACAACCACTTTAAGTGAATATGAATTTATTGTCGGCCATTATCAGCACTTTTAGCGCAAGAAAAGCTCAAGAAAAATACATCCCTTCAAATTCTACGTGTGTCTTCACACTGGTCCTTTGGGTTTCTGTTGTGTTAAAAATCTTGCTTGCTGCAATTGCGGTCAGTTAAAAGAAAAAAAAAAGCATTAAAAATGCATCTTCCCATTTGAAATGCACTGAAAACGCATCAATAACGCACCTGTGTTACGTTTCTTGATGTGGTTTTAGGTTCGGCACCATTATGAGCACCTTTTTCTGTATCGGCAAAATGCCAAAAATAAAATTTTCGACCAGTAAAATTTTAGTACATCTCTAATTAAAATGCAAAGCAGGAAAAAGACATACACACAGTCCATGGACAGCCAATAAACGCGTTTCATCAGTAATGAATAAAGCACTGAGGTGTGAAACACGTTTTACTGGCTGTCCATGGACCGTGTGTATATCTTTTTCCTGCTTTGCATTTTATTGGCATAATTCAATAAAGAAGATGCTTTATTTCTGGAGTGCCGGCATCTTCATCTTTTTCATGGTTGATGCCCTTATTGGTTGTATTTTGAGATTAAGTGTATTCTCAAAGGGTTAATCCCTCAAATGATGCGACTTGAATCGCATGACAATGGAAATAACTTCCAATGGTGCCCATTCACATCAAAGCAGCGCAGTTACGCTGCGACTTTGGGAAAGGGTCCGGCGCTGCTTTGGTGCAACTTACAGTGCGATTTGGCCCCATAGAATATGCAAGCCACATCCAAAACGTAACATAATTGCAGTGCAAATCAAATCAATTTTGCGTCATAGTAGTGTGAACTGAGTCTAAAGAGCCTTACACACGGGCCAAATATCGGACGGCATTTGGCCCAGGTGTACGGCAGCCGGTCCGACAGAGTCTAAGGCACGGGGTCTCAAACCGGCGGCCCTCCAGCTGTTGCGAAACTACAAGTCCCATGAGGCATTGCAAGGCTGACAGTTACAAGCATGACTCCCACAGGCAGAGGCATGATGGGACTTGTAGTTTCGCAAAAGCATGACCAAAAAAGGGCTGCTGATCGGCAGCTCTCAGCCAATGGCCTTCCCCCTTGCCAAATAAACACAGTTTACTATGCTTCAGATATGAATGTACACAGTGAGTGATCGGTACTGATCACGCATTGTGTTCATCCAGGAAAGAAAGGGGCTGGTAAATGTGACATATTTACTGGATCCTTACCCCATTCTCCATCTTGAAGGATCCTATTGTGTCTTTGCAGCTGCCAGTGGGAAGGAGAGGAAGAAAGCCGGAAGCTTGATGAAAGGGGGGGGGGGGGCGCACAGGGGGGCCTGGGCAGCAAGGATAAAACATATGGTGCAAATGGGGGGGGGGGGGGGGGTGATTGGTATGGCAGGAGGGGATTACTGGAACCGATCCCCTGTATGGCTTTCTCTGCACTAGTTGAAATCCGGCAGGAGAGAGAGAAGAAGCCGGATGCTGCAGAGAGTTCCATACAGGGGGGGGGTCAGTCCCTGTAACTGACCCCCCCCTCCCCCAATCACCCTCTCTGCTCACACCTGATTCACCCAGCTGCCAGGGCCCCATACAGGAGGACCGGTGGTACCCCCTTATCCACAGGGCCCTACACACATGCATAGCAGCTCATAGGCAACTAGGTTGTGGGTGTCAATATTAGCAGCTAAGCCAGTTTAGCCTTAAGCAGCCAATAGATGATTCCGTTTTTTTTTAATTCGACCAATGGGATGAATGAAAACAAAACAACCAGATTCCCCCCATCCACACATTGAAGGTGGATGGGGGAATTCTCTCTGCTGAGCTGAGATCCTCCCCGCCATCAAAATACACTGATCAGCACTGCTGGCTATAGCTGGCAGCGCTAATCGAGCTGTAAAAATCCAACAGGGCAGTTGTACAGAAATTCATCTACCAATCAACTTCTGTACAACCACACCTCCCATACATGGATTGGAATTTGGCCAGTCCCTGCTGAACCATCCAAATTTCGATCCATGTATAGTCTTCATAACGTCTACAACCTAAACTCCTAGTTCTGTTATGGCAACACTACACATTTTAATTTGGAAGAACCAAGTGCAGCTTCTCCTCCCCCAACCCTCATCTGCAGCGTTATGTCTGCTACTAAAGTCTTGGTGCCCTTAGATGCTGGCGCATCACGCAAGCTTCATAAACGACTGAGTCAAGATAGCTTCATGTACCCAAATGTTGTGAGCAATAATGCATTTTTTTTTTTAAAAGCCTCCTACGATCAACAGATCTTGCAATCTATCATTGGCACAAAGACACCACCGGACGTCAAAATGCCTCCAACACATTATAAAAAAAAAAAAAAAAAAAAAAAACACCCACAGCAAGAGGAACCCACGTCAAAACTGCACACGGACCACGATGGGACACGTACGGACATCACGGGAACAACATACCAATCCAGAAGCTGTATAATCTCACGGCACGAAATTACACAACGACCCCGAAAAAAGAGCAGCATAGTCTCAGATCACAAAGTACACGGCACGCACGTGTATAGACTAAGAGGAAAAACCTGCACACAGACACTCCGGAAGTTGTCAGTCACGATTCCACAGACAAGCAAAGGACCACCAGACGTCACGTCGTAGACCGGGCCACAGCACTGCATACGTCACGATTCAACTACACACACACACACACACTGACCCACAACAAGTGCTACAATCTTACGTCACACTATACACTGATAGAGACCCTGACAGCTGGACAGCATGGGAAACTGAGCACATATAACACGGCCATGTTCAAAAGTGTCCGGGGAAAAAAAAAAAAGTCAACCAATGAGATTAAGATGTGGGTATTGGTTGCCCTAGGCAGAGCTGGCATCAAATGCTGACCGGAGTGGAGGGTACTGTAAATTTAATTAAGAAATGCTATTGGTAGGATACATAAGGGTGGGAGAACCTAATTATGAGGAGGCTTTGCAGCCTAATGACCCACCATGAAACCAGTTCTGGCCCATAGCAAACAGGTGCTCCATTTTAATGGCAACTAAAATTTGATTGGTTGTCTAGTGCAGCATGCTTTCCTCCAACTCTAAACTCTGGCCCATGTCAACCAATCAGGTGCTCCTTTACAAATGATAGCTGAAATGTAATTGGTTGCCAAGAAATGCATACTGTCCTCCCAGCTCCCATAACTTCCCGAAGGCTGAACTTATGGCAACCAATCAGGTGCCCCGTTACAATAAAAATGTAAATTTGGTGGCCCAAAGCAGCACATTCAGACCTCATCACTTTCTGAGAACTGAACTCTGGCCTATAGCAACTAACCAGGGGTTCCTTTACAACGACAAATGGAAATCTGATTGGTTGTCAAGAGCAGAAAACGTTCCTCCATCTAACATCTATTACAATGACAACTGGAATTTGATTTGTTGCCAAGAGCTGCAAATGTTTCTCCCATCCCTTGTTGAAAACGAAACTCTGGCCCATGGCAACCAATCAGGTGCTCCTTTACAATGACAACTGGAATTTCATTGGTTGCCAAGAGCTGCAAATTTTTCTCCATCTCTTATCCCTTGTTGAGAACTAAACTCTGGCCCATGGCAACCAATCAGGTGCTCCTTTACAATGGCAACTGGATTTGGGTTGGCTGCCAAGAGCAGCAAACACTCCTCCATCTCCCATCACTTGTTGAGAACTGGACTCTGGCCCTTGGCAACCAACCAATCAGGTGATTATTTACAATGACAACTGAAATTTGGTTGGTTGCAGCGCGCTCTCCTCCAGCTCTTAACACTTGCCAAGGGCTGAATGGTTATATTTTTAAGTCTGATGCAAAAACAGACTGAGAAAAAAAACCATAGCAGCTAGCTTCACGGTTTCAGGTAAAAGTAGACAGTCCAATTTTTTTTTTATGGCAACCAACCATCTTTCATTCTATGGGAGACTGAAACAAGAAACCTGATTGGCTTTCAAAAGCAGCATGGGCATTTTTTTTTTTTTGCCAGACACTTTTGTACATGAGGACCAGTGAGTGTTCCAACAGGGGAACCAAAGCTGGAAGATGTTGATGGCTTTGCAGCCTCTCCTCTTGTCTTCGTAATGGCTGAGGGTCAGAGTGCTTAGATGATGGGTCGAATGAGGCATTGGGAGACCCTGTCACCAAGTGTCACCTCCCCTTAACTGCGGATGCTCAAATGTGGACAACCTATGTTCCCTGCCACAGAACCCAAACCAATTCACTCTGATGTTATGGAGCCTCCTGAACATCACGTATTAATGTTCCTCCTCTTATGTTACGGTAATCTTTGGGTACTTGTGCTTTGGGAACATATGGTGAAGGAGGAGGGGCAGGGGATCCAGGTTTCTCACACCCCTAAGACTGCGCCTCTGTCTTAGATTTGACTATGGTAATGACGCTTGTGGCGGCCACTTTGCCGGGGATGAGGGGCCTGACTCCAGGCGTTATTGGTCCTCTTGAAGGAGTAATAGGGCTGCGGGCGACAGTCCTGGCAAAGTTCTGAAGAGCTTCGTACTTTGAGCGAAGGGAGTCCAGTTCCAGTCGCATGCTGGCGTTCTCCGTGGCTAGCTTCTCCACCTCCTGCTGCAGCTCCACCTTCTGCTTCTCCAGCTCCTCCTTCTGGGTGACGCGTTTCACTCGGCAGCTGGCGGCATAGCCTCTGTTCTTCAGCGTGCGCCGCCGCTGTTTCAGCTGGATGATTTCGTCTTTGGATAGGCCGCGAAGATGTTGGTTCAGCTCCCGCACAGACATGGTGACCAGTTCTTCATCGGTGAGACTCGTGCCATTTTCCCCTGGCTCTCTTTTCACCTGTATGCAAAACAGATGGAGTCAAACTTAACAAGCATAAGGGCATCTCGTATGTAGTCACTAGGGACACATTTTTCACTGTTATGAGCTTTGTGTTTGGAACTTGGTATGTGCGGTGTCATACATTGCACTTTACTGTACAGTGTGTTGTGGTACCATTGACAATAAAGGGCACCACAATGCATCAGACAGAGATTGCCACACACACCCCAAGAATGTCATTGATGTGCGGCCATAGGGAGACTTTCTCTTCACTCTGAGCCGGGATGAGCAAGCGTTGCCGCAACACTCAAGTATGAATAAGCCCCCACCCCTACACATATAAACCCAAAAAGAAACGAAATAAAGGAACAAACTGGTGCGTGCCATACCAAATTGTGGGTGTGGCCAAATTGAGCTAACAGTTGAAGGGGCTTAAAGGGCAATGGTTAAATACAACCTGAGAACCAAGATCTGCTTTGTGTGCCGCTCAGGCTCTATTGGAGGGGGTGCAAGTCTTATGACATCCACCACTGGGAGTGCTGGTATGGGAGGGAGCTCATCCCGGCTCCTGCAATGGCTCAGAGTAAAGAGAAAGTCTCCCTATGGCCGCACATCCATGGCATCCTTGGGGTGTGTGTGGCAACCCCAGCCTGGACTCTAACCAGGCCACGCCCCAATGCATTTGGCTCCGCCCTTTGAGCTTAGTCATTCGGAACATAACCTGAGCCTACCTACTGTATACACAACACACATATGTACTTATACACACACTTTCAGGTGTGTCTAATGCAAAGGCCGTCGCACAGAATACAAGCATAAATTACCCCTTTCACATCCCCCCCCTTCCTCTTATCTCACATAACAGCCCCAATCTCCCCCAGTACAGATCTTCACCTACAGCTCTAAACCCCCCTGCCAGCCCAACAGCTCAGTACAGTCCCCAGTCTAACCCCTCAGTACAAGCCCCCCTCTTCCAGTCTAATTCCTAAATGCAAGCACCCCCCCCCCCCCCCCACACACACTTTTCAGCTGAACCCCTCAGTTCAGAATACCCCCCTTCGACCAGCCCCCCAAATACAGAGTCCCCTCTAGCCTAACTCCTTAATACAGACCCCCCCTACCCCCCCCTTCCAGCCTAACCCCTCAGTATCGGACCCTAATTCCCCATTACAGACACTCCCACCCATCCTAACCCCAAAGCAAAGATTCCCCCTCCCAGCCTAATCCCTCAGTACAGACGCCACCAGTACAAAATCTGCCTCCCAGCTTAACCCTTCAGAACAGATCCCCCCCAACACAGACACCACTTGACCCCCAAAGTACATACACCCCTTCTGAACATAACCCTTTAGCACAGTACAGTTCCCCCCACCCCAGTACAGACTCCCAACTTAACCCTTTAGCGTATCCCCCCTCCCCAGTATACTCTCTCCCTCAGTACAGACACCCCCCCCCCAGTGCAAACCCCCGCGATGCAGATGCCCTCCTAGTACAGACTTCACCCCCACCCAGCCTAACTTCTTAGTACAGACTCCGCTTTAATGCCAACCTCCCTCCTCTTACTAGATGCAGTGGCAGTTTAGAGTGTCATGTGACTGTAACCGAGGCAGAGCCTCTCCTTGTCTCTGAACTGTCGCTGTCAGACAGGCAGAAGTGGTGCTGCAGTGCCTATAATGCTAGCACCACCGCACTGGCTCTGCCAACAGCTGTTGCTCTGCAAAACACAAACAAAATTGTTGGTTGGCCCGCTGGCCGTCACCTGGAGTGGGCTGCATCCCTACCACCCTGAGCCTCTTAAGTATGCCAGTGGATCCTGACAAAGTTTGTTAGGTGATAACCGCCAACAGAGGGAGAGAGCACAGGAAGTTATCAGTCAACATAGTTTCCAGTATTCTCTTAGGACTACAGAATACCTCCTTCTCTGTTATGGAGAGGAAGAAGAGGGAGGTGTTCCTTAGCCTTCAAGTACTTCCTGTCCTTGGGTGACAATGCTGCTCCTCCATAGATAAAGCATGGTAAGCAAGCCTTGTCACCCTAGGATAGGAAGTGTGTTACTGGCAGGATCACCAGGTGAACAAATAGCCTAGAGAGGAAGAAGAGGGAGGTGTTCTTTAGCCTTCAAATACTTCCTGTCCTTGGGTGACAATGCTAATCCTCCATAGATACAGCATGGTAAGCAAGCGTTATCACCCTAGGATAGGAAGTGTGTTACTGGCAGGATCACAAGGTGAACAAATAGCCTAGAGAAGAAGAAGAGGGAGGTGTTCTTTAGCCTTCAAATACCCCCTGTCCAAATACAGCTGTTGCACTGCAAAACACAAAAAAAATTGTTGGTCGGCCCGCTGGCCGTCACCTGGAGTGGGCTGCACCCCTACCACCCCGAGCCTCTTAAGTATGCCAGTGGATCCTGACAAAGTTTGTTGGTGATAACCGCCAATAGAGGGAGAGAGCACAGGAAGTTATCAGTCAACATAGTTCCCAGTATTCTCTTAGGACTACAGAATACCTCCTTCTCTGTTATGGAGAGGAAGTACTCCCTGTCCTTGGGTGACAATGTTGCTCCTCCATAGATAAAGCATGGTAAGCAAGCGTTGTCACCCTAGGATAGGAAGTGTGTTATTGGCAGGATCACCAGGTGAACAAATAGCCTAGAGAGTAAATAGAGGGAGGTGTTCTTTAGCCTTCAAAAACGTCCTGTCCTTGGGTGACAATGCTAATCCTCCATAGATACAGCATGGTAAGCAAGCATTGTCATCCTAGGATAGGAAGTGTGTTACTGGCAGGATCACCAGGAGAACAAATAGCTTAGAGAGGAAATAGAGGGAGGTGTTCTTTAGCCTTCAAATACTTCCGGTCCTTGGGTGACAATGCTGCTCCTCCATAGATAAAGCATGGTAAGCAAGCGTTGTCACCCTAGGACAGGAAGTGTGTTACTGGCAGGATCACCAGGAGAACAAATAGCCTAAAAAAAATAAAAAATAAATGCAACCACCACATGGAAGGACTGGTAAGCTGTAACATATGACAAGTTTGTTCTTATGTTTACATACGCTTTAAATGCATGCTGTCATTCTGACAGCTTATAAACACAGGTGACCAAAACCAGACATTCCGCCACGTTTGCGGCCATACTCCTCTCTTACCTTCAGAGCTTTGCTGTTTCCCTTGCTGATGAGAGTCGTCATGCCCTGGGAACCGTGTGTCAGCAAACTAGAGAGACAAGAGAGCAGTCAATGTGTGAGAATGACAGGCACAGACGCACTTCACAAATACTTCTCTTCGCTCACCTAGTCCCGTCCATATGACCTGAGTCCTGGCGAGCCACCTCCGCTAATGAGGACTTTCCCTAACCGAGGACGCTCACCAATAACAATCCCCCCCGGGGGGAACCTAACTTTAAAAATAAGCTGGGAGGGGAAGAAGTGCTGAGCAGGCGAGTCATGCTGAGTCAGCAGAGTGTGTGTATCAGACGGCAGCATGCAGTATCCTGTGTGTGCTTATATATACATACAAAGGCACGAGCAACACAGCCAGGAGGCTTGCTTTTCTTCTGAAGGCAGATCTGCTGATCTTACAAGTAATACCCGGAATAGTCTGTGTGTGTGTGTGGCTGGACACCTCTCTGATCTATCTATATTCTGCTAAAAATAACTCCAAAACAACAGCTGATCCCCAATGGAGAGGTGACCTGCGACAATGGACGCTGTTCTATTCAATTGTTTTCCGATCAAAATGATTTATTAATAAATGGGGCGAGCAAATCGAATTACATTTAATGGGTCTTTCCAGTTTTCTACACTGTTAGCCCTTGTACACACGGTTGGACATTCCGACGGAAAATGTCCGATCGGACCGTGTTGTCGGATAATCGGACCGCGTTGTCGGATAATCCGACCATGTGTGGGCTCCATCGGACTGTTTCCGTCGGAATATCCAACCGACAAAGTTTTAGAGCTGGGCTATAAAATTTTCTGACAACATGATCCGATGGGACTTCGTCCGATCGTTTGTAGAGAATTCCGATTGGACAAAGTGCCGCGCATGCTCAGATCAAATTCCTAGACCAAAGCTATTGGCTACTAGCCTGAACGTAGTCCCGTCGTAACAAAAAATAATGTCATCACGTTCTGAACGATCAGATTTTCCGACAACTTTGTCCGACCCTGTGTATGCAACACAAGTTTCGGACAAAATCCGACGGATTTTGTTGTTGGAATGTCCGACCGTGTGTACAAGGGCTTAGAATATTCTTATACAGGATTTATATAGCGCCGACAGTTTACGCAGCGCTTTACAACACTAGGGGAGCCAGTGCAATTACAATACAATTCAATACGCGTCAAGCTTATTAATGCAGTTTATTTATTCAATCATGTTTGTAATCTTCCTTAGATTTTATCAAGCTTGTGCAACAATGTATTTTTATATGTATTATATGCCCACCAGATCGTCATACTTCCTATGTATCATGTCCCATGCACATTGTTATGAATAAACCTCTTTTGATTATGTAATTGATTTATTTGTTTCTGTAACACACATCTCATACAAAGTCCCAAATTTCCCCTTTTCTTCAATGTATACCAGGGATGGAAGTGTGTGCTCGCTCTTTATCACACCCTTCATTTAAAGTCCCAATTTGCTTTAAATTTCTATACCAGAATCCAGGGATGGAGATGTGTGATTCGAGTAAAATCGAATTGCCTATACATGTTTATTATTGACGGTCAATCATATATTTTCATGGTTGACGGCTGACCCTTTGTTGTTTGATCTGCATTTGTGTATATATATATATATATATATATATATATATATATATATATATATACATACATACATAGAGAGAGATATCTGTGTGTGTGTGTGTGTGTGTATAAAATATTTATGTTGGCATAAACTCTTCAACTCATCCAAATATTGTATTAATAATCCTTCGAAATGCGTCAGCCAGCAGTGGTCCACACATCCTCTCTCTAGGATCTGGAGGCTGCTATCAGTAGACGGATTGTCATAAGCCAAAGAATGCTACATTGTGGTTCTCTTTCCATCCTTGTGAGTATTTTGTAAATTTAATAAATATATCAAAGGATAATGCACAAGGCTGGTGCTCCCTCTTTTTTTCTATTCTCTTTTTTGACAGCTAGGATACCCCTATCCTGGAGGGGAAGCAAGGCCTAAAGATATTATCCACTCTGAACTTTGGATCACCTGGTCAACACATTTGCACGCAAGAGTATTCGTTTTGCTGCTACAAATCCTGTAGCTGCTGACGTTTAATACAAGGACACTTACCTGTCCAGGGAGCCCGCGATGCCGGCACCCAAAGCTGACCCTCCCCTCGGCTCCGGGTGGAGGCTCTGGCATCCTTACTAAGGGAAACAGGAAGTCAAACCCTGCGGCTTCACAGTCCGTTTCCTACTGCGCATGCGCGAGTCGCGCTGCGCTTTCTAAATGGTTCCTGCTGTCCTCTGGGATCTGTGTATTTCTCAGAAGGCAGCGGGGGGGGGGGGGGGGGGGGGCGGACATTGCATCGTTCCCCCGGAACAGGAGAAAATACCTGGATTTGAGTTATCCGCTTCCCCTACCCCCCCAGAAAAGGTGCCAAATGTGGCACCGGAGGGGGGGGGATCCAATCTGCGGAAGTTCCATTTTTGGGTGGAACTCCACTTTAAGGGCCGGTTCACACCATGCCCGCACACGAATCACACAGCAATGTACTGTCAGTTCCTGTGTGCGCTTCAGACCGCATGCAAAACACTCCATTTGCGATCTGCAGCGGGTGTCAATAGAAGGCTAACGATGCACCAAACGCGGGTTACAAACGCAATGCGTTTTCCCCTCACCGGATCGCATGGTTCTTTTGTACCATACGATCCGGTTAAAGTGCGATTTAAAAAGTAGTGCATGCACTACTTTAGGTGCAGTGTACAAGAACCATATGTGAATTGCGCAAGAACACACAGCTTGTTCCTGTGCGATACATGTGTGGGGGCCACGGTATGAATCAGCCCTAAATGGGGACATGTGCGTTTTGGTGTGTTTAGGTGCATTCCAGTGTGTTTTTTTTTTCTGTTAGCGTTTTACCGCGTTCCATTACAGTTCAGTGCAGCAAAAATGCAGCGTGTTCTTTTTTTTTTTTTTTTTTTCTGGATTCCGGACCGCACTGGTGTGAACTATGCCACTGGAAGCCATATAACCTACTATCCTTGCGTTTCTGATGGAAAAAAAAAAGAAAAAAACGCACTGGCCTGCATGTGATGTGAACTGGCCCTAAGGAACAGCCTTTGTTTTTTTTTGGGGAAAAAAAAAAAGATTTAAAACATAAATAAAAGCCGAGCGTTGGAATCCTCCCATGTAGTGTTCTATGGCTTTTCCTTCAACTGTCATTTTTTACTGGGCAGCCTGGCCTGCTATGGGAAGTGGACAGTTATCCAGGCAAAGCAAAAATAGCATCAAAAGTGTCCGATGTGTCCGCCATAATGTCGCAGTCACGATAAAAATCGCAGATTTTCGCCATTACTAATAAAAAAAAAAAAGAATAAAAATGCCATAAAACTATCCCTATAGTGTCTATTTTGTAGACACTAAAGCTTTTGCGCAAAACAATCAATATACGCTTAATGCGATTTTTTTTTTACCAATATGTAGAAGAATACGTATCGGCCTAAACTGAGGAAAAAAAAAAATCTTTTTAAATATATATATTATTGGGGGAAATTAATTATAGCAAAAAAGTAAAAAATATTGCGTTTTTTTAAAACTTGTTGCTCTTTTTTTGTTTATAGTGCAAAAAATAAAAACCGCAGAGGTGATCAAATACCACCAAAAGAAAGCTCTATTTATGGGGGGGGGGGGGGGGGGGAAATTTGTTCAGGTGCCACGTCGCACGACCGCGCAATTGTCAGCTAAAGCGACTAAAGTGCCGAATCGCAAAGAGTGCCCTGGTCAGGAAGGGGGTAAAATCTTCCGCGGGTGAAGTGGTTGAAATCCAAATCAATTTGTAACTTTTTGGAAATGCTTTTTTCTGGAGATTTTTGTTATTATTCTGCCTCTCGCTGTAAAAAAATAAACTTACCATTAAAATTTTAGACTGATCATTTGCCAGTGGACAAACGTAGAAAATCAGCAGGGGATCGAATACTTTTTTTCCCCTCACTGTATATACAGGTCAATGATTTTTCAGATTTATAAATACTATTTCAAGAAAAATACTAAAATGTTCCTTTACACAAAAGTGTAGAGGAAGGAAATGGGACAAGGAGGAGGTAGGAGGATGATAAAGACACAGAGAGGGGTGCAGGGAGCACCGGAGTACACGAAGAAGGTGGATCTGGAGTCATACATGTGCTGTCTGGGAATGGGGGCAACATAGAGTATATGAGGATGATTGAGGCTGTGGACATTGGAGGATAATTTGGGAATGAGGAGGAGTACATATGAGATTAATGAGGGAAAGTGAAGTTCTACTTTAAATCTAAGGATGTTGGGTGTACAGACATACTCAGGGTACACAGGAGGATAATTAGAACATTTGAGGAAATTGGTGGGGCAGGCTACTAAAGATGGTGATGATGATGGGAGGAGGGGGCAGGGTACCTATGATGATATGGGGGGAGGGGGGAGTACCTATGATGATGGGGGGGAGGGGTACCTATGATTATGATGATGATGGGGGGAGGGGGGTATCTATGATGATGATGGAGGAGGGGGGGTACCTATGATGATGATGCAGGAGGTACCTATGATGATGATGATGATGGGAGGAGGGGGGTTAGCTATGATGATGATGATGATGGAGGGGGGTTATCTATGATGATGATGATGGAGGGGGGTTATCTATGATGATGATGGAGGAGGGGGGTACCTATGATGATGATGGAGAAGGTATCTATGATGATGGAGGAGGGGGGTACCTATGATGATAATGGAGGAGGTATCTATGATGATGATGGAGGAGGGAAGGTACAAATGATGATGATGATGGGAGGAGGAGGGGGGGGGTACCTATGATAATGGAGGAGGAGGGGGGTACCTATGATGATGATGGAGGGGGGTACCTATGATGATGATGGGGGAGGTACCTATGATGATGATGATGGGGGGGGGGTTATCTATGATGATGGAGGGGGGTTATCTATGATAATGATGGAGGAGGGGGGGTACCTATGATGATGATGATGATGGAAAAGGTATCTATGATGATGATGGAGGAGGAGGGGGGTACCTATGATGATGACAGAGGGGGTATCTATGATGATGATGATGATGATGATGGAGGAGGGAAGGTATCTATGATGATGATGATGGGAGGAGAGGGGTACCGATGATGATGCTGGGGAGAAGGGGGGTACCTATGATGATGATGATGGGAGGAGGAGGGGTACCTATGATGATGATGGAGGAGGGGGGGGGCATCTATGAAGATGATGATGGAGGAGGGGGGTACATATGATGATTAAGGAGGAGGTATCTATGATGATGGAGGAGGGGGGGTACCTATGATGATGATGGAGGAGGGGGGTAACTATGATGATAATGGGAGGAGGGTGGGGGTACCTATGATGATGGACGAGGGGGGCATCTATGAAGATAAATGATGGAGGAGGGGAGGTATCTATGATGATGATGGAGGAGGTATCTATGATGATGATGGTGATGATGATGATGGAGGAGGTATCTATGATGATGATGGAGGGAGGTACTTATGATGATGATGGAGGAGGGGGAGCACTTATGATGATGATGGAGGAGGGGTACCTATGATGATGGAGGAGGGGGGGGGCACTTATGATGATGGAGGAGGGGTACCTATGATGATGGGGGGAGGGGGGACCCACCTATGATGATGGGGGGGTACTTATGATGATGATGGAGGAGGAGGGGCACTTATGATGATGGAGGAGGGGTACCTATGATGATGTAGGAGGGGGTTACTTATGATGATGATGATGATGGAGGAAGGGTACCTATGATGATGGGGGGAGGGGGACCCACCTATGATGGAGGAGGGGGTACTTATGATTATGATGGAGGAGGGGGGGCACTTATGATGATGGAGGAGGGGTACCGATGATGATGGAGGAGGAGGGGTACTTATGATGATGTGATGGAGGAGGGGTACCCATGATGATGGAGGAGGGGGGGTACTTAAGATGATGATGATGGAGGAGGGGGGGCACTTATGATGATGATGATGATGGAGTAGGGGTACCTATGATGATGGGGGGAGGGGGACCCACCTATGATGGAGGAGGGGGGTACTTATGATGATGATGGAGGAGCACTTATGATGATGATAGGGGGAGGGGGGACCCACCTATGATGATGGGGGGATGGGTAGTGATGGGGATTGAACACACAATGACAGAAGCGGCACACACTGCACATCAGGTGACCCGGCAGGGACACCCCCCGCCCGCGCTCAGCCCCCCCAATCACCCCAATAAGCACCTGTCAATCACAACTCCTCCCCTTCGCCTTCTTCATGACCTCATCTCCCAGGTGACGTCACGCTCCCACTGTGGGAGGAGCCCGGTGGGGGCGTTCACGTCAGACCGGGCAGTCCCCGGTTAGAGGATCATGTGACTCTCGGGCCCGGAAGTCGACGAGCAGGTCAGGCGTGGAGCCCGAAGCGCTGAGTCCTCACGCCGGGGAAGACGTCACCTGATGTTTGGGTCACGTGACGCCATTGATTGAGCGTCATCCGATCAGGGAGGGGCGTAGCCGCGTGACGTAAGGTGCAGGGACAGCGGGAGACGCTTGGGATTCAGACCAGCGACACCTAGCGGCAGCGCCGCCATCTTGTTGGTGGGCCAAGCTGTCAAAGTGGACTTGTCTCACGTCAGGCTGCACAGTTAAAATATTTGTAAACTCCAGGGATAGCAACAGGCTTTAACCACTTGGTGCCTGGGCTAATTTTGACATTTCTCAAAGACGTTACAATTAGCATTTTTTATTTTATTTTTTTATTGCTAGAAAATTAACTAGAACCCCCCAAACGATATATATATATTTTTTTCCCTTTAAAAAAAAAAAAAAAAAAAAAAACCAGAGGCCCTGCAGAACAAAATGGTTGCTGTTGCAATTTTTTACTTCACCCAATCTTTGCACAGCCGATTCTCAAATGCAAATTTTTAGGAAAAAAAAAATATATATATATATCCATACTTTCCTGTCTCGGAGGTCTACAGAAAACTCCTTGGACTTCATGGCTTGGATTGTGCTCTGACATGCACTGATAACTGTGGAACCTTAAATAGACAGGTGTGTGCCTTTCCAAATCATGTCCAATCAACTGAATTTACCACAGGAGGACTCCAATCAAGCTGTAGAAACATCTCCAAGATGATCAGTGGAAACAGGATGGACCCGAGCTCATCTTTAACCACTTCCCACCCGGCCAATGCATATATACGGCCGGGTGGGAGCCGTCTACTCCTGATAGGACGTTCAGGAACGTCATTCAGGAGTAGCGGGATCGCGCCCGCGCAGCGGCGCGATCCCGATGTGCTCATGTCACCCGGACACGGCACATCTCAGATCGGCAGGAGGGCTCTGTGATTGGCCCTCCTGATCACATGACGGCCGTGTCCAATCACGGCCGTCATGTGATGTAAACAAACAGCCGGTTGCTAGGCAATCGGCTCTCCTCTCCTCACACGGAAGTCACCGCTGAGGAGAGGAGAGCAGAACGCTGCAGCCGGCTGATGATCAGTGAGTATGGGCTGCTTTTTACTCACTGATCATCAGTGTAGTGTACACACACAACACACCACACAGTACAAACACAGTCCCCACATATGTCCCCAAAACATACATGTCCCCAAATAATAAAAACACATGTCCCTAATAATAAAAACATGTCCCCCACATATGTCCCACTAAAATCACATGTCCCAATGATTATCTGCACACATATGTACGTGATCACCTGCACACATATGTACATGATCATTTGCGTACATATGTCCGTGATCACACAAACCAATTATTATACACTTAACGGAATTTTTTTTACCAAAAACATGTAGCAGAATACATTTTGGCTTAAATTTATGACAAAATTTGATTTTATTGGATTTCTTTTCAAATAGAAAAAAGAAAATATTGTTTTTTTTCCAAATTTCCGCTATTTTTGCGCTTATATCGCAAAAAAAAAAAAACGGAGTCGTGAATAAATAACACCAAAATAAAGCTCTATTTGTGCGAACAAAATGATAACAATTTCATTTGGGTACAGTGTAGCATGACCGCGCAATTGTCACTGAAAGCGCGAGAGCGCTGAAAGCTGATAATTGGGCTGGGAAGGAAGGGGGTGAAAGTGCCCTGTATTGTAGTGGTTAAATGGCAAGGCAAAGGCTAGGAATACTTCTGTACATGGGATTTTTTTTGTTTTTAATAAATTTGCAAAGATTTTAAACAAACTTCTTTCACGTTGTCATTATGGGGTATTATTTGTAGAATTTTGAGGAAAATAATGAATTGAATCCATTTTGGAATAAGGCTGTAACAGAACAAAGTGTGGAAAAAGTGAAGCGCTGTGAATTCTTTCCAGATGCACTGTATTTTTCTTCCTCAGCTTTGTCCACTTGGCCGAAAAACTACGTTTAAAAAAAAAAAATAAATAAATAATATTCATTCTCTCTCTCTCACAAAAAAAAAAACAAACACCTGCACTAAAAATGCACCTCCCCATTGAAATGCTTTGAAAAACACAAGACCACACCTGTATTGATGCAGTCACATGGCCTGTGAAAAACACACCATAAGCGTGGTAAAATTGCATGCATTTTTGGTGTCATTATCAGTACTTTTTTCTTTTCTTAAAAAAAAAAAAAAAAACACAATTTTCAGACGATTTCTTTCCGCCGCCGAAAATTCTGTACATCTACTTGTGATGCTAAGCCTCCATGATTGAACTGAAATGCAACAAATGATATGACCCAATGACAGTCAGGCTGGGGAGAAAGAAGCCACATGATGCTGGGTGTCCTCCAGCCAGGAAATGAGGCGGGGCTCTATCTAACTTGTTGCAGCTTTTAGTGCATATTGTGAGAAGCTCACAGCGTGCAAGACTGAAGGAAAAGCTGGGAGGTCAGATTTAAAGTACCTTGAACTTTCTGATCCTTATATGTATAAAATGTTAACAGATTTCCCAGTGAATGAAACAGGAAAAAAGGAGTGGATTATTTACAAAATTTATTTTTTCAACTCCCAAATGTACCAAATTCATTTTGAACCGTTAGGTTAGGAATAAACAGGTTTTTAAAAAACCAAAATATTTTAAATCACTTCCTGGACATAATAAAAGGAAAAAAAAAACAAAAAAACAGAAGATCCAAATAGAACAGGAGCCAGGGCAGACATGCTCACACACCTCCCATGTACCCCCAGAGCCTGGCTACGATAGGCCCAGACCTGTGCCAACTCTGACAGCCATAACTGGTTCTCTGCAGAAATACAAGACATTTTTTATATAATAATAATAAAAAAAAAAATGTATATATATATATATATATATATATATATATATATATATATATATATATATATATAATTTTTTTTTTTTTTTTTTTATTATATATATGCATTTTTTTAAAAAGAAATAAATATATATATTATTATTATGCTGGACATTATGTAGTGTTACTAGACCTGCGCACTGCTTTTTTTTAGTTTTTCAAGTCATTCATTATAATCACAATTGGAAAATTTGAAATAACTTCTAAACTAATAATAACTATTACATTATAGGTAGTGGAATTTCCTTTTAAATTTGGCCGTTAGTTAACGTAACGAACACAAATTTATCCAAAATAACAAATGCCATATCTGAACTAATTTAATGTAACGAATTAATAATAAAAAAAAATGTTTTTGTTAGGATTATTAAATTCATTCCATTCGTTTAGATGTAGCATTCCTTATTTCAGATAATTGGTAACTTACTTGGTATTAGTTACGTTCACCAACAGCCAGCTTTCCTTTGAAAGGAAATTCCATTACCTATAATTTAAACGTTCGTTATCATTTTGAATTTTCAAATAAATAGTTAACCAGGTTTTCATTAATTCGGATGTTTCCGAATTAACAAATTTGTCAAAAAAATTCTAATTCGGCACAAAACGAATTGCACATATGCAATTGTTACACACGACTATCATTAGTACCAGAATCACCCACACAGCAGCACTGTGAGAGGGCGGGGCAGCGTCAGGAGCCAATCAGGTGTACTGTACATACCTGTGCCAACAGGAGACATACATGCAGGATGGGTGGGAAAAGTTGATGACTTATCAGTATGTTGCTGGTCCTTTATTATTCAATCAGCAAGCTGGGGGAGAGGGTAGGTGGCACCACTACCTATAATAAGGCTTACCTGTAGGTACTGACTATCTCCTAATCTTGCACCATTTAAAAAATATATTCAGAGTGCATGCAGCTGATGACATCATCGCCACATGCGCTCCGAGAGTCCAGCTTACAGTGCCCGACCTTCAGAGGCCCTGATGGAAACAGCGGCTTATGTGCACATACGTTGGAGTGACGTCATCACGCTCCCGGCCATTCATGTAGCCGGAGGGCGTGAACCCGGTAATAAGACCAGTGGGAAGAGGTCAGCTGTCTCAGCGCTGACATTGCGGCACTGGAGGGCTTAGTTCTATAAAGTTAAGATACTCATAATGTGCAATTGTTTGTAGTGTGATTTGCACCCATTCATTTTAGTAGTTTTGCGTCAATGCGGGAAAAAAATTGCTCCAAATCGCACTGCAAAGAATCGCATGTGACTTGAACAGGAATGCGATGCGATTCCTGTCCGAATTGCATGCGATTTCTGCGTATGTGCGTAGAAGGGGAAAAGCGCGATCTAGCGGGCAGTTTATTAAAAATGTTAGCACTCACAGTATATATCTGGCCAATTGCAAAATCTTTATAGGTGTCCCGGTCCCGCCGATGATAGCAAATCACGGCCGCCAGAGGTGCTCACAGAGCTGGAGGGGACATTTCGGGGCCCCCCTGTGTATAGAGCAGAAGTGATGTCAGCTTGGGGGGCGGACTGCCTCTATATCTCTTCCAGCCCTGTGAGCACCTCCAGCGGCCTGTGATTTGCCGCCATCAGCGGGCCTGGGACACTTATGCAGATTTTGCATTTGGCCAGATATATACTGAGAGTTCTAACATTTTTAACCACTTCTGGACCGCCTGCCTTTGTTTTATGTTGCTACTTTGAAGAGGAATATCATTGTTATGGCAGCAACTAGCTATCATAACCCCGGTATCCTCTTCTTCAGCGGACGGTCTGCTTTCAGATAAAAGCGGTCTCTGTGGTGGATTCGCCACGAGATCACTTTTATCAGTGGCGGGAGAGGGGCACCCTCCCGCCGTGCTCCGGTGACCTCTGCTGCTTACCAGAGCCGTCGTTAGCGGTGGAGGCGATCGGATCCTTCTTCTGGCTTGGTAGGGAGACGATACCAAGCCAGAGGCGCAAAACGTCACTTCCGCCCATAGCCCTTAAAAAAAAGGGGCATTTTTTTTTTTTCAAAGGACAATTAAATGATTATTTTTTTTATTGCCTTTTAGTGTAAAATATGAGATCTGCAGTCTTTTTGACCCCAGATCTCATATTTAAGAGGACCTGTCATGCTATTTTTCTATTACAAGGGATGTTTACATTCCTTGTATTAGGAATAAAAGTGACACTTAATTTTTTTTTATAAATAAAAAAAAAAAAAAAAAAAAAAGGTAAAATAAGAAAAAAAAAAATACAAAAAAAGGAAAGCGCCCCGTCCCGCTGAGCTTGCGTGCAGAAGCGAGCACATACGCGAGTAGCGCCCGCATATGAAAACGGTGATCAAGCAACACATGTGAGGCATCGCCGTGATCGTTAGAGCGAGAGCAATAATTCTAGCCCTAGAACCCTGTAACTCAAAACATGCAACCTGTGGAGTTTAACTTGTCGCCATTCCACGAAATTGCGGGTGCAATTTTGAAGCGTGACATGTTGGGTATCAATTTACTCAAGGTAATATCTTTCACAATATAAAAAGAATAAAATAAATGGGTTAACTTTACTGTTGTCTTGTTTTTTTAATTAAAAAAATGTGTATTTTTTTCCAAAAAAAAAAAAAGTGAGCTCGTAAGACCGCTGCTCAAATATGGTGTGTCAGAAAGTATTGCAACCACCACCAGTTTATTCTCTAGGGCAGTGATGGTGAACCTTGGCACCCCAGATGTTTTGGAACTACATTTCCCATGATGCTCATGCACTCTGCAGTGTAGTGGAGCATCATGGGAAATGTAGTTCCAAAACATCTGGGTGCCAAGGTTCACCATCAGTTTGGGGGTTCCAAGTAATTTCTATCAAAAAAAATAAAAAAAACTCTTTTTAACTTGGAAATACCAAACCTCAGAAATAAGCTCGGTCCTTAAGTGGTTAATGAGCTGCCCACTAGATGGCGCTTTTCCCTTTTCTATACACATGTGGCTGTGAAAATGTAAATAAAACGACCAGCCGCTGAAGCAGCCAGGAGTTTGTTTACAGGCCAATGACATCAGTGGCAATAAAAAAGGTTTATTAGGAACGTGTGAAGGCCACCATGGATGTGTACAGCCATGCCGACATCTGATGTGTTCTGCATACAAATCTATTCATTATAACCAGAGATCTGCCGAGAACCAATCACAGCGGTCACAGTGGGCGGGTTCTTAGCCCATCAGGCCCATATAGGGGGGGGGTCTCTTGGCCTCACATGCACACCCTGTCCATCCCGTTCCAGCTGGTCCATGGCTTTGCTCTGGAATAGTTGACCCCTCTCAGAATTTTCGGGCTCCTGGAGACTTGTTGTTGAACAGACTGACTTTCACCCCGTGGGAAGCGGTGGAAAATCATTGGAGATTCTTGCTGCACTTTACTGAGCGTCGTTTTCTTGATGGCAGCTGCTGGGATCTTCTCCTGGTCTGCGTAATACTGGAGCTCTCTGGGGGGGGGGGACAAAAAAAAATTAGGTCAATGTACTGCATTTTTAATATGCAAATTAGCTAAAAAAATAAAAATAAAAAATAGATGATGTCTGATTGGTCGGCACATCACTGTACCATAGATAGTGCATTTTGTGCTTCTTTGCATTCTCCAGTTCATTTTCCCCTCACGAACATGCAAATTTTTAAATAAAACCAGCTTTCATTCCATTATTTTAGTCCCGGTGACATCATCACAGGGCCTCTGTGGTTCTCTATGCAATGCAGATCATAGTTAGTGGGAGGGGCCAGCAGGGTGCAGTGGATGACTTCCTGAAAAACATCACAGCTCCCTGCCTCAGTGTGCAGGGCATTCAGGGCTTAGGGCTCTTAAAAAAGGAGTCCCAAGAGCCTCCAGCCCTGATACAAGCACTGGCTATGCAAATATGAATATGCCTTGATGGGTGGATGTCAACCTAGAGGAGTGGGTGCTCCTAGGCAGGCAGCATTTGCACACAGACTTCCCTAGGTAACCCCCTTGTGTGATGAGGAGCCTTCATTATTAAAAGAACTGAAATCCAATGAATGAAGTGGGTGGGCCAGGGACACTTCGGCTCAGGAGGAAAGAGCTAGATGATGCTGGGATGTCCTCCAGCCAAAAAAGGAGATGGGCTCTATAGACTTTGTGCAGCTTTTAATGTACATTGTGAAAAGTTCAGTGTGCAGTGAAATCAGAGCAAGCCATCTCAGTACAGGAGAGGAGTCGGTACAACTGTGCAAGACTGGAGAGAAGGCTGGAGTTCAACCTTAAAGCATAATTTGCTCTCTCTTCTTCTTCTTCCCCATTTGGGAAAATGTCCCTTTACTTCCTGACCGATAGACCCAACAGGCAGTGAAAGGAAATCTTCCCAAGGTGAGGAGGTTAGTGTGACAGCGTCTATTCCTCCCACTGCAAACCAATGGTGGGGCGCTATTCCTGCCACCGACACCAATGGTGGGGCGCTATTCCTGCCACCGACACCAATGGTGGGGCGCTATTCCTCCCACCGACACCAATGGTGGGGCGCTATTCCTCCCACCGACACCAATGGTGGGGCGCTATTCCTCCCACCGACACCAATGGTGGGGCGCTATTCCTCCCACCGACACCAATGGTGGGGCGCTATTCCTCCCACCGACACCAATGGTGGGACGCTATTCCTCCCACCGACACCAATGGTGGGACGCTATTCCTCCCACCGACACCAATGGTGGGACGCTATTCCTCCCACCGACACCAATGGTGGGACGCTATTCCTCCCACCGACACCAATGGTGGGACGCTATTCCTCCCACCGACACCAATGGTGGGACGCTATTCCTCCCACCGACACCAATGGTGGGGCGCTATTCCTCCCACCGACACCAATGGTGGGGCGCTATTCCTCCCACCGACACCAATGGTGGGGCGCCATTCCTCCCACCGACACCAGTGGTGGGACGCTATTCCTCCCACTGCAAACCAATGGTGGGGCACTATTCCTCCCACCGACACCAATGGTGGGGCGCTATTCCTCCCACCGACACCAATGGTGGGACGCTATTCCTCCCACCGACACCAATGGTGGGACGCTATTCCTCCCACTGCAAACCAATGGTGGGGCACTATTCCTCCCACTGCAAACCAATGATGGGGCTCTATTCCTCCCACTGACACCAATGATCGGGCACTTTTCCTCTCACTGTGAACTAATGATAGGGCACCATTCCATCCACTGACACCAACAATGGGGCATTATTCCTTCCAATGACACCAATGACGTGACACTATTTCTGCCACTGACACCAACAATGTGGTACTATACGCTATGTAATTATTTCACTCCCACAGACCACCAAAGCCTTGCCCTGACTGATGCCAGATCTTCTACTCCCACTGGCCACCCTAATATCTGAAGGACAGTAAACTGGCCCTTTGGGTAGGAAGTTTGGAGACCCCTGGTATAGACAAAAAGTGAGAGTCACCCTGTAATACAACAATTGACCACTTGATGGCAATGCAGTCATTTATAAATTATGATGTTCTGTTATTTAGCAATAATTTTGCTTCCAGGTTTTCCAGATATAGAGATAGAGAGAAATAAAAATAAAGTTTTGGCTGGAGTTGGGCCTTAAGCACCTTGCATGCAACACTAGCAATTTCCTAGCATGTACCAGGGTGGCGACACATTCTACTGTACTTACCAGGGCAAAATCTATACCAGGAAAAGTAGTAGAGAATTTTACAATAGAAAACGGATATAATAGAAGTAAAAAAAAAAAAAAAAAAAGACTTAAACTCTATAATATATATATATATATATATTTTTTTTTTTTTTTTTTTACCAAATCTGTAACTTCAGGCAAGAAGCCAAAAATGCAGCTGAACTGCACATACAAAGAAACCGTTTTACTTGCCAAATGGTTTGCAATTTGGTTCAGTATTCCAGAAACTCATATCCAACACACAACCAGAACCCAGATTTCAAATGCAGTGGCACAGCTTGGTAAAAAAAACTAAACAAAACAAAAACACATTCCTAGTGTGTGATTAGATAATAAAGGAGCAGCAGAATACTGAGGGGGTCATCAGTCTCCTCCCAATTCTGTTTCATATCATATTTATTAATTTTTTCAGGAGATGACTGACTTGGTCCTGATGCAGGATGCTTCCACAGCATTAATAAGAAGAGACCGGAATCCTCCGCTTTCCAAGAAGTGCAGAGCATGAATGGTAGCGCCCCCTGGTGAGCAAACGTTATCCTTCAACTGCCCAGGATGCTGTTCGGATTCAAGAAGCATTTTTGCAGCC